>NC_053428.1:11494126-11844183 GCF_007990345.1 Gossypium hirsutum | reverse complement strand
GAAAGAAAAATCTGTCCCACAGACCATTCCAGCAATAGCAACTACAGAGGCACTTCTGTCTGCAAGTCCAGCACTAGTAGCAACAGCGGCAGCAGCAGCTGAGATTGGATTTATTGTAGGCTGAAAAAATCAACACGTTAAAGGAGAAGATTTAATTCACAAATGGACCCAGTATTGATTTATTTCACTAATGAAAATCAACGAGGTAATGGTACTACCTTTGGGGCTTCCGATGTTCTTGAGGCATCATAAGAAAGATTCTCCAACGTGCGCAATAATCGCATACCATCTGAATTCGCCAAAATCTTAATCCCATTATCATTCGCGGAAACAGCCAAGAGAGAGCCATCCTTGTTAAAGCGAATACGTGGACTTGCCTAGGATTTTGGAAAGACAAATATAAGCAGCCACAACCTTCAAGACGATATAAAACTTAACTGAACATAAATGAACTTACTGGAAGGCCTCCATCAGCATCAACACTTGTCAAGGGTTGACCATTGTCCATATCCCAGAATTTGATAGAGAAATCATCACCGGCAGCTAAATACCTATTCTTAGTGGTGTCAAATTGCACAACACCTAAAGAACGTTTGCGGAATCCTTGATAGGTCCTCTTCACGGCCCCTTCACTTTCATTCCATTCTACGATAAATGACTCCCCTTCTTTACTGGTGCCACAGGAAAAAAGCCTACAAATCCAACCACCAAACCAAAAAGGTCAGTGAGAAAATGAAACAAAACTACCTTTATCCCGAATTATTGACAACTAGCAGAAGATCAATATGAGTTATGGTGCAAGCAAACTAACCTTGTACCATCAGCACTGTAGGCCATGGTTGTGCACCAACGACCAGGAGCTTCATAGTCAACACGTGATCCCATATTATCATACAACCATGCTTTTATCTTTCCATCTAAAGCCGTTGAAAAGATAAACTGAGGCAGAAGTCAAAAGGAGGCAACATCAGTAAGATGAATAGACATAGGCACATGCCCATAGTACAAGTACGAAGAATGTAAGACAGCTAAAGCAAGAAAGCAATATCTTTACCTGAATGTTTTCTTTATAGTGAGGGCAGACAGAATAAACAGGAGCCTCATGACCTTCAAAGGTATATTGTTTTGTACCATTGGTAGCCTCCCACACCTAAAATTACAACATGAAATTAGCAGGGACAAGCACTTGTCCCCAAGAATGATAACTAACCACATAAAATGATAAGCAAACCTTGATCATCTTGTCATCACCGCAAGTTACTACACAAAGTTGCTTATTTGGATGAGAAAATGCAAGATCATTTACTCCACCAACATGAGCATCAATCTAGAATATAAATTTCAAATATCAATTTCAGTTTCATGATGGAAACTCAGCAAGAGGACTGAAAAAAGATCCAAGATAACAAGCTCAAATATATACCTCCAGATGCTGCCGAACCTCATCGCCACCATGATAAGAATATATTTGCACAATGTGCCTCGAGTAAGCAACTCCTGTTTTCCGAACAGGTATAACATAATCAATGATCCCACACTAATTATAAATAAGCACATGGGTGCTTGCAGATTAAACATTGACTAATTGTAATGGATTCAATCTCACCAAATAAAGAGCCATCAGGGCTCCAAATCACACGATTTACAGAGACAGCAGGATCTTTGACTAGAGCAGCCTAAATTCAAGTAAATAAATTGTACTTAGCATGTGCAATTAGCAAGTGCATTAAACAAACACTTTGAGGCACAAACCTGAAGAGGCATTGAACAAGCACTAAGATCCCAAACTTTAAAGTTCTTCAAAACCAGCCGCTCCCGAGAGCCAATTTCCCACAATGCTATGTCTCCAACATTGGTACCAACTGGATCATAGCATGTAGAAAACTCAGAATTCCATTACCCAAGATAGAACCAGCAGCCGGCCAAAAACAGAAAATGAAATGCAACTATAAAAAATTAAAGGCAGAAGTTTAGCAGAGCAGACCTAGAAGTAAAGTCTGTTGAACGGGATGGAAATCCATGCTCATAGGAGATGAACCCTGATTCAAAGTTCTTGCAACTGCCTTTGGCAGATCATCGGGTGCATTGAAAGTCTGACTGTGACCATGGCCAGGAAATGTTACAGGCAGCACATTGACAGGAAGATTTACCTGCAAAAAAGAAAGCAAAGATCGGTAAAATATTTTAGGCAAAAAGAAGCACAACCATAACTATCAGACACCCGATCGAACAGCCAGACTACATATCATATAAATTATGAAAGCAAAACTTGAATACCTCATCAGAAATCCCCATGGGCCTTGTCCTTTTGGAAACATGATCAGAGTCCCCAGATGGGTAGTCTACAGAAGGATTAGTTGGAGGAGTCCTAGGATGCTTCAATGCAGCTATAAGTCAACAATGAAACATAATTAAGGTTAAAAAAGGTCCTTGAAGAAGGAATGATCAGCATATGATAGAAAGAAAGGGAGAAAGACATAACTACCTGGTATTGAGGAAGGACCAAGACCAATAGCTCCACCGGACACAGCTGGATGAGTTACAGTAGAAGGGTTTGACATCCAACCAGCAAGGGGTGCTGGAACTGGCGCTGGTGTAGGTTGAAAAGGCTGAAGATGTAAACTGAGTACATTAAGAGGAGATTATCGACGATGAAAGAGATTTTTTACACTATCATCTAAAATGGATACCTACCCCATGAGCACCAAGGGGAGGAAAGCCCCCGGCCTTTGGTAAGCCTCCAAGAAGAGGATTGTTAGCAGGTGATGGTGCTCGTGCACCATTTGGCTGTCCACAAGAGTGATCCACGAAGAGAGTTTTTATATCTGGATTCGGCCTCGGGTTTTTACAAAGTTGATGCTGCCAATTCAAGCTGTAATTGCACAACAAATCAGTTGTCCTATAAAGCCACAACTAGAATGACTTGAGCTTATTCAGAACATCAATGCCAGTGCAGCCAAGGCAATAAAAAACCAAACTTGAATGACATGTCATATCCGTGAGTTCATTGCATAAATAAGTCAGCATTGAAAAATTACCAACCCCCAATCTCTTCAAAGCAGCTAACAGAACGATGATATAACTGAAGAAAATTACCTCTGATTAATGAGGGTGCGTAACCTTGAATTTCTAAGGTTTGGGAACTGTAATTTGTCACGGAATAAAGGATTTGCTTCAATAAGCTTCTTGAGTTCAACTAACATGATTGCTCTAGCAGACTTTGTATCTCCATATTTTGACAACTGTTCATTCTCCCTGTTATGAAAAAAATTAATCCTCACCACATTCACCCGCATCAAGACTTGAACCATTTATACACAAAGGTAACATACCTGAAATTCTCCAACGTCAAAAGCTGAGTGATTTCCTTAAAAAGTTCCTCATTAAATGTGGCAAAAACTTTCAAATCCTTTACTAATATCTCCACGGCCTTGGACAGATCATGCCTAATTAATGTATAAACATTCCAATTGTCACTAAATTCTATCAAGGAAGTTTTTGGGTTGAAACATCACAAACTTAACTGAAACAAATCAAATATTGCAGCACACAAAAGCTTACTTATCCAATGCCTCGAGATACTTCTGCTTTCTTATCTCGAAAAAGATTTTCATGGAATATCGATTGTCGTCTACCTTGGTGAAACCAGACAAGTATTTCTCAACCTCATCCCAGTTTCCGTTATGCACCTCATCCTCAAAATACTTCATATTAAAGAAAAACCCAGATTCCTGTTCAAGCCTATTAAAAAAATCAAAATAATTTAACAAAACCATTAACAAGGTAAATCATTACATTTTAAATTACCAGTTAACAAAAAAAATACTGAATATCATGAATCCTTAAAAGTAATAAAACTAATAAGTTTTTTTTTAACAAAAAAAAAACCTTACCTGTGAACAGTCTCTTTAAACTTTTCCTCATCTAGAAACTGTAAGATCAAGAACACAAGCTCTCTACTGAGAGACGACATCGTAGCCGCCCTGTCTTATTTTCGCAAGGACGAGACTAAAATCACCAAATATAAAGTCTAGATCTGCAAAAGTATCCCCCCCCCAAAAAAAAAAAATAAAGTCAGCTCAAACACCTTAAAAATCCTTTAAAATAAAAGATAAAAGAAAGCCCAAAGTTAATTTACATGAAACTTAAACCATTTAACCTTCTTCAAACCCCTCTCTCCAAAAGAAAAAACTCTAGGGATTTTAAGCATCAAAGAGACAAAAAGAAAAAGCAACTTTATACCATTTAGAAACCCGAGACGGGATTTTCCCAAAAAAACCAAAAAATATATAAAGAAAACTGAAGGTTTCAAAGTAACAGATTCTATAAACATAAAAACAGGAACAAAAGTAAATAGATTTGTTAAAAACTTACCTTGTTCTTTGAATAGATCGATTTTCAGACAAAAAATTAGAGATAAAAAAAAAACCTTGCTCTCCCTGAGGTAAATAAAATGAACCTTCTTCTCTTAAATAATACAAAGCAAATATTACCTCTTTCTCTCTAAAAAAAATAATTGTATTCCCTTGTATATAATACCCAACCTAAAAGCTTTCAGAAATGGCGAATTATATAGGAAGGAGGCGACAGGTTAAAGAAGATGATATGCCGTTCGACTTATCATAGATAGCTTATATTAAATGGACAAGTTATATTGATAAATTGGTTGACTTATGAATACGTACAGTTAAAGAGTAGGCCCCACTTAGCCGGCTACACTTTGTCGAGTTTATCGGCGCGGAATTTCTAGCTGACAGCTATTCTGCTACAACAAATAATGAGATCTAGAAAGGTATGTTTCGGTTTTCTTTCTGAACCGTCGATTATAAGTTTTTAAAATGAATCGAACGGTCATAAATAGAGATTACTGTAATAGTGCGAAGTAGGGAAAAAAGAGCCAGGAAAGCGATATTTATATTTGCTATTCTCAGATCCCCCCAAAGAAACGACAGGGTTTTTCTCGTAGCGAGGGGAATCCAGTAAGTTTAACCCTAGATATTGCTGAATATTACGGAACCTGCCATTTCGGGGGAATTTTTTGGGGGAAATAATACTGACTTGTAGAAATATAACGTGAAACTTGAAAACACTGCATTTATTAATCATGAATTTATCGTGATATGTTGCTGCGAGAAGTCGCTTTTGGTTTTGAAAGCAAGCAATAATTAATTTTTTAGGGTCTTTCTGAAAACATTGCTTGTTTTAGGTTGGAGTCATAATCAGAGGGGTAAAAATGTCCACAGCTTCGATTGATTCTAACAAGGAAAGGAGAGAAGATATAAATAACATTAGTTTATTTACGGTAAAAAGAAAATAAACTATTCCACGAAATTTTAAAAAAAATTCCAATCCAATGTATTCCATTTTTATATTATATTTTACTTCAATTTTCAAACAATACTTAGCTTTTTTTGTGGAATCATCAATAGCAATGTAGTATATAACTTGATTTTTTTAATGGATATCTTTAATAATTCTAGTAATTGATTATAAAAACATCTTCATATATAATAATTAAAAACATATCAATATAATGAATCCATTAATTTATTCCAAAAAATTACAGCGTGTGTTCATTTTAATTAAATTTACATATATTATCATATTTAGATAATCATTATAATTAATATATTTTTAACTAAATTCAACGTAGTTGGAGTGATTATTTATTTTTGTAATCCCCTGCTATCTCTTCCCTTTATTGTTTTTCTTCTCCCCTATTTTGTTAGAGATTTCTCTAAAAATTACATTCATCCTCATTTCAAACAGCAATCCAATTATATATCACCTCGTATTTTATATCTTATTAGTTGCTTTATATCATTTTTCTCCTTTTCGATTAAAATTTGGTTTAATAATAAATTTAACTATTAACGTTTGTATATTTTGTCAAAATGACCCTATTTGAGCATTTCTTGGCCATAAACCTTTATTCTTTTTTTTCAAATCGCTTTTTCTAACGTCTTTAATGAATAAATTTAAAGTTTTTATTTTTTTTCTTTCAAAAGGTTTCAATCTTATTATTTAATGTATTATTTATTCATTTTATTATTCTCCACATGTAATTATCTTATTGGGTTATCTAAGTAATAAATTATATCTCATTAAAAATACTTCACGTATGAAATTCTACATCATCCCCGTTAACTTTTTTAACTATATTTTCATTAAATCTATTAGAAAAAGCAAATTGAAAAAATGAACAAAGGTTGATGACCAAAAAATGCTCAAAAATACAATTAAGACCATTTGACAAAATATGTAAACATTAGTGGTCAAATTTATCATTAAGCCTTAAAAATTTGTATGTATATATTTGATATAAATATTTAAATATTATTATATATAACATTTATCTTTACCATGAATAATAATTATTTTTAAACTACACCCATAATTAGGGCTGAGCAATAAAAATTAATAAATTAAAAATTGACCTGAACTGAAGTGTTTGAACGGTTTATAGTATACAACTTTAAAAATCGTGCTTACTCGAAATTAAATCGAATTCTATTTTTATTTAATATATAATTAAATTTTATTTTTTAACATATAAAAATAAATATTTTATATTTAAAATAGTGAAAAAAATTTAAAAGATTTTGAAATTGTATAGAACTTTTTAGAAATATTTATGAAAAAGACTTTAAATTTTTATCAAATGATATTTAAAAGTGATATAACGAAGTTAATTTTATCAAAAAAAATTTAAAATGTAAAAAAAAAATTAATATAAAAATGGATAATTAAAGTAAAGTAAAACAAATTATAATAGATGATTAAAAAAAATAAAAGGAAATCCGACGAACCAAAATGATATTACTCTGTGCGTAAAAGTAAGCACCATTATTAAAAGTAATTCAGTAAAGAATAATAATTTTGGTTTGAATGCGTAAAAGTCATGTCAGAGTCTCCTACCCAAAATAAATAAATGAATGAATGAAAAAGACATGCATGAGTTGATAAAGTCAAAGCTACTCAACTCAAGGAATATTAGGATTTCTCAATGTATTTTTACCTTAATAGCCTATGATAACGATTCCTTTGATTGCTAAACTCACCTAATATTTTACCAAAAAAGATGTCACCTAATACAATAAATTCCACGTATCCAAAGTCTACTCGTGTCAATTCAACTCTAATCTTTACTCAAAGGATTATTATCAGATAATTGATAGTAAATTTAAATAATAATAATAATAAAGAGAATTTATGAAATTATCATATGCTTTTTATTCATTAAATGTAATTTATAAAAATTTGACACTTTTTTAATATAGATTTTTAAAACCTAATAATTATCTTTAGTTTAAATGTCACATTGTAAACTTAATCTAAATTATGTCAAGTTTAGAATAAGTTTGTATCAGTCAAAATTAGTCTGATTTTCAATTAATTAAAGAATGTTTACTATTAATACATTTTTTTTAAATTCTAATTTATTAATTTTAAAAATAATAAATTTGAATTTTGTGAATAGGATGTAATGGAATTTTAGGCTAGATTGTTGTAAGCCAATTTAACGACAAGACTACACATGGTCAAGGATCGTGATTTTCCGCTTTTTCTCCTGTTAGATTAAAAAAAATTAGTATGATAGATTATTACTTTATCAATGGTCGTTGAAATCCGCATAAAATCAAATTATTGTTTTAATATTAACTAAAGGAATCTTACTATCCACAACAATACATATAATAATAAAAATTATATTTCTTAATTTAATTTCATCATATTGCAATAACATATATAATATATGTAAAAAATAAAAATAAAAAATTCTAATGTTCACAGTCCAAGTTAAATTCTCACCCTCCAAAGAAAATCGAAATTGAATTCTATCTAGGGTTGTGTTATTCGCTTATTCTTAACTTCAACAAATCTAAAGATAAAGTCAAAGATTGTTTAATTAAATAATAATAATAATAATAATAATAATACGTTAAAATATGTTCAAATCTCCTATACTTTTTGTATGTTAGAATAATTTTCTTCTACTCCCATTTTAAGGAATTCAGTCTTGTTTTATTGAATTTAAAACTACAATTTCAGTTATAAATCTTATAAAAAAATTATTTAATTTTAATTTTATTATAACATTTTTATTTTTATTAAATAGATATTAAGTAAATATTTTTAAAATGTTATATTATTGAATATAACTAAAAACATTCAAAGAATATTAATAATTAAATCTAAAATTTAAAATCTGCCTAGTTGAAAACAAAATAGATAAATTCATTAAATTCTATATATTATTAACCAAGATAATACCAACAATTATTATTATGGTAGAAAATAGTAAATAAAAAGAAAGCCAGATAAATGTGAAGTGCAAGCCACCAAAAGGAGAAAATAATAATCAGGAAAAAGCTGGGAAAAGGTAAAGATTCTAATGCAGACGCGCCATGAAGGAGCATGAAGATCACTAGCCACTGATGCTTCATCGAGCTGATGTTGGTATTCGAGCAAGTGGGTTCCACTATTCATCAGTCAGGAGGGGACAGATCTAACCTGATGTGTACGACGCGACTGTCTCCCTCGTGTTTTGGACTTGGCCTCTCTGACTCAGCGCGTGCGATTTCACCCTTCTCGTTTTTTTTATAACTACAATTAAAATGGTAGAGTATAATATTAATCACCCATCGTTTTTTTATTTAATTATTTAAAATTAAATATTTTGATATTAATTAAGTAACAAAAGTTTAATATGGGTTTTATTAATTGGCGTAATAATAAATTTATTTTACTAAATGTTTATACTTTTTATAAATTTTATCATAAATTTAAAAAATTCAATAATATAGTTTTTAATATTTACAAAATTTATTATTTTAATTTGTAATCTTAAAAATAATAAAATATATTTAAAAACTCTTTTTACAATTTTATAGTTACTTCTTTAAATTTTTATAATATATTTTTACCTTTTTTACAATTTATATTTACTTTTTCTTATCAACCAAACATGTAAAACCCAAAAATTAAAATTATTTTTTATTCAATCTATTTTTATTTAATCCTTTTTTTTTTGTTACATTATTCATCTCAAATGCCTAATTAAAACTTCGAAAGAAGCTCAAATTTAACAATTTTAATTATAAAGCCGACAAAATGGTTGGGTTGACACTTGATGACACAAACTCTAATGGTTTTACTCTTTGTTGCAAAGGTAGTGTTGGTTTCAAGTTCTATTCTTGTGTTGTTTTTATCATTTCTAGCTCTACATTGGCGAGAGATTGTAAAACAAGACCATAGCATTTGATATTTCAAACGTCATCAATTGAGTGAATGAAAGAATAAAGTGTAAGATATTGTTGAAAGTCACTTTTGGTACAAAACTTTTTAAAATATTTTTCTATTTACTTTTTCAAAATAAAATTTGGTTATACCTCCACCATGAGTCTTTATACATGTCCATGCGATTCCTTCAATGACGAACCTATCACCTCTTACGATAAGTGAATTATTGAGCCAAACAAATCTATTGAGACTTACACCACAATATAACAGAAAGCTTACTTAAGTTGGCATTCACTAAACATACATGGGATGCACTTAGGGAATCAAACTTATTGAATATATCCTAGGATGTCACATTATCGTCACTTTAAAAAAACAAACTGTGATCTTATTGTCAGTAATTCCTAACCATGTAAACATCCCTGTCTTTCAATATAAGAACCCATAACAATATTGGAAGGAGGTTAAGTCTCTTTCCATATCAATAACTTCTTTCTCTTAGACTCTTTCACCATAAGATCATCCTAAGTTTTATTGACTTTTTGCTTTACTCAAAGATGAACCATCACATCCTCCCATTGTTAATCTCACTAGTAAACAAAAGCTTATTTTTATTATGATTTATATGTATTTCAACAAATTTTAAGATGTTTCAAATATTTTTAATTAGGACTAAATGATAAATCTTTTAAACATTTTTGGCCAAATTTGTTTATTTTTATATTTAAGATCAAATTGATAGTTTGTATAAATATTTGAAGCTAAATTTGTTATTAGACCAATAAAACAAAGCTTACTTTAGACTTCCGTTAAACAACTAACGGAAGAGTAATTAAAATATTTAATTTTGAAAAGTTAAATAACTAAAACAAAAAATTTTAATAATTAAATGATCAAAATAGAACAAACTAAATAATTGCGTGACTAATTTTATTTTTTGGCCGAAGAAATATAATTATGAATGGCTATACATACAACTAATCGTTTATGAACCAGGGATTAAAAAAATAACATGGATAAAAGAGTTGTACAATACTCACACATAATTTCGTAACTTATTTTTTTATAATTAATATTATTATTTATAATTCAAAATATTTTTTACATTAACTCATATCTTTTTAATTATTACAAAATAAAAACGACATAATTAAGTTAAGTTTTAAAATTATTCTCATATTTATGAAAGTTAAGTTTTATAATAATTAAAAGAACATGTTGGGATCATATAACTTTTATAATTATGTTTTGAACTAGAATGGTCGTTTATCTCACAACCTTAACTTATTGACATGTTCAAGTTGCAAATAATAAATCATCTAGTGCTAGTGGTGGAATGTCAACTCATAAGTGTCACGTCAATAAAATAGTTTTTTATTTAAAAATGTGTTTGTTTTATAATTTCTCTTTAAAATAAAGATAAAAAGGAAAACTTGAAAAGATCCTTTCACTTTTCAAACTGATAAGAATTTTGAGAGAGAAAAATCAGTAAGATATTTTTTTTTAACAAGTTAGAGGGGAAAAGAAAAAAGAAAGAATAGAAGGCCATTTTGTCTCTTTTTTTTTTATTTCATTTGAAAATAAAAAAGATTTGTCCTTAAAAAAAGGAAAAGAAAGATGATGTGAAATTTGTGTCCATGACAAAATTGTGGCGTTTCATACGATATGTATTTGATGGAGCAGAAATAATTCAGGTACATTATTTTGAAAAATTATATATATATAAGCTTGTGATAAATACTCTGGAAGTAAAATAATAAATATATTATGTCAATTAAGAACTACGATTTTTTTCGACAATTATGATTATTGAAAAAATATATTAATATTGCAGTAGAAATTTTGTGATTCATTGTACCTAATTTCAAGGTGAAATCTTAAATACTTAATTATTAATATTTTAACGATTTATTTATCTTATTTTATTTATAAAAATTATGCATGTTAAGTTTATTATTAATTAAAAAATTTTAATTATTTATTTTGTATGAAAAATTAATTATTTAAAATATTAATATATATATTTTTTAGATTGAACATCATAAGCAATATTTTTATAATTAGTACAAACGATGAGAAAACACGAGATACAATGAATAAACTATCCACTAGTTTTATTTAGTTTAGAGAAAACAAGGAACCGACAAACAATGGAAGGATTGTGACAGACGCAAGCTCCAATATTCCACATTCCTGAATATAATAAAACTAATTAATGAACAATTATGTAATTTAATGATAATGAACAATAATTAGTTGCATTTTTGTTTGTAAATCTAGCACTAAAGATGTGCTCTTTTTAATTAATGAACATTAAGTAGTCGTGGTTTCCACGCGCCACACTCGTCGTGATTATTTCTGTATACCCATTAATCCACCTTTGATATGTCGCTTTCTTTATATATTTTGAATATTACTTTATATTATTAATCAATTTATCCCGAAGGTTTACTTCCAGTTCGGTCACCAGATCTCGAGACGAGCTAACTAAAATATCGTGATATGATACGGAAGCTTAGTTAGTTCTTCCTTTTTCTCGTAGCATAAATTTGTCGGTTGTCTGCTTCTTTTTACTTTTGGTTTTCGTGGATGGAAGGTATTATTATTTTTCTATAATACTAAATTGAGGAAAAATAAGAGTATTCGACAAGAGTTTTAAATATCATTCCATATAAATTAGTTATGATTTAACGGGGTTATTAATATTTTTCAACTCAAAGCTATTAATATTTTTATATGAAATTATAAATATATCTATAAAGAAAAGATGATAAACTCTTATCTTTTAAGTAATATTTATAAATTTGAAAATTCCAAAAACTATAGAAAATAAGAAATAGACGTAATATGTTTAATAAAGGCTAAAATTATTATGTTATAGGCATGAGAATTTAAGTTTGATTTTAAGCAATTTTATTATTTTCTTGCAATTATCAAGAAAAATTAATAAATGTACTAAGATGACATGACATACGACATATATAGGCGAATTTCAATATAATAATGTAAGAATATATAACATTAAAATTAACGCAAGAAAATTAACCATTATTAAATTACTATTGATGATGAATATTCGATTTTGATTGAAAATTAAAATCACAGACCAAACAACCTTACTCTAAATAATATGCACATATATATAACTAGATTGTCTTAAGCAAAATGGTTCCGTGACATTTTCTAAAAATACAAAAAAAAATAAAAAAAATGAGTTAAGTAATGTTAATTTTCTAAAGAATAATAATTATTAATTAAGTAATAAAAGTAAATTGTTATGATATTTATATTTTTATTAAACTGTTTATTTGACTTTATTATTGCAATATTTTTATTGCTTTGTTTTATTTATTATTGATGAATAAAGTTGATATCAATTAAATTATGACTAGTGAGTAAAATAAAAAAAATTCAAAATATAATTAAAATTTTATATTAATAACAAAATTTCTAATTATATTAGAGTTATTAAAAAATATAAACAAATAAAAAATTTAACAACAACAAATATTATTAAAAAAATTGTTTATGTCTTTCAATACTTCTATATAAAATATTTGAAATCTTTTAACCATTATATATATAAAGAAAAAAAAAGAAGCTATGGATGCATGCGTGTGGGGTGCAGTTATGGTCCCATGGCAATGCTATGAGCTTCAACAAGATAGCTAAAGGTTCACCTACTTTTTGCCTTTTTGGAATATTTTCTTTGGAATCCAAAAATCATAATATTGGAATACAATCCTCTCTTTCTACATCTTTTTCTTTTGTTACTAATGACGTTTGTTTTTAATTTAATTTTTTTATTTCATATTAGAATATCATTATAATATTTAATTTTATTATCGTTATTTTTACATTAACAGTAAATAAATAGATTGCACACCCATAAACCATATTAAAAGTTAAGACTCTATACTAAAAAAAAATATTAAAACTGTTCTCGGATATTTATGCTGTTGAAGTTATTTGCTTACCAACAATCTCAAAAAAAAAAAAAGAATCTCCTTTTCTTTTGCTAGAATTGTTTTGTAACAACACTTCTTGTTGATCAAGTAATATCTGTGTCATTCTTAAAAAGTATCTCAAAAAATCTCATCTTTTTAATGGATTATTAATTAATATACTAACCATCAAGTCAAGAAACCCCTCACACCCTCAACTGGTATTCTAAAAAAAATAAAAATTACACAAATAATACATAATACATATGACAATTTCTTGACGGAGTTGAGAAAAAAAAAAGTTATCATCAATAATTATGCTGCTTTATAGAAATATTTAAACATTTGAGTGAGTATTTCTAACAACTTCAATAAAATCTAATTAAATAAACAATATTCATTTTCAACATATTTCATCAATGAAAAGAAATTTGATGCTACTTGGTTGTCTTTACTCCTTTAAAACTCTTTGAAAAATAAAATCCAACTTCCTTCTCCCCTTACATTTGAAACAAAGAAACAATGAAGGAAGGTCATCATTTAGGTCTAACTGAACAAAGAATATGAGTGGTGATCGGGTAACGTGGGACATTGATATGATTATATCACATGAAAATAACATAATTAAATTAAAATATAAAATAACTACTTTAAATTTATGTAATCTATATTATTATTTAAATTTTTTATTAGATTGGTGTTTTCCTTAATTAAATTACTAACTCGGTTAAAAATTTACGGGAATTCCCTTCCGTAATTCAAATAAATAATATTATTCGAGGGTTTTTTAATATTTTCACTTAAAAAATCAATAAGAATATACATATAGTGAGATTTGAACCCACACAATTTACTTTAGTAAATCATTTAAATGATCATCCAACTAAAGTTTTATTTTAATATTTTAATATATTTAATTTTATTATGCACGTTTTATTTCCCATCTCAGTTGTATATATTAATAATATACTTTGATTTGGCGTCATAAGTTAAGTCAACATCGATTCAGGATTAATGACAACACCATGATAAATAATTTAATGAATTTTTCATTTTAATAACGCATATATTTCACATGTTATTATTAATTAGTTTCAAACCATACAATTCATTATTCATTATATATTATTTTTAAACAAATTTTTATATTTTAAATTTATAATTTCTATACGCTTACACTTGTTAGTAATATATTATTTTTTTAATATTTATATATATAATATTTTAAATATTATCCGAATATGCAAATTATGAAAGGTAACATTATAGTTGAAAGTCAATGTGACAATAAAGAACTAGCAATTAATAGTTTTAAAACTAAAAAGTTGTTGACAATGCATTCACTAAATCCGTATAAATCTATATTATTATTTAAATTCTTGATTAAATAGGTATTACGAGTTAATACGAGAATAATCTGGTTAGAAAAATTATTAAAATGTATTTTTATGTTTTAAACAAGTTATCGTATTAGAGAGTATTTTAGTCTTTATATTTTAAAACAAATAATAAAAAAATATACTTATGATGAGATTTGAATCCAAACCAAGTGTATTAAAGAAAAAACTTAAATTTACTGCAAGCCCAAAATTTTATTTAAATATTTTTATATATTTTAATTTTATTATGCACACATTTTTACCTCCATCAATTGTATATGTTAATAATATTATCAATTGAATTGATGTCATAAGTTAACTCGACATCAACTCAATATTAATGATAACACTATAATAAACAATTGTAGTACATTTAATATTATTAATCTAATGTATTTACACATTTAAATTTCATTTACTCATAATTTAATCTAATTTTAATACCATATACATTGCATATGTAATTATTAATTAATTTCAAACCATATGTTTTATTATTAATTGTATGTTATTTTAAACACACTTATATGTTCTAAATATGTAGTTTCCAGACACATGTACGTGCGATAGAATTTCTAATAATGTTTCAATTGCTTAGGCTTGCCTTATTCCAAAATACAATACTAATTTTTTATTGTTTTTATTATTTTTTAAACATTTAAATGTTTTTTACTACTTTATTCTTTTATCTTGAAAGCCTGAGTTTGATCCTCACTATCTTCTGTTGTGATGTATTGGTCTCCCTTCGCCATATGCATAGACTTGTGTGGACTTTGTCAGGTTTCTTTTTGAATCGGTTCAGCTTTTGTTCGGTTCTTCATATGTTGTGTATTATATTAGTTGATTCTAAATTGTGGTTGGCCAAACATAAATTTGTATTTATAATTGTATTGTATTATCTTATATTAGTAATCTTTTTAAAAAATTATGATTAAGTTTAAATAAAAATAATGTTAAATTTAACTAAAATCGAATTAAGATATCAAAATAAAGATCTCTTACATGAAGCCATGTTTGATTGGGAAATGGGCTTTGTCGTTATTTCTTATCCCCATCTTAGATTGTTTAGTTGCGGAGACAAACATCAACATCATCGTTGAAAACCAAATCCAACGGCGACAAAACAGTCTGTCGGTAGACCAACTTTATTAATATTAATAATATATATGCTCCAATCTCTATTTCAGACAAAAACCACACACACGGTTTTGAATTCGACCCCCACTGTTGCTTTCAAATGGGCCCATCTCACTCAGCCACGTGTCTTTATTCTATATACAAACGGTATAAAAAAATAACATGTACAAAAATTTATATAATATAATTTTTTTAGACTTAATAATAAATTTGACCATTTTGATAAACTATATAAACCTTAATTATATTTTTGAATTTTTTTAGACAATTAACCTTTGTTCTTTTTTCAATCCACTTTTTCTAAAAAATTTAATGAATAAATTTAGTATTTTAATTTTTATTTTCTTTTAAAAGGTTCTAATATTTCATATGTTTATTTATTAAGAAATTTTTTTACTGAATTAAATTTTTTACTTTGAATTAAGTTTTACTAAAAAAGTAACTCCTAAGAGAGATAGATTCCAAAGAAAAAAAAATAAAATTTGACATACTAAATTTGATTAAATAAATTTTAGAAAAATAATTAATTTCTATCGTATCGAACGCTATCATATATCTCAATAATAGCGATAAATATCTAATATCATTCTAACCAAATCAGTAAACCCCACTTCGTTGTATAAGTTGAGAGTTTGACATTTGGCATTAAACCAATAGGACATGTGTACTAAATATTGCTAACAATATATATTTAATTTTTTTTTAAATCCCTTAATATTAGACATTTTTTTGAAAAGTTGTATATGCATAAATTCCATAAATGATTATTTCAAGTTTCCATTAATCATTCCCTTACATTACCATTAATACTAGACAATTCTTGAGTTCATTATTGGAACATTCCAATTTATAGGGGCTTAAAGAATAAAATAATTTCAATTCCCCAATTGTCAATTAAACTTTATATTTATGGTAATGCACATTAATCTTTTACACCAAATTTGAATATAATTTTTTAGAGGAAAAATCTGTATTGGTTGTTGCATACTTGACATAGTTTAGATCTTAAGATACAAAAACTTCAACCACTAGTTTAAGGAAATGTTTTTTAGTTTGAAGATAAAATTATAAATATATCTATTGTTAAAAAAAAATTCTTTCACACACACGTAATATGTATGACATAATCTAGTATTAGTAAAAACAATATTCTATATATATTTCATCGGTTAAAATTTTATATTATTGACAAATATAATTATATTAAAAATATTAATTATTTGAATTATCAAAATATTTGAAAAATTCAATACCAGTATAATCCTCTCCTTATATTAACATATTTTTATATTATAACTATATTTAAAATGTTATATATTTATATGATTTTCATGGTTTAATAAAATTGTGTATTTATATCCTTAAAAAATTTAGATTTATTCCTAAAAATATTTATATCATTTTTGCACATTATACAATATATTAAAAATAATTAATTTTTGATCATATTTAATACTAATTTCACCCATAAAAAGGTCCAATTCCCAACTGTTTTCCTTCATTCCCCTTCTCATTTCTCTCCTGCTTTCTTCTCTTCTTCTCTCCTAATTCTCATCTCTTCTTAAATCTCCTTCCAACAACCATTTTATTTTATTTTCATTTCTAGTGATGTGAGGCCTCACTATAAATATTATTTAATTAAATAAAATTTAAATACAACATGGAAATTAGGGATAATAACATAGGTTAAATGTTATCAAATTTATTATTGTTTCACAATTGGCACGTTTTATTTCACTACTCATCATGTTTCTTTACAAATTTTATCTACATGCTGTCCTACTTTATTTTAATTTAACTTTAATTAGTTATTTTTAATATTTTGTTTTTTTAAGTTAAAAAAATATTTAAACATGAAAAATATAGTTTTTTCTATATTACATTATTACGATTTTAACTTTTAATATATATAAATATATAAGGCAAAATGATAACTTCATATAGTGGAATAAGATAGAGCGGTACAAACAATTATCATAACCGCTTCATACTTATTATTCAAAAAAAAATTTACAATGTCCCATCTCGTATCTACTTTTCAAGAGAAAAAAATATTCTTAATTCGAAGTGGATAAGTCTAAAATCCATCAAGTTATTCCAATTGTACCATCTCTAACAAAAATTATAAAAACAACACAACATATTCATTAAACACAATTAATATAAGAGTAACTGTTTGAAATATAGTGGAGTTTTTAAACATATATTTTTAACTTTTTTAACTTTATATGTACAAAACACATTTTCAATCCACTCGTAAATCTAAAAATTCCACAACTTACATATAAAATATTTAGGATGATATAATGAAGATTGGAATTGTGGTGGAGGGATATGAAAAAAGATGATGATATATAGAATAAAGAAATGTGGGTGATTATGATTTAATGATGTGAAGTATCTTTAATTTCCTTTTTGTGCAAATGTTTTGTCCACTTTCTATCTATCTTATTACTGCTACTATTTCGTTTTGTACATAATGGATGATTAATATATATTTATAGGGAAAGCACAATGACGAGTCTTTCAAAGTTTAAAAAGAATTCCATTCAATTTTGGCTGGCTGGACTTCCATAATTTTTCTTTTTGCATTTTGGATTCAATCAAACATGCCCTTTTTTGTAAATGTAAATGTATGAAATGGGGATCAGGTATACATAGCTTGTCAAGTTTTCCTTTACCAACATGGCTTCTTGAATGTCACTTTCCTTTATTTTTAATTTTTGCTAAACTTGATTGGATGGTCCACGCCTAAAATAGAAAATTTTCTATTTAGATTATTTTTAGTTTTTTAAAAAGTTTTAATTTAATAAAAGTAAAATTACATTTTAATCTTCACTACATATCAATGGATTTAAGTACACTTTCACATTAATTTTTTGTTGTTAATGATTTGACATGACAAATATTAATTTATTATATTTTGGTATCAGAATTTGTTTTACAACTTTAAATTGTCCCCAATTTATTTTTCTCTATAACTTAAAAAATTAAAATTGTAAATTTGTACATTTAGATGTGGACTGCTTTTCCTCAATTAAATGTAAATTTGAAAATTATTTGGTTACCAACTAGTTAACCTAAAAATGAAACTTTTTAAAATTTCAAAATAGTAGGGTGATAAAAAAGATAAAATTAAATAACTGAGGGACTATTTTATAATTTTATAATAGAGTGGTAAAAAAAATACAAATAATTAGGTGACTTTTGTAGCTTTCCACAATTAAATTTAAAAAAAAATTATAATTGGGTTACTGCTAATATAATTTACCATAACTTTTTTCACAGCAAAAAAATGCTATTTATTAATTTAAATTTTTATTTTAAAATTTTAATTTGTGAGTTGGTTAAGGCTCAAATCTTAGACTCAATCTTTAAAAAAAATGTTAATTTTGTAAAAGAACTATTTAACTGAACTTAAGTATCATAAATTAAGCAATATTAGTTAAATTAAAAATTATCATAAATTAAGAAAACATATTTTTATCTAAAAATTACAAATTACTCGTATTTCCACTAGAAAAAGGATTTATATATTCAAAGTTTCTTTAAATCTCATATAGGGAGTGCCGAATTTGTTTAATTTTTTTCAGTTTTCGTATAAAACAAACATTTAATAAAATAAATTTAGGTTTATTTCAACTGGTTTACCTAATTATTTTTACTATATTAGTAAGAAAATCTTAAAAGGCGGAGATTCATTTATACAAATGAAAAATTAATAATATTGTTTTATACACTTTCAAAAATTTTCACGATTTAACCATTTAACTATTCTACTTATTAATATATTTTTACTTATTATGTTGTAAAATTTAAATAATTTAATATTTCTATAATATCGATCTAAACACTATATATATTAATATATATTTAATAGTTAAAAAATAATTTATTTTAAACTTGATATATCTTGATCTGTATTAATACAACGTAAAATTTAATGGTTGAATTATTTAAATATTAATCATAAAAATATTTAAATTATGATATAAATAAATATTTTTTTAAATTAAAATATGTTTATTGGTTTCATAGTATAGAAGATAACCAAATATAGCTTTATTCTGAACTCTAAAAAAGCATTTAAAAAAGAAACACTTAAAAATGAAAATTTCATAGAAGATTCCAAAAACTTTTGTGCCCAAAACCACGAGAAATGGCATTAAATTGGCCAATCCATCACCTATTATTGGAAAAAGTACAATATTCTTTATAAAAAAATTTTAAGACGAGAAATCGCGTCGTAAATTTATCATTATTACCTAATTTATCGTTAACATATCTTGAGATTTAGAGAGGTGCGTAAAATGCGCGAGATGGGGCCCAAAAATTTTAAAGTATGAACAGTTGAGAGACCGCTTAATTATATATTATATTTATTTTTATGGTTGTTTGACTCTTTCTATGAAAATGAAATATTCAGTTTCAAATGTATATATTGTGAACATGTTTTAATTAGTTTTATAAATGTGATGGATATCTATATCTTATTTATTTTCCAATTTGTTTTCTCCCTACGTTTTCTTCTCATTTTATTTATTCACTTCTGTAGTCTCTCACAACACTAGTTTTACATTATATAAATTAGATCTGCTTTTATTCTATTTAAAATTTAATTTTTAGTATAAATTCATTTTTAATTAATAGAATTAATTGTATTTCACATTTTTAAACTATTGATAATATTTTAGATTCGTCTCCAAATTTAAAATTTTCTAATTGGATTCTCAAAATATTTATCATATCAATCAAGTCCTGTTTCTAATTTAGTCATTAGTTTCGGTGTTGAATATTGTTAATGGGTAAAAATAAGTATTCTATAAAAATAAAAATGAGTGAGAGAAAATGAGGAAAAATTATTTTTAAACCCTCCAAATTTTCTATCTCTATAGAAATATTCAATACTCATTCTTTAAAACATATAGAAAAAATTAAATATAATTATTGGTTCTCTATTTTTACCACTTTTGTTTCTTGACCTAACTTTTTTGCTATGGGCAAAAGAGAAAATTCATAATATAATATAATTTTGTAATTTGTGTTTTGAAAAAAATAATTTAAATAAATTAAAATTTTGGATTGGGTTTGAAAAATAAAATTTTGGGTTAAGTTTTTTTATTTTTGGCTAAAAATGACATTAGAACCTATTTCACAAGTCTTTGTAATATCAATTTTTGATATTCTTCAGGGGCATGTAACTGGATTTGAAAATATTACTAATTTAGTTTTTAGAAACACTGAGAAAGTATGTAATGATCTAACTTTTTTTTCTTTTGTTTTTATTTTTATTTTTATTGGATTCTATCGAATGATATTTTTTTTTTATTTCCCATACATATTAGTTCTTCAACAAAAATATTTTCAAGATTTTATATTTCTAGAATTTTTATATAGAATTTTTTTATTTTAAATAATTTTGATTTTTTTAATTATTTTTTAATAGAATAGGAGTAAATTTGATAGAATATAAAAAAAATTGAGGACCTAAATTATTATTATACCAATTAAAAAAGTGTCATTTAATAGTTGGGTGATAAAAAAAAAACAATTTCAAAAATTTTAATGATTAAATTGTAGTTTTTTTTGTTAAGTTATCAAAATAAAAATTTACCTATAATTTAGTGACTAATGGTATATAATTTACCTTTATTTTTTTTAGTGAATAGTTTACCTTTATTTAAAATAGTAAGGTTGTTGGAAGTATAAAGAAGAGGCGGCTCATGATAGGTAGCATGCTAGGCCAGGCCCATTGCTCTGCCTTTAAAATTAATACTATTAAGTTATGAGCTCTTATGAATGGGTTTCGGCCTAAACACATAGATGGCATTAATTTTTTTTTTAAATATTTTCAAACATATTAAAAAATATATATGAGTGATATGACATTTGAAATATAAACATATTCGTATTATATATATATGACTCCAATATTAGTATTTTAAATTGCTGCTTTTATATGGAATATTATTAAGTATTCTGAAAGTAAAAGTTTTACTAGTAATAATAACTTCCTTTTTTATAACAACATTTCATTGTAAAAAGGTTATCGTAGAATCTGTTATTTATGTTTTATTTTTATTGTTTATAACAACTTTTTCTTCTATAACAATAACAATCATTAAGTATAAAATATTAACAACCTATTCTCCCAAATTTTAGTAAATTTAATTATATCAGTGAAATAAAAGTAAATTTTAGCTCACATATCATTTCAATAAAATATATTAATTATAATTTATTAAATAAAAATAATTTATACTACTATAAAACAAGCCCTAAGGCTTTACTTACATGACATGTGTCAAATATATATATTTTTTTACATGAGAAATTAATGGTTAAATTCCAGTTTATAATCTCTCTTTTATTGTTGAGATTATATATGAAAGATTAAATTTTAGTTTTAATTTTTATATTTTAATTAAATTTAAATTTTAAAATTTAATCTTTATATTTTATTTTTGACTTATTACTTCAATTTTTATAATGTCTTTAGTTAGTTTAAATACTTTATGAATTTTTAAATTTAGGTCAATTACAATGTTAGTTTTTTTTTTAGTTACATGGATATCAAGTGAGTTTTTTTTTAAATGCCACACCAATAAATTTAATAAAAGAATTTTAACATTATTAACAAATGAACTTAAATTTTCATATTTGAAAAAGTAGAGAAATTAAATCCCTACAAATAAAAATATGGAGATTAAATTTCAAATAGTGTAACCTTTAAATTTTTACTTTATAAGTTAACAAAAATATTGCTATACAAATGTATAACTACCACCTTTCTATAAGGATTGAATTTTTAGTAAAAAAATAGGGTCTGAAATTTTTTGGGTTTGAAAATCCGGTTTTAAAGTGAGACCAATTTTCAAATAAAAAATTTGAGCTTAAATGGAGGTCAAATTCACTCCTCCTCGACTTAAACTTGTACAAGACTTTATAATATTTTTGTTATCTATTTTTTATTTTTATTAACATGTATTTTATTTAATATCGCAAATATAAAAACAATAAACATGTAATGTTTCAAGGCAGGATTGGGTGTGGTGATTTTTTTGGGAATTGGATTTACAAAACTGGGTTGAGTTTTCGGGTAGCAAAAAACTGCCTCGCCCATATTACTCTGATGCCATCCTTAATTAAGGCTATCCAACTTTTTAGAATTGAGTAAGTTCAATTATTTGTTTTTAATTTGGTTTAATCCGTTTAAGCAACTTTTGTAGAAAATTGTACCGTAAGCTCTAAGCTCACACCACAATTTTTAGCATTTTTAGGACAAATTTGAGTATTGATATAAGTTAAAAATTTTAATAAATTTGACAGCGATTTTTCTCCATCTTTACATGATCCTCCACGAGGGCTTTTTTATTTGTTTGCATAAAAAATCCCAAGGAGAAAAAAAATTCATGGGATCAAGGGGAAAAATATCAATACTTTTAGTTCACATGGATATAGTATGAAAATAGGGGCTCCGTGAACCTCTTCATTCTTCATTTTCAAAAGTCTAATCAATAGGGGCATGTGAATATGTTCGACAATATGGGCACAAAATGAAGCAATCAAAAATTTTTTTAATTACAAATTGGGTTAAATTTAAGATTTAAAAATTATATTAAATAAATTAATTAAATTTTAATTCGACCGATAGTAACTTGAAAGATATAACCACATTATTTCTTCATTTTAAATGTTGTCATTACATAAAAAACTTTTTTTTTTGAAAAATGCATAAAAAATAAAATAATGTATTGATATAATTATATATTGCAGGTTTGGTTGAAATGAAGAATCTTGAGGTTGAGCAGAAGATAAATAATGTAGAAATCATTGGATCAAGATATCAAGAGTTTAAATGAATGAGATCCTTTAATTGCTATTCACATGTAACTTGCCTACTATTATGATAGCCTAGGTGTCCTATTTTATTTTTACAAAGTTAGGATTCTCATCATAATGCTAGTAATTATGTTATTCACCATAATTAAAGTTGTTGAATAACTTAAAACAAAAACGACACTTGTTTTATAATTAAATATGGGGAACTTAGTGAGTAAGCATAATTTGGTAAAGTAGAAGCCTAGAAGGGTGTTTTTGGTAGCTTGCTCCAATGCAATGGTTGCAACAATTAGAACTCAAAGTCAAATCAGCACAACTGCAAAGGGTCTGGTTAACAAACTCCAACCTACAGCAGTTTAAATGGGAATTTTCTAGACACTAAATAATTATTTCATCGAATCTTTTCTAATTTAAGATTTAATATTAAGAAGCAGTCAGATGTTTTTTTTATTTTAAAAATAAAAATAAAAAAGATAAATGACTGGTTTTTACATTTGCTTATAAAATTTTAATTTTTTTTTTACTTCACTGTCTTAAATAATTATAATCATCACTATTAAGGGTCCAACTTTTTAAAATCTTCATCGTAATTTAATTTTAAAATTTTTATATTAATTTTAAATTTTTAAAATTTTATTTTAAAAAAAATAATTTTTGTTTTATGACTTTTAAATATTGTTTGATAAACAACATTTCTATAAAATAGTAAATTTTCAAGTAAATAAAAAATAACTAATAATTTTTATATGATAACTTTTTGATTTTTTAAATAGAAAATTTAAATTATTTTTATTATTTTAATTATAAAATATTTATATTTATATCATAAGATATTAAAATTAATTATAGATTAAATTTTAAGAAAAGAATTTAATTGGATTTCCAATAACGATAATTTTTGAACTAGGATTTTCAATTTTATTTGCTCAGGCCTAATCATCATCATCATTATTATTATTTATATACACTCCTGTCTATGCAGTCGTCCACTAGATTTTATATGCCTTGAATCTGGAGGCACTGACATTGAGATATCTGAGTCGTATAGTGGTATTGGAAGGGCATGGACTGGTTTTCTTGGCTTTCAAAAACAGGCCTTGAGCCATCCCTGGTTTACGAGTACGGCCTTTCATTTTCCCACAACGAGCTTGAAGAAGAAGACATAGTATACTTGGACCATGAGTTTCTCCAAAGCATGGGCATATCAATAGCTAAACACAGGCTGGAAATTCTCAAGCTTGCAGGGAAAACCAAAGGAAATCAGACGAGTGGTTGGAGACCAGTAGTGCGGAGGCTCATGTCGGCAATCAAGAGAACAAAAAGGAGCTTATCAAAGTACATGGGGGCAATGGTGGAGAGAGAAGCGTCGGCTCTTGTTATTGTTAATCGAAGGAATAAATGGAAAGGTGGCGCAATGTTGAAGAGAAAGAAGAGGGTGGGGATGGGTGCAGAAGGGCGGCTGCTGCTCACCAATGGGACTCATCTTCCACCAATCACAATGGTGCTAAAGTACCAGAAGAAAGAGAAAAGGGAAAAGGGAAGTTGGTTAGATGGTGCTGAAGAGATGAAGTGGGATGCATTGTTCCAGGATTTGAAACCAACTTGATCAAATAACTTGGTTTATTCATCAATTACGATGACAAATATTAGTGGTAAATATGGTTGTTCCTTAATTTCATAAACATTTCTCATGATCCCATGCACAATCTGAATGGTGAGAGATGAGTTTTTTTAGTTTCGTTCCACCACTTTTTACTTTTTTTTCTTCTTTTTTTCTTTTGCGTTTACAACATAGGAGGATTGGCATTTTTAATATTTACTGGTAGAACTTGTGAAAGCCAGGCTTTGGCTGCACATCCAAAGAAGCCGAGCCTCTTTCAGTATAAAACTGTCTCCTCCGCCTTTTTTATTTATTTATTTAATTATTATAAATGTCTTAATGATCATTTTTCATTTTTCTTAAGGAAATAAAGAAAAAGAACAGACCAGGAAAGGCTATAAAAGAACTATTTTTCAGTTGTGCAATTGGAAATTTGCATTGCAAAGTAGAAAGTTGTGTATTATTATTATAAAATTAAAATGATTGTTTATGGGGTGAAAAAAAAAGTATTAACCCAGTGTACTAGAATAAATAAATCCGAGAAATGTACAAGGAAATGTCTGTGTGTGTGTGTGTATTTTTTTATTTCCATAAATTAGTGGGGAAACTATTATAATGGCTGTATACTCTAATGCATACCGCGTACATCAAGAAAAATTCAATAGAGAAAATATTAAAGACAATGACTGCAATGTTCATAGTGCCAGAAAATGACTAGAGAGAAACAATCTTGATCAACTATATTTTAATCTTTCATCATCAAAGTGTATTAATGATGAATTTCGGTGAATTCTGATCTCCAAAAAGACTTTTCTACATTGCTCACCCACAAATCCAATCTCCAAATCACCCAACCTCATTTATATATTTACAAAAACAACATTTTGAAATTACAACTACTAATACCACTATGATCAGAGAGAGTAAAAACAACTTCTTGTGAATCTTGCTCATCAGCAAATCACTACAATAACATTGAATAAAAAAAAACTCAAATAAGAAACCGCTTAGGAAAAAAGAAGAAGTTAAGGACATATATTATTTGTTTTTTTTACTATCCTTTTAATTTGGCAATAAAATTATCGCCATTATTGTTTTACCTCACTGGATATGAATTATCCACTAAATTTTACCAAAAAGAAACTAATTTTGTTATATAATATAGAAATGATATAAATATTAATATACAAATGTATCAAAATTTGTTTAATTTTAAATTATTTATATAGTTATAATTATATAACCTTATTATTAGTAAAGATTGTGTTTATTAATAAACGTTGGGTGCAGTGGTAAGATAATTGTACTCTCAAAGAGAGGGTGTAAGTTTCAACCCTAGAGACTATATCGTTAGGAGGGACAATCTCAAACCTTGAACATGAGCAGTAAAATAGATAAAAAAAAATACTAAAATTAAAATAAGGTTTAATTCAATTTATTCAGGTTTTTTTTTTCCTTAATTTTTTGAACTGTGATGATTATTGAGTTAATTTTAATTCTTGATTGTTCCTACAAAATTTAAGCATTGAGGCCTTATACGATAAAGTTTGAAATTTTTTCATAAATATTTTAAAATAATAGAAAATATTTTTATAAAGCACTTTTAAATTATTTTCATTATTATAAATATAAAAAAATTAAATCATAAAATTATAATTCGATTCAAGTAGCAATGATTTTTTTAACTTACAAAACAAAAACTATCCAAGCACCACTGTTTAATTTAATTTTCCTGATCTACCTAGTATTAGCTCCCTTACAATGTCGAGAGAGTTATGAAACAATTGGCAAAAATTCATTTGCTTTGATGTACCTCTTTCATCCGCTTACAGTAGTGTCGGCAATCAATTTAAAATTTTTCATGGAACAAAAAAATAAATCTATGACTAAACTATCATTTTGAGAAGGATTTCAAGGCAATTATACTAAACGTATTCTAAACTCACGAGATCATTTAAAAAAAAAAGAAAAAGAAGGGCGGGTTATTTCCAGTACAATTTTAAAGTCCATTCATGCATTGACATCATTTTGTATATTATGTATCATGTAAAGTCGTCAGTTACTTTATTAGCCAAAAAGTACATTAAATCACGTACTGATAAATAATCACAATTAGAGTTCTGCATTTATGAAAACTTGCATGACAGTTCGTAGACAGAACTTACATAACAGTTGTAGGAAAGCAGGGAAGCCATAATAGCTACTCCAATACGCATAAACACAATTCGTTGTGGTTTTAACAGTTGACCGTAACGTTGCCTAGTGACATAAGTTAATGAACCAACCGTGGGAGTTTTCTCGAGTTGACAAAAAACAACACCAGAGGCTGCTTCCTTGTTTGTCAAGATTTGCATCCTAAAACTGCTCATTTGGTCCTCATGACAGCAGCTGTCGCAAAATCTTGTTCTCAATAATTGACACAACTTCAGTTTACAATTCTGATTGAGTCGGCAAAGATGGCTATGCAGCCATCGAGCAGTTCTCCCAAGTCCCATATTTTGAGCTAAAGCTGGCCCCACCACTCTGTTGTGCATGCTCAGAAATAATGGCTCGGGCACAAACATCCCATGTCCTTGCTATCTCACCAAGTGACATAGGCTGTGAAAGGGTTCGCAATGATATACTAAACTTTGACTTCGCTTTTACTGAAAGGTCTTCGTACTCTTTGCTGTGAAACAGACATAAGTGACCAAAATTTTTTGTAAGGAACATAACCCCGTAGACAAATGCTAATAATTTACCAAAACAGAATACCAATCTACGACGGAGAAGAGGA
Organism: Gossypium hirsutum; assembly: GCF_007990345.1. Taxonomy (NCBI): domain Eukaryota; kingdom Viridiplantae; phylum Streptophyta; class Magnoliopsida; order Malvales; family Malvaceae; genus Gossypium; species Gossypium hirsutum. The sequence continues at coordinate 11,816,262 of NC_053428.1, read as the reverse complement.
AGTGATGGATGGGATTCAAGTGCAATGTTTACTTACCTGACTTCAACTGGGAACTTGTCTAATAGGACGGGGGAACAATTTGGATAATTTGTGGGAACTAGCAGACGCAAGGGCTGAATTGGTGACTGCATAGTAACAAAGCATAGATCATTCAGAGAAATCATAATAATTTGAGTTAATACATCAGTTTCTTTCCATGATTTGAAAAACTTACCATTTGGGCTGACATGTACTGTGATTTCAAGTTTGAACTAAGAGCCACAGCATTGAAGGAGCACTTGACAACGGTTCCTTCACCGCCTTCAGCAGCTGTTGCCACCGTACCTGGATCAACATCTTCATCACTGATATCAACAACTGTGTCTATAAGTTGTTGATTTATTTCCCTTATTTCTTCCAAAAGGGCATGATTAGCCTGCAACAGGTCCCATAAAATGTTATGTATCTAATTACATAAAGCAAATTGCACATTTCCATCTTACGAAACACCAGACTATACATCAATTACTAAATGTGAAAACTAAAATGCCAAGGTTCTATGTGGCAAAGTGACAGAACATCAGAAAGTATAATGGCAGTCAGAGAAAAATATATTGCCTACACTCAGTGCACCACTGTACAATATAACTGCAGAAATTTTATAGTCCTGATAGAAATCATAGCTTGATTCCTGATCATTGCAGATGTTATAAAAAGAAAGGTCAAACTGCACCCTAGAATTTAGCTGATAAGTTTCAAGGATTACAGATGAAATTGATAGAATCCATAACTAATATTTTCATTACAGGTTTTACAGACTGAACTCTGATGCTTCATCACTATGTTTGTTAATTCATGCTTATAAGGATTATACGCATTCTAAGAAAAGAAGGACGGTGTTAATGTAACAAAGTAATTACAACTACGAATCGTGCCAAATAACGATCGTAGTTATTAATAGGTACATGTATGCAAACTCATTTGCAATGCTAAAGCGTTTATGATTAATAGGTACATCCTTTTCATAGTTCAGTGAACAATCTCCTCAAATTTCAATTATGTTCACCTTAAAGAACCTCATTCCTTGGGAACAGAATCAATGTTTTTTTCTGCTCAAGATTCGCGTCAAACACTATTGATGAGTTCTCATGTACAAGTCAATGATGGTTTCCTCAAGTTGAGATTTTCTTTCTCAAGGTTGGATATAGCTGTTTGTATCAAGTGAAATTTAGGATTGAAATATAACAGGAAGACATTACAAAAACTGACCATGTAACGGAACACGTAATAGTCAACCAGCATGCAACTCAAAAGTTCTCAAGGATAAGAGTTTCAGGAAACAAGATATTCTCAAAATAATTGTGAACAGTGAAATAAGCCAATAAAGAAAAGAGATGATTGATCTGACACGAATACTTTGCGGATAATTGCATGTCACCAACAATAGAGTTTAACAACCACTTCCATTTCAAATAGAGTGCTTGTTTTTTGACTGAACAAACTTTAACAACCTCAATTTTAAAGTTATTGAAATTAAATTTTCAAGATCTTTATCAAATTGATATTTAATAGATTCTAATTCTTTCAATAGTAGTTATCTCTCCCCTTCCATCTTGACAGAGAGGAAATCGACCCCCAGTAATTGATCATCATTCCTAGCCAGCAGGCTGGGGTCGAGTTCCTCCCTTGTTGAGAATCTATATGGTTAGTAATGAAATGATAATAATGTTGAGAAAATATAGGCAACGAGTTACATTCTAAAAAGACATTAGAACATAACTTTTGAAACATTCCAAAGTGAAAAGATGGATATTCAATACAGCATAGAAGTAGAACATAGTAATTAAGTATCAGTGAGTGCTGGCAGAGGCTTCCCAAAAAGAAAATAAGCAGCAGAAATATTCAAGAGCTGACATTTAAAAAAAATGTACCACGAGCAAAGCATAATACCTCAATTCTTGGCCTCTTGACAGTAGATGTTGCCGTTGACTCCAAGTCAGATGTCTCCGAACCAGTTAACTGTTTGAAACTATCATTTATGCTACCCACAGATGATACAACATTTAGGGGCATGGCACTAGTGTGGCGCCTCATTTTCTTTGATCCGCTCATTCCATCTTGAGTGATGAAATTTCTTGCTTGTAGACGACACTTTGTCATAGCAACCAGATCCTCACCGACAGCAGCTCTAGACCCATTACCTGGCGCTGACCCAGCTATCCTGTCAGTCATGCTGACAACTGAGCCAATATCACTTACAGAAGCACACAATGCAGTAGGCGACATAGATTTCACCTGAAATTGTAGTTCATTAAAAATCAAATAAATGCAATATCTCTTTAAAAGAAGAAAAGGGATGGGAAATTCCAAGCTTCGCCAAAAAAGGGAAAAACACTAAGCACAAAAAAGAGGAATGAAGTGTTAACTGAGCTTCACTAACCGCCTTCATTAAACGTTCAAGAGGCTGCTCGGTAATGTTTGACTTGCTAGAAACAGTTGTCAAAACATTAGCATGAGTTCCATCAGTGAACTCTGCGAGCAGAGGTGAGGCAGATATCCCAGGAGTGCCAATTGCAAGTGATTGAGAACCTGCTTGAACACCAGTTCCTTGTTGGTGTCCAATATTTGCAGCATTTGAGAGAGAGGAAGTGCCTGGAGCAGGTTTTTCAGATTCCCCAGGCATAGGTGATGGAGCCAAGGGAGTCGAAGGTGAAGGAACAACAAAAGGTGAGTTTGCAGACTGCAAAGGGGTTCCAGTTTTTGAGATAGATGGTAGCAGACTCTGCTGATCAATCTGTGGGGAAGAATGCTCAGGCATCTGAGGAGATGCAGCTGGATGGAGTTGAGGTGAAGAAATAGGAAATTGAACACCTGGTTTCAACTGTTGATGGGTATAAGTTTGTCGCTGGCCAGCTGGGAGGTGCTGTTGGAAAACACCTGGCTTAACGCTAATCCCCTGCTTCATATCATTTACATCATTCATCTGATGCAGCTGTGGCATCTGGTGTGCCTGCAATTGAGTGGGCAGCTGTTGCTTTGCTTGCTGCTGCTGCTGTTGCATTAGTTGATGCTTCTGCTGCATAATCTGATGCTGCATCTGCCGCTGTTGTTGTAACTGTTGTTTGTACTTTTGCGACTGCAGAATTTGCTGTTCCTGCTGTTGTTTCATATGCTGGTGCTGAAGCATGTTGGAATTTGACTGGAGAGGATTCATATTTTGCTGCAGGACACTTAACCCACTTTGTGATGACAAACTATTAAGATTTGCCTGTTGGGAGGTACTTGCAGGATTCTGTTGCAAAGGTCCTGGTGCAACCTGCTGCATTGAGCCTAGAGCATTACCTTGTCCTGGATCCAAATTTGAACCTGGTTGCAGCGAATTTAACATGGTCTGCTGTGCTGTTGAAACCCCAGGTAAAGAAGACAAGGTATTATGCTGCAAGCTTGTCATGTTGTTAGGCTGCATTGTTGGCATAGAACCTTGTAAATTTATTGACTGCAACTGAGGATTCATTTGATTATCATGAGATTGCGTTTGATTACTTTGAGGTTGAGGCTGCTGCATGGAATGCATATGAGGTGGAGGAAGCTGTCCTTGCTGCAGAGCTGAGACAGGCTTCCTTGGCCTATTGGTATTTATAAAGTATATTATCTGCTTCTCATACGAACTCAACTTGTCCTTGAAAGCCGGTACTATATTAGCTTTGGAAACAGTTAAGAAATGTAGAATGCGCTCCAACATGGTCTTGAATATTTTCAACTTCTCAAGCTGCTCCGACTTTGGCTGCTGTGGAAGAGAATCATGCTGGAAAATAGAAGAATTGTTTTAACTGAAGCAAGTAGAATAACAAACCACTATTACATCAGATAAGCATAAAGTGCAACCAGTAAACTGTGCCTAAAGGAAAGGGATTCAAGTAGCAATTAAAAAGCGGTATGGGATCAAAAGCGTCCTGAAGTGTAGTGAAGTCCTCTTCATATTCAATTTAGAGATACAGGGTGGCAGAGGTTCATGCAGATGGGTTCTACTACTCTTTGAAGGTGTACTATGTGAAAGGATAAACCTACCTGCAGCAACTTGGCAGCAATTTTCTGGTGCATCTCATTTAATTCAGAGAAGTATGTCTCTTTCATGGCCTTGATCTGCAACATTAAATCAGGAACAGGATGGTTAGCCAACAACTAAACCATTCAATTCATCTAGAATCATGGTTTATTAGAAAAGTAAAAATATTTTTCCATTTTCTGATAAGTCGGTACTGATTTTAGTTAAACACAGAAGAAACAAAGGTAATAACAAATGATGATTACTTTGAAATCAAGCATGCAAAATCTTTGTAGTAGTCCTTGGGCCTTAGGTTTCTTGCTAACACATCTTAATGGATCTTTCAAATGAAACTAAAAAGTATATATAAGCTTTATTTTCTTTCCTCTAAGAACATTCAAGTCCTTATAACCAAATAAGTCAATCAGAAAATATCTGAATTTCATTTCCCCAATTACTTTTTAAGTTCTAATTCTTCCGTTTCATAGTTCCTGTAAAGAGACACATCACAACATACTCAGGGTTCAGGGGTTTTACATTCTTAAACCAAGTTGTAAGCATAATTATTATCTGTAGGAGAATGGGCCAAGATAGTTTTTACCTTTTGATAGACCTCTTCTTGCCAATCACCCCCATTAGAATGTCCTGTTTGAGCTGTGGAATCTAAAGATGCTAAAAGAAGATACATAAAGAATAATGAAAATTTTTGGAGCAAGAAGAATTACAAAATCATAATTTAAATGGAAGAAAATTGGTTATACAAAAAAATACATGATTTTGTTGCATGTCTAAAAGAACATTGAAATAAATACCTTGTGGAAGAGGGATAAATTTGAGCAGAATATGACCAATTCTCAAAGAAAATTAAGGTGCACATAGCATAGAAGGGGAGACGCAGGGATCATAATGCAGTCAATAATGAATTCTTAAGTCATAAGATTCCATCAGACACACCACGGGTACAACAGCAAAGCATTTGAAGAAACCATTAAACATTTTGGACTTGAATATATGAAAAGGTTTTATTGCTAGTTTCTGCAACTAACCATGCATATCCAAGTTTTTTAGGTTATGCATTAAAAAGCATGCTCCCTGCAATCCCATTCAAATGCCTTTTCCTTTTGGGATATTCCAAGATCTATGTCTACTCTACTAAAGCAGCAATTCTGTAAAGTTTCCATTGTGATACATAAAAGATCAAGTCAGAGTTCAAACATCATTCTTAACTATCAAGGCTAGTTATAGATTTTCTCAAGTTTAAAGCTAACTATTTGCCACCTACATCTAAGTTCAGTTGGAATATAAATAAATGATTGGTAAGTTTAAGTGAGAAGGAAGACCTAAAATAAGTTAAATAATTTCTGCTATTGACCTATTAAACCACTGAAAGCTAAATCTGGTAAGCTAATAAGGGTGAATCAGACTAAAGCATTAAAATGATTTGTGGAACAAGTTAGACACAAGGGATGTACAGTTCAGATATAAAACTTAACTAAATCTACAGCACAATATCATGTCTCAGCGTAAGCAGTGAAACTGAGCCAAGACACCACTAAAACAATCGAGTTTTGACACCCTTTAGACCATTTCATGCAGGAAAGAAATGCCTCGCTGTAATCACTTGCTTATCTGGACATTCTTTGTGCATCCTTCTCCAAACAAAACTCCTAACATTTGCAAGCATGTTTACCCTCTAGTTTGATGCAAAAACAGTAACAAGCGGATTTCAAGGACTACAATCTCCTAATCATATATTTCATGTTGAGCTCCATGTTGGGAATATCTTGAAAGTTAGATTACTAGGAAGTACAAAGATACAAACGTTGGACAGAGGAATTGAGTGGAACCAACCTGACATAATCAAACAAACTGCTAGAAATTTCAGACTATTCTAAATTTGAAATGAAGTTGAAGCCGTGGACATGTTTAGTTGAGCTCAATAACTCACTGCAAAATTTTCTTCTTTTTAAAATTAACCAACAAAACATGACCACTTCTTTCCTTTACACAGTAAATAGTTTAACTCTTTCCTGAAAAAAGTTCTACATTCAATAGGACAACTCACTGAATGAAGGAGAAAGAACTGTTTGTCAAAGTGAATAGATTAACCCAGTAGTTCCTTCATGGTTTAACAAAACTGTTGCACAATTACTGCCGCAAAGCATTAACAGTGACATGATAGCAAGGTCACAGCAGTTAAGACCTCACAATGATAAGGGCGACAACAATGTTTCTCATGGCATCAAAAGCCAGGCAGTGTCTATGATCAGCTAATGAAGGCAAGGGTGCCGGTAATTTTCCTAGCATCTGTTTTCCGAGCTACAGATTAATTATCTAGGCACAATGTGCTTCTGATGTGATAGCAGAGCCAAGTTTAAGAAGATATTCTCTTAATATCCTCAAGTAGGAAAGGAAATTACTTTCTATAGTAGAAATGTAATGCAAAACTAAAGCATCAACTATGAAAATTGTGTAGTTGGTGTATAAGAGGAAAGAGAATTCAGGGCTATCTGAGGAAATATTTAAAGATCAGTTAAATAACACAATATCAGAAAGCAACAAAGAAATAAGGCAAAGAGCAACAGTATGTAACTGCAAAAATTCAAAAACATAATATTTAAAGATCAGTTAAATAACACAATATCAGAAAGCAACAAAGAAATAAGGCAAAGAGCAACAGTATGTAACTGCAAAAATTCAAAAACATACTTGATGATGTCTCCGGAACAGCTCTCTGTGATTGATACAACTGCTTTTGCTGATCTATCAAATTTTGTGATTGAAGCAAGGAACTTGATGTTTGACCTGATGCTTGAAGTCTCTGCTGCATATTTTGTTGCACTTGATTGGGCTGCTGTTGCAAGCCCAACTGTTGCTGCAACTGAGTAGGCTGTGATTGCATCTGAGACATCAGTTGCTGCTGCTGTTGTGGCTGCTGGGATGTCTGTCCTTGAGTTGGCAGTAAATTAGGTGCAGTCTGCTGCGTTTGTTGGAGTGCAACCTTGGGCTGGGATAGCATGTGTAAAGATTGTTGATTAGTTTGCATGCTTGAGTTACCCGACTGGGTTCCAACCAATTGCTGCTGCTGTTGCTGTAGTCCTGAAATATTACTCTGAGGACCCAACTGTTGCTGATGCATATTTGAAAGGTTGTTTTGTTGAGCCATTAACTGCTGCTGCTGCTGTTGTTGCTGCAGATTACTAGACTGGCCTAGCAGTCTCTGCTGCTGCATGTCTGCAATACTGTTTTGTTGTCCAATTAACTGATTCTGTGGTATATTTGCAGCATTTGCCTGTTGCCCCATCATGTGCTGCTGCTGCTGAGGCATCATTGACTGCTGTGTCATTGGTGTTTGTTGTTGATGAATACCAGCACTGGTGGTCTGTTGTGGCTGTTGCTGCTGTCTAAGAACTGACTGTTGATGCTGCTGAAGCATGGACTGTGTCGACTGTTGGAGAGAAGATTGCTGATTCTGTTGAAGACCAGGAAGAGTTGATTGCATGGCTGATGGCTGCATAATGGATGATGTTTGCATACCAGATTGCTGGGATGATTGCAACTGAGTAGGTGGTAGTAGGTTTTGCTGCTGCTGTTGCTGCATGTGAGACTGCAGGAGTGAAGGCTGAAGATTCCCCTGTTGAATCTTTTGCTTCATAAGTGTTTGTTGCAGCTGCTGATGATATAGCTGTTGCTGCTGCTGCTGCTGCTGCTGCTGTTGAGGAAGCACCTGCTGCCTTCCTTGCATTTGCCTCTGCTGATTAGCAAAAATATTGGAAGGCATTCCTTGCCCCATTGAGTTCTGCGAAATTCCAGACATGTTCTGGATGTTGGAATTCTGTCCAACAACATTAGATATAGGATTCTGAGATAGACCAGATACAGGAGGCATTCCAGGTTGTAAACCAGCAGAACTCTGAACTCCAGCAGATGCCATGTTATTCGGAACACTCTGGGGTAACAGTTGTTGACGTGCTTGAGACTGATTACTTTGTAATGGTATAGGAATTGATTGTCCTTGACTGTGAACTTGGTTCTGCATGCCCTGAGAACCTACCACCGATATTTTTGGTTCAAAAAGAGTAGGGGAAGAACCAGAAGAAAAGAATTGAAGAGCATTTAAAACAAGATAACAAAAACCAAATTAATAATTAATACATTCAAAAAGATAACTAGACCAAAAACAGGTGAGGGCACTTGAACAATACCCAACTAGTTTAAGTGTTAATACGCTACCATTATGGGGACAAATGGGGTACAAAAATAGAAAATGTTCACTAAATTACTAACTAGAGCAAATGTCCATACATGTTAAACATTAAATGACTCTGCATGTAGAAGAATAGAAAGGACATGCGAAGGGAAAGTACCCTACTACTATAGTACATCAAAGCAATTTCTCTTTCTTGCTATTACCTGGATCAGGTGGTTTGCTGTTATTCCCAGTGTTGGGCATGGTATTCTGAGACTTGGTCTCCATTGTAAGCATCTTCAAAGATATTCTTCTCAGATAATCAGTCTGAATATGGAAATCCATAGCAGTGTTAAACAAGTTTCTTTATTATTCTAATACAAGATTCTCAAATATTTAAATTAATCATGCTTGATATTGAGTAGCATTTAGCATCTTTAGTTTTTTCCTCTCCTCTCTCTTTCCTTCCCAGATTTCTTCCATGCATATGAATAAGAAAAAACAGATAACACAAATACGAAGACACAGTGCAAACACACCTAAATATTGGTAAAGAAAAATGCAGCCAAGCACATTATGGAATGCTAACATTCGATGATTACCTGACTGCTTGCAGCTGTAAAAATCTTTTCCTCGAACCTCACAGCAATTTTCCTGAGTTCACTTAAACCCTCTTGCCCAGAAAATGGAAGATGCCTCTTCAATGTATCCATTCTATGTGCACAAAACATTGTTTAAGTTATTGACAAAGAAATATGATATATGTAGGAATCTTCAATTGGTATATAATAAATGCTAAGAATGCGAGCTATCGGGGTCAACATAAGATTTTCCTCTTTAACTTGTTCAGGACATCCTTCATTTAATTCCGAAACCGTAGCACCTGAACTTAACAAAACCTTTCCAATATAAACAAAGTAGTCCTCATGGCCTTCATATACCAAATACATTCAAATAGACCACATAACATCAAAATTACCATAGTTCAGAGAATGTTGTAGAAAGACAAGGTCATTAGTGTACCTTATAGCAATAAGTTATTTAATAAAAGAACCACCAAATCTTGCAAGGATACAAAGATCTAAAAGAAGAATGCATCTTTATTCAATCACATAGTTGATTAAATAATGATACCAAGTGTAGCAGATAGAGTTGGACCTGGACAAAATAGCTTAGCTACATTAAGCTAAATTTACGTGGCTAACATAGTGTGACCCCAAACTATGGGTAAAGCAAGCTTTGATTCTGAAGCACTACTAAACAAAACAGGTCCATTTTAATAAGAAACATACTGTTATTGATGCTATTGTTTCTCACAGCATACAACGACCCACAGGATTTCAGCAACTTAACAAGTATATTTAACGGAGAATTATACCATAAAATTGACTTACATCTTGTTGACAATTCTTTGTCGTGAGTCAGGCTGCAAAGTGGTTCTCCAATCACCACTGTCCATGTTGGGCTCTCCACTAGGAGGAGTAGGCCTCCAGTTATTCGTATCCATGAAATTCTGAAAAGAGAAAACAACAGTCACAAACATATCCAATCTGAATTTCCCTAGTCATAAATTGGAAGTAGTCAATTTGAAATAAATTACTTCTCAAATATGAAAAACGTTTGGCAAAGTTCTTTTCAGTAATACTTCCCTCCCCATCCTAAGTTTCTACTACTGGTAAGAGCCTCGGGAAAACACAGACTTTGTTAAAATTTCTCCTTATTTCCCCCCAAAGAAACCAAAAAGAATAAATCCATACATAAGAGCAGAATGTACTGTAATGTTGTAACACAAGGGGGACAGTTTTCATCATTTGCAGCAACATTTTAGTTCTAACAAAATGACGGCAAGTTATTAGACACTCATAAACACCCTACGACCATGATTGAAGTTGAACATGATCTTTCCCGATGTAAACCAAAACTTTACAACCGAACATCAATTTCGTTGATTAATACTAACACAAGGTGATCTTTTTAAGATTTTATTTTCTTTCTCTCTGTTTGCCCCACTAGCCCAGCGCATATCACTGGCAAGCAATGCTTATATTCAAGTAATAGCTATTCAGTAAAGAATTAAATTGTTTGTTGGCTTCCGAGAAAGCTACCTAGACTCATCGTTATAAAAAATTTGAGCCCTCTTACCAAAAAAAGCAACTGAAACTCTTGCAGCTAATTTTTTTTTTGACAATTTCCCGAAGAAATCAGCCCCTTTAAGTAGAATTTTAGCGTAAATTATTAATTACAAAAAAGAAAAAAATAAAAAAAATGTATATATGTAAGTACTTGCTTTGAGGCTTGCTTCCGTTATCGAGTATCAAAATATTCAATCAAGCTTTATACTTTTTTTTCACAGCAGAAACTATATATGTAAATGCAATGTTACTGGTGAAACAATGATATTCAAAAAATAAAATAAAATCTTTCATTCTTGAAAGTAAAGACCTAATCGCAAGTAAAATTTCTGAGGATATTCAAGCAGCAGAACCCTAAAATCTATAACTTTTTTTTGAAATTTTTACCTCGAGAAGGAGGCCCTAATTAGAAACAGTGATCGGCTTCAAGAATTCCAGAAGAATGTATTTCCCAATTCCGAAACAGAGATGGGCTTCGAGAATTCTTGAAGGATGTATTTTGCAAATATGGAATTCCTTAAGGAAGTATGTTTTTTTTTTTTGATCGAAACTTCGAGGAAGTATGTTTGGTTGTAAAGAAAGCATAAGAAAAGGGAAATTAAAAGAGAGAGAACAGACCAAAGTTGATGAATTATCTTTTATATAAACACAACCGTCTCTATGTTTATCGCCCTTGTTTTAATTGTCTTATTATTAATATTATTATTGTTATTATTACTGCATCGAAATCCAAATAATCAAGGGATACACTAGTTTTCTATCAATACTAATATGCATGGATATCGATTTATTTCAATAAATCATTTCAAATTTTTTGTAATCTATAAAAAAATATTTGATATATGTATATATTTTTTATAAATATTAAATAATAAATTTAAACAAATCTTAAATATAAATACTCATTAATTATATCAGTAAAATCAATTGATAGACACTCATATGTCTCTTATTAATTGAAATTTGTATTAGAATGAAATTTAAAGTTTAATTTTTACGATTTACTATTAGAACAAAAGCTCCGAGTAGCACATGCAGTATTAGAACAAGTATAGATAACAGTAGTAAAGTACATTGCACTTCCAACAAAAAAACACAAATTTAAACATTAGTGATGACATTGTTAAAAGGATTAAAACAAACCTCAAACAAAATATGAACTAAAAACAAATATATAAATAAACAATATCGTATTTAAATTATTTCACAACTATTCAAATTATTTCCTCATTTTATTAATTTTTAAAATATTTTAATTTTAAATCGCGAGAGTTAAGTGAGATAGATACATTGAGAAATCAAAAAAAAAAATTGATTTTATCTTTAATTTTATTAAAACTATTCAAAATAAAATAAATAAAATTATAGTAATAAGATTAAAATAAAAAATATTACCAAACAAAATAATTATATTTAATCTATACAAAATATATTTATAACATAAATTTAATGGTTATAAAATTTACTACTAATTTTTTTTAAATTATCAAACTTATCTTAAATTCATTTAACAAAATAAAAATTTGTTAATTATGACTTTTTCTTGTATTTGTTTCTATTGAGTAAAATTTGTTATTAACTAAACTTTTGCAAACTACAGTACTTCAAACAGACCGAACGGACCAATTATATAAGTCAACCACAATAACCTAAGCGAAGTTCTTCACTTCGATTCAGTCGTTTTTCTTGGTTCCAACTTCGTTTTCCCAAATATTTATTTATATATTTATGCAGCCTTATCCTGTCCTGAATCCAAATTGGAACCTGGTTGCAGCGAATTTAACATGGTCTGCTGTTCTGTTGAAACCCCAGACAAAGAAGACAATGGAATATGCAACGAGCTTGTCAGGTTGTTCGGCTGCATTGCTGGCATAGAACCTTGTAAATTTATTGACCGCAACTGAGGGTTCATTTGATTATCACGAAACTCTGTTTGATTAATTTGAGGTCGAGGCTGCTGCGAGGAATGCATATGAGGTGGAGGAAGCTGTCCTTGCTGCAAAGCTGAGACAGACTTCCTTAGCCTATTTGCATTTATAAATTTTCTTATCTGCTTCTCATACGAACTCAACTTGTCCTTGTAAGCCGGTACTTTAGCAGCTTTGGAAATTGTTAAGAAAGACAGAATGCGCTCCAACATGGTCTTGAATATTTTCAACTTCTCAAGCCGCGCTGACTTTGGCTGCTGTGGAAGAGAATCATGCTGGAAAATAGAATGCGTAGAATTGTTTTAACTGATGCAAGTAGAATAACAAACCACTATTACATCAGATAAGCATAAAGTGCAACCAGTAAACAGTGCCAAAAGGAAAGGGATTCAAGTAGCAATTAAAAAGCGGTATGGGACTGAAAGCTTCCTGAAGTGTAGTGAAGTCCTCTCCATATTCAATTTAGAGATACAGGGAGGCAGGGGTTCATGCAGTTGGATTCGATTACTCTTTGAAGGTTGATTACGTGAAAGGATACCTACCTCTACCTGCAGCAACTTGGCTGCAATTTTCTGTTGTATCTCATATAATTCAGAGAAGTATGTCTCTTTCATGGCCCTGATCTGCAACATGAAATCGGGAACAGAATGGTTAGCCGACATCCTAACCACTCAATTCATCTAGAATCATGGCTTATTAGAAAAAAGTAAAAAGATTTTTCCATTTTCTGACAAGCTGGCACTGACTTTAGTTAATAACAGAAGAAACTGAAGGGCTTAAGTAAGCTTTATTTTCTTTCTTCTCAGAAAATTCAAGTTCATAATAACAAAATAATAAATCAATCAGAAGATGCCTGAAATTCCTTTCCAAATTGCCTTTTGAGTTAACTCTTCCGTTTTATAGTTCCTGTAAAGAGACTCATCTCAACATAAACAGATCATACCATACCCTAATATTCTCTCAGTACCCTTTCCTACTCAAAATCATCTTAAACCAAGTTGAAAGCATAATATTATGAATAGGAGAACGTGTGAAGATAGTTTGTACTTTTTGGTAGACCTCTTCTTGCCAATCACCCCCATTTTCATGTCCTGTTCGAGCTGTGGAATCTGTAGAAGATGCTAAAAGAACATAACATAAACAATGCACACATAAGAAAAATGAAACTTTTTGGAGCAAGAAGAACAAGGAAAACATAATTTAGATGAATGAAAACCGGTTATGCACAAAGATACATCATTATGTTGCAGGTCTAAAAGAACATCGATATAAATAACTTATGGAAGAGGAGTATCTTTGAGCAGAGCCAAGTTGAAGAAGAGATTCTCGTAATCTCCTCAAGTTGGAAAGAAAATTACTTCCTATAGTAGAAATGAAACGCAAAGCAACAACATCGACTAAAAGAAAATTGTATAGTGGGTGGTGACTATACCGGGAAAAAGAATTCACGGCACTAGTTACAATAACACAGTATGAGAAAACAACGAAGAAACAAATCAAAGAGCAGCAAAGATTCAAAAACTTACTTGATGATGTCTCTTGCTTTTCTTGATGATGGTGGGGCTGCAACTGAGTAAGCTCTGATTCATTCTGAGACATGGGCTGCTGCTGCTGCTGGGATAAGTTGGCAATAAATCAAAGCGCAGTCTGCTGCGTTTGTTGGAGAGCAATCTATAAAAAAAAAAGATAAATGAAAATTTTACCTAAACTCGAAAACAAGATGGACTTGGAGAATCCTATCTGTTAGGCTGAAAAGAAAGAGAAGAGAAGTAGAGAAGCTACTAATGGGAAGTTATGTTATATCTGAAATCTGATTCAACCCTTCTTAGATAAGCTTAAAAACTGATACGAGCCAAAATATGGTGGTAAAATTTACAGATAAAAGAAACAAAGAAGAAAGCGAAGAAATTGTTTCTTTTTGCTCAATGAAAGGTAATAAAAAGGTTCAAGAAACAATTAAGAACATGTAACAGCATTTCTTTCCTTTTTGTATTGATATTGATCAATTTACGTGATTGCTCGATATTATTTAAGAAAATATGGTCAAATTCTGTTAGTAGACCTTATACTTTGCGTAAGTGTGGATTTAGTACCTTTACTTTGATTTGATCATGTTCATTGCCTATACTTTTAGAACTTAAAATTTTGTCCTAACCAAATGATAACTATTAAATTCATTAACTTAAGTTCTGTTATTTTTAAAATTTGATGTGTCAAACATATTATCACTTGTATAATTCTATATTTGTTTTTTTCACGTATTACTCACAAAAAGTTAGGTAATAGATTTAACGACTGTCATTTGCATTAAGAGTAAAATGTTGAAATTCAAAAAATATAACCACTAAATCTATAACTGTACACATAATATAGGACTAATAATATAATTTAATCAAACAAATTTAATTGTTATTATTGAGTCAGAATTAAAAAATTTAAAATTAAAAAATACAGGGACTCAAATTAATCAAATTAAAGCAGAAATATTAAATCCACAATTCACACAAAGTATGGGGATCCCACATGGAAAAATGCCAATCATTGTTGGGGTCTGACCAACTATGCAATGGATAATACTTTGAAAACTTCTCAACATAACAAATAAGAATCCATATGAAGAGTAATAGGTTAAAGAACAAGGTAATAGGTAACTAAGAAACAACTTATCACTTAATGTAGAACACACTAAAACATACTTTATAACTTAAGTTTATTACTTAAATTTTCAATGCTTAATTTTAAGTAGTATACCGAACATATTTTATAACTTAACTATAATACTTAAATTTACAACACTTAATTTTTTAGTTTAACAAATAGCACATAAATTCAATTATAAAAAATATTTAAATTATTATTTTAAAACTATATAAAATACTAGAATAGATAGTATTTAATAAATATTAAATTGCATTTTATATTTATATTGAAATACACTTTTGTTATAATTTATAAATTTTAAACTATCAAATTTATAGATAAAAATATCTTATTATTTAATACTAGATTATGCTTATAATTACACTTACAATTTGAATTATTAAAATTTAAAAAAAAGGAATATATTCGTAGGAAAACATTGACAAACACAAAAATATTTTAGATATTCGAATGATGGTTTGGTTACAGTACGCAAATATATATGATTTCTCAAGCTAGAACAAGAAGATAAATTATCAGGACATCTAATGAATAACAAGGGAACAAGTTCCCTGGCTATTATGATTATTATAAAGAGAGAAACCAATGTTAATAAAAAGATCTTTCATCCTTTACCCAAACATAAACTTAAAACAAAATTTAGGGGGGTGGGGTATAGAACTGAACCGGTCCTGCATATTCCAGTGCTTTAATATTGGTGGTTGAGGTTGAAAATGAAAAAAATGAGGAGAGCTAATATAACTAATGCACTCAAATAACATCTCATTTTCTCAGCTCCACTCATTCCAGTTTGTGTAAAGAAATTTCTTGCATGCAGTCCTTGCTTTTTCATGGCCGCCAAATCCTCGCCGACTGCACTGACTGCCTCATCAACCATGGTCACCACAGTTGCACTCAGTGATTTGGGTTTTGCCTGAACCATAGAAAATAGTAATCAGCAACTGAGGGTTAATATGAACATCAGAAAGGAAAATAGATGATAAATTTCAAGGTGATTTCCCCCATTTCCTTATGAGCTAAACTATCAAACCCAATGAAGAAAAAAGGAAAAAAAAAGCATGTGAATTACTTACCATGTTCACCTTGAGATCATGTGGCTGTTCTGTGATGTCCGGCTTGCCAAAATCAGTTGTCAAAGCATTACCACTAGTATCATTAACTTCTTTAAACCCTGGAAGCAAAGGTGGTATTGACATAGTTGGCGGCACACCAATCCCAGCAGTGTCGGGTGCGTGGTATTCAGATCTTGCTTCCTTATAACCTGGAAGTTGGTTACTAGGGAGGTTTCCTTGAACTCCAGAATCAATATCTATTTCATGCCAAAATGATAATTCATTTGTTTTAATCTTTGCAGGTGACTGCTGCTCATCAACCCGGTGCAAACCTCGCTGTTGCAGCATTTGAAGAAGCTGCCTCGGCATTTGCTTCTTCAATTCCGGCATCTGAGCTGGTCTCATCATTGACGGAAACTGAGGGTTCATTTCATTATCGTGAGATTGTGTTTGATTACTTTCAGGTTGAGGCTGCTGCATGGAATGCATATGAGTTGGAAGAAGCTGTCCTTGATGCAAAGCTGAGACAAGCTTCATTGGCCTATTGGCAATTCTAAATTTTCTTATCTGCTCCTCATACGAACTCAACTTGTCCTTGAAAGCCGGTACTATAGCAGCTTTGGAAATTGTTAAGAAAGCTAGAATGCGCTCCAACATGGTCTTGAATAGTTTCATCTTCTCAAGCCGCGCTGACTTTGGCTGCTGTGGAAGAGAATCTTGCTGGAAAATAGAATGCATAGAATTGTTTTAACTGATGCTAGTGGAATAACAAACCACTATTGCATCAGATAAGCATAAAGTGCAACCAGTAAACAGTGCCTAAAGGAAAGGGATTCAAGTAGCGCAATTAAAAAGCGGTATGGGATCGAAAGCTTCCTGATGTGTGGTGAAGTCCACTCTGTATTCAAATTAGAAATACAGGGAGGCAGAGGTTCATGCAGATGGGTTCGATTACTCTTTGAAGGTTTGATTACGTGAAAGGATAAACCTACCTCTACCTGCAGCAACTTGGCAGAAATTTTCTTTTGCATCATATTTAATTCGGGAAAGTATGTCTCTTTCATGGCCTTGACTGCAACATTAAATCAGGAACAGGGTAGTTAGCCAACAACTAAACCACCCAATTCATCTAGAATCATGGTTTATTAGAAAAGTAAAAGGATTTTTCCATTTTCTGATAAGCCGGTACTGATTTTAGTTAAATACAGAAGAAACAAAGGTATCAATAAATGATGATTACTTTTAAATCAAGCATGCGAGACTTTTGTAGTAGTCCTTGGGCCTTAGGTTTCTTGCAAACACATCTTAATGGATCTTTCAAATGAAACCAAAAAGTTTTATAAGCTTTATTTCTTTCTTCTAACAACATTCAAGTACTTTAACCAAACTAACAAGTCAATCAGAAAATATCTGAATTTCATTTCCCAAATTACTTTTTAAGTTCTAATTCTTCCGTTTCATAGTTCCGGTAAAGAGACACATCACAACATATTCAGGGTTCAGGGGTTTTACCTTCTTAAACCAAGTTGTAAGCATAATTATTATCTGTAGGAGAATGGGCCAAGATAGTTTTTACCTTTTGATAGACCTCTTCTTGCCAATCACCCCCATTAGAATGTCCTGTTTGAGCTGTGGAATCTAAAGATGCTAAAAGAAGATACATAAAGAATAATGAAAATTTTTGGAGCAAGAAGTATTACAAAATCATAATTTAAATGGAAGAAAATTGGGTATACAAAAAAATACATGATTTTTTTGCATGTCTAAAAGAACATTGAAATAAATACCTTGTGGAAGAGGGGTAAATTTGAGCAGAATATGACCAATTCTCAAAGAAAATTAAGGTGCACATAGCATAGAAGGGGAGACGCAGGGATCATAATGCAGTCAATAATGAATTCTTAAGTCATAAGATTCCATCAGACACACCACGGGTACAACAGCAAAGCATTTGAAGAAACCATTAAACATTTTGGACTTGACTATATGAAAATGTTTTATTGCTAGTTTCTGCAACTAACCATGCATATCCAAGTTTTTTAGGTTATGCATTAAAAAGCATGCTCCCTGCAATCCCATTCCAATGCCTTTTCCTTTTGGGATATTCCAAGATCTATGTCTACTCTACTAAAGCAGCAATTCTATAAAGTCAGTTCAAACATCATTCTTAACTATCAAGGCTAGTCATAGATTTTCTCAAGTTTAAAGCTAACTATTTGCCACCTACATCCAAGTTCAGTTGGAATATGAATAAATGATTGGTCAGTTTAGTGAGAAGGAAGACCTAAAATAAGTTAAATATTTTCTGCCATTAACCTATTAAACCACTGAAAGCTAAATCTGGTAAGCTAATGAGGATGAATCAGACTAAAGCATTAAAATTGTTTGTGGAACAAATTAGACACAAGGGATGTACAGTTCAGATATAAAACTTAATTAAATCTACAGCACAAATCTCATGTCTCAGCGGAAGCAGTGAAACTGAGCCAAGACACCACTAAAACAATCGAGTTTTGACACCCTATTAAACCACTTGCTTATCTGGACGTTCTTTGTGCATCCTTCTCCAAACAAAACTCCTAACATTTACAAGCATGTTTACCCTCTAGTTTGATGCAAAAACAGTAACAAGCGGATTTCAAGGACTGCAATCTCCTAATCATATATTTCATGTTGAGCTCCATCTTGGGAATATCTTGAAAGTTAGATTACTAGGAAGAACAAAGATACAAACGTTGGACAAAGGAATTGAGTGGAACCAACCTGACATAATCAAACAAACTGCTAGAAATTTCAGACTATTCTAAATTTGAAATGAATTTGAAGGCATGGACATGTTTAGTTGAGCTCAATAACTCACTGCAAAATTTTCTCCTTTTTAAAATTAACCAGCAAAACATGATCACTTCTTTCCTGAAAAAAATTCTATATTCAATAGGACAACTCATTGAATGAAGGAGAAAGAACTGTTTGTCAAAGTGAATAGGTTAATCCAGTAGTTCCTTCATGGTTTAACAAAACCGTTGCACAATCACTGCAGCAAAGCATTAACGGTGACATGATAGCAAGGTCACAGCAGTTAAGACCTCACAATGATAAGGGCGACAACAATTTTTCTCATGGCATCAAAAGCAGGCAGTGTCTATGATCAGCTAATGAAGGAAAGGGTGCCAGTAATTTTCCTAGCATCTGTTTTCCGAGCTACAGATTAATTATCTAGGCACAATGTGCTTCTGATGTGATAGCAGAGCCAAGTTTAAGAAGATATTCTCTTAATATCCTCAAGTAGGAAAGGAAATTACTTTCTATAGTAGAAATGCAATGCAAAACTAAAGCATCAACTATGAAAATTGTGTAGTTGGTGTATCAGAGGAAAGAGAATTCAGGGCTATCTGAGGAAATATTTAGAGATCAGTTAAACAACACAATATCAGAAAGCAACAAAGAAATAAGGCAAAGAACAACAGTATGTAACTGCAAAAATTCAAAAACATACTTGTTGATGTCTCCAGAACAGCTCTCTGTGATTGATACAACTGCAGCAAGGAGCTTGATGTTTGACCTGATGCTTGAAGTGTCTGCTGCATATTTTGTTGTACTTGATTGGGCTGCTGTTGCAAACCCAACTGTTGCTGCAACTGAGTAGGCTGTGATTGCATCTGAGACATCAGTTGCTGCTCCTGTTGTGGCTGCTGGGATGTCTGTCCTTGAGTTGGCAGTAAATTAGGTGCAGTCTGCTGCGTTTGTTGGAGTGCAACCTTGGGCTGGGATAGCATGTGTAAAGATTGTTGATTAGTTTGCATGCTTGAGTTACCCAACTGGGTTCCAACCAATTGCTGCTGCTGCTGCTGTAGTCCTGAAATATTACTCTGAGGACCCAACTGTTTCTGATGCATATTTGAAAGGTTGTTTTGTTGAGCCATTAACTGCTGCTGCTGCTGTTGTTGCTGATGCATATTTGAAAGGTTGTTTTGTTGACCCATTGTCAGGTCTGCAAAATCCACAGATGCTACAAGAAATTGTATAAATGTTAGAAGAGAAATATTATCTTCTTTGGACCCCTATCTATGGTTTAGAAAGACTTAAAAAAAGTAACATGCTAATATGGCGCTGAAAAATATTATAATCTACCCAATACAAGAAGCGGAAGATACACAAATATCAAACATGTAAAAGACATAAAAGGACAACAAATTCATTTGGACCACCACAGACATGCAGGGGAACTGCACATTCATGGAAGAAAAAGTGTGATGATGTTGTAAAAACTGCAGGACAGATGGTTTAGAAAGTCCTAAAATAAGGAAACATGCTAATATGGGGCTGAAAAATAATATAATCTAAAGAAACCAAAACACATACTTGACCATATCGTAGGCATTTGTTCGGAGATATACACGCTGGTAAAGGAGGCCATTGTTTTGGGAAGAAATCGTCAGGTCCATCTTTCCCTGGAAGGTCATATATGTTGCTTTTGCCCTTCATATCATTTGGAATGTTCTGGTGTGATAGCCCTTCAACGTGAACTTGTTCTGACTGCATGCTCTGGGAACCTACCCAATACAAGAAGCGGGAGATACACAAATATCAAACATGTAAAAGACATAAAAGGACAACAAATTCATTTGCAACACCAGACATGCAGGAGAACTGCACATTCATGGAAGAAAAAGTGCGCAGTATTTCCCATTTTATCACCATTACAACACATATTGCCACCAAAATAAATGATGTACCAGTGTTATAATACTACTAACACTACTGTCATTGAAGTAGAACAACAAATTGAATATAAGATCAACACTTAACTAGTGCGAGATAACATCACTGGTCTCAGATACCTGGATTTTGAAGATTATATTGGCCAGAATTCTGCACAATGTTCTGAGATTGGGTCTCCTTTTGAAGCAACTTCATAGATATTCTCCTTACATAATCGAACTGAAATTAGAGATCAATAAATTTATTGTTCATAGTTAAACATATATATATGATTATACAAATCATGGTTATGCGGATCAATCTACCTGGTTACTTGTTGCATTGTAAGTTTTTTCTTCAAATGTTTCAACAGTTTTTCTGAGTTCATTTAATTCGTCTTCCCCAGAAGATCGAAGGTGCCTCATCATCCTATCGAACCTAAAACAATCATGCAAAGGCTAAACTTCAATGCACATGTTCAGATTTTGAACATAAACAATACCAAAATTCTTGCATTACATCTTGTTCACAATTCTTTGTCGTAAATCACTCCGCAATTGGGTTCTCCAATCTCCTCTCCCCGTTGCAGGCTTCTCACTTGCAGATGTAGGCTTCAAGTTGTTGCCATTCATTAATGTCTAACAAAAAAAAAAAAAGCAAGACAAAAAATAAAATAAATAACGAACCACGAATGCATTGCCAAATCAGGTTACATTAAACTTGTTTTTTTATTTATTACAATACCATGGGTGTAGAAGAGGGATGACAAACTTGTATCTCCTAAATGCCTAACTTTAAGTTTTAAATAGATATTGTTTATGACTTTTTATACACAGACAAGAATGCCGTTTAAGACTCAATCAACTATTTATTTATATTTGATTAATAACTAATTTATTAAATTACATGGTTTTGACTACCTCGTTGCTAATAGAATGTGGTGGTGAAACTAACCAATAACTCAACCTTAGTAATTAAAGCAAAACTTAACTATTTTGAAAAAAAATTAACCATTACATGTGTATTATATAATCAATGAAATTATATTATTAAATTTAATGATTAATCATATATAAAACTATGAAAACATACCACTTTAAGCAGTCATGAAATGAAATAAGAGAAAAATACATAGAAAACAGTGGTAATATGACCTCTTGATCATGATCTATAGTCTCTCGACAAGCCTCTTTTCCACAATCTGTAAGAAATTAAAGAGAAAGCAAAATTATATATATATATAAATACAAACTGTTTGGAGAAATATTAAAAGAGTAATTAAAAAATTAAAAATATTGTTTAGAGAAATCAAAATGTATAAGGAAGGGGGTAATTAGTTAAAACAATAAAAAATAAAAGCAACTTAAGATTAAGAACACGTACCTCTATAATCCATGAGCAGAAACTAAAAAGCTGTTTGGATGGATTTGCTGATTTGATCAAACTCCAAACAAAAGAGAGAAACGATGTATATATTTTGGTACAAGAAATGCGTGTTGATCACTTGATGTCAGTATTTATAGAGGAAATTGGAAAAAAAGGGGGAGATTTGTGAGTGTTTTAGTTGTTTATGGTTTCCATCAAGTTTGTTGATGGAATAAGTCTATATAATGGGAAAACATGATATCGACTTGGGAGTTTTCTGTTGGGATACATACTTTAAATTAGGGATTTATAATGGTTCTATAGATTCAGATAATATTTAATACGGATATTTAGCAAATTCCATGGTGAACAGATTATATTATTTCAATCGTATTTGGATTGTAGCAATCTTGATTTAATATGATAATAATATAATTATATGAATTCAAAATTCCTAAGTTGGGGGATATTTGGGTGAATAACATTAGGAACAAACATCAAATAACTCCTGAAATATTTTATTTCTGGGTACATTAAACATCACGTTAGGCCCAAGCAGCGGATATCTGACGTTTGAGTGCTTGTTTTGTCAGGTCTGTATCAAATGTGAAGATTTTGTTCCTATAAAATTTAGATTCTCACATCCAATTATTGTACGTTGGAACATATAAGTTCCAATTTGAATATAAAATTACTGGACTAATAATGTCTGCAAAAATGACAACATTCTTTAAATATCGCAGTCAATTCAAATTTTAAAAGTCACGATTACAAAATTTTAAATAGATATCAAGATATATATTATTTGACCTCTAAACTATTTGAGCCATTTTCTAGATGTATCCTTATAAATGCAAATAATTCATAATTTAAATCATTTTTAAAATGAATTCTTTGTTATATTTTAATAAAATAAATTTGTTATTTCAACCCACATACAATTAGCAAAAGGGTTATTTAATCTTATTTAATAAAAGAGTAATTTGGTTTTCTAATTTTATAAAAATTTCATTAATTTTTCATCTTTTTTAACCTTTAATTTTATGTTTTTTGTCAAATAAGATGAATGCATATATGTGAGTTGTATGCGAATGACACGTTAGTATTTATTTAATTTTTAAAAATTTAAAATTTTTAAAAATTATAAATCATTAAATTTATTAAAAATTATAAAAATTATATATTTTTAAAATTTTAAAAAATAATTAAATATTAACTTATCATTTATCAAAGTTAACAAATCTTAACTTTCCTATTTATTTTATAGTGATTTGAAAAATATAAATTTAAAAAATTAAAAAAAACTAATAATTAAATGCAAAATTAATAAAATTGAATTACCAAAAAGGTTATTATAGATTTAATTAATGATTTCTAAATACACCAATAATTGGGTAAAATAGTCGCTTTCTTAAATTCTAGGAAAAGATGGATCGTGGTCCCTCTATATAGTAATATCCTCAATGGATAAGGATTGAGAAAGATATTTTAGATTAGGTTAAAATGTACCACAAGTGTATGTAATTTTGGAAATTTAAGAATTTAGTCACTGTACTTTTATTTTATTAAGTTTGATTTTTTTTATATCTTAAATTTTAAAATTTAAGTCCAAATGTTAATATTATTATCATTTTATTAAATTTAAGTTAATTACAAAGCTATTTTTTAATTACATACCTATTGAATAAGTTTCTTTTTTAATTTTAAAAAAAATGCCACAACAAAAAATTTAACTGTATTAATGGTTGGATTAATGATATTAATAGTTGAACTTAAGTTTTAAAATTTAAAAAATAGAATTATTAAATTTCATGAAATAAAAGTACAAGGATTAAATTTTTAATTTTCAAAAAGTATGAGAGACTTATGACATATTTTATCCTTTAGATTAAAATATATATCGTTAGCATTGGTGCAATTAATAATGATGCTAACAAAGGCCGGCATTGATTAGATTTGATCCCCACCTATTTTAAATATAATTATTTCACTCATCCAGATATTCCCCATAACTTTCGTTTTCTTAATCAAAGGCTGAACAAGAATGCCTTGCTTATTGTTTATGGAGTAGTTAATAACTAATTAAAATAATTTTATCAAACATGATTAAAGGCCCCAGACCCCAGAGTGGTATAATATTAGTAGCGAAAAGACATTTGGAGGCTGGAGCCTCTATTTTCGGATATATGAATGAAATTTTGGCAATTAGATTCACATGCATCGTGCTCAGTGGGCTGGCACAGCGTACAATCAAGAGCCACTTATATGTTCTCTTTTTGCCACATATTACGTATTTGGGGGGAACATATCACCACCGTTTGAATTCTGATTTTGTATGTTTTGCTCTTTGTTTGTGTTGCGTCAAATAATATATTTTTCATTTTTAAAATTTTGACAATCTTATATTTAATAAACAGATCATATTTATTTCAGATTCATGTTTAATTCCATGTATATCTTATAATCTACCTTAAACATAACACCATATAAGGCATTAATATTTAATTTTATGCTTGAATAAACAAACGGGGGGGAAGGCAGAAACATATATTTTTTAATATATAATATCGGAAAGCAAAAAAAAAAAAACTACAGAAAGAAAAAAAAATCCGAAATTCACCGCTCCCCTGAACAATCCCTGTCGGTTTAAAAGTTTGAGCATCTCTTATATACAAAAACAACTCAAAATTCTGAATTGAAGAAGACCTAAAAGATGATCAAGAAACCGTCACTCCATTAGCAGAGGTGTTGAGTGAACTAAACCTTGAAGGTTTGGGGTGGAAATTGCGCCTCCTTTGAAGATCGATGTGGGTGGAAGAAGGTCTAATGATCTGCATCAGAAAGGCTTTGATCAAGCTTGATTTCGACGATGACGATGATACATTAGACATCATCAACATCATCGCCGCCTTCGACTGACGCTCCCTCTGTCTATTAACATGGGGCGTCGCCGTCGATTTGCTTGAAACTTTATCCGAATTCCTATGGAGGCTGCACCTGAAAGACCCAGGGTGATTGGTGGGAGAGCAAAGGCAGACCCGAGTTGAAGAATGCGACGACGAGCTCTTGCTTGCCATTGCAAACGATCCGTTTCTATTTCTTGAACGAACTTCTGTGGCCTTACGCTAAAAGAAATATTTAAGCTTGGCTTTCAAGTTTCAAGAAGCGGTGAAAGGGTGTTTCTTTAACCTATTGACGATGTTGATTTACCAAATAGACCTTTGTATTTATCTAATATTATGATATGATAAGATGGTGTTTTGGTCATTACGTGTGTGAATTGGTTAATGTCGATGTTAATTAATTTATGCAGTAAATTGAAGTTCGATTGTGGTCATCTTTAGCCATTTGATAACGAGTGTAGTGTAGTGTAGTAAATTACTAATTGCTTAGCTTTCAAGTCAGAGCCAAAGCCGAAAAGCCACGGTGACTATTGAATAATATGGGATTCGGTTTACAGTGGCGTAGCTGAAGGGGCCGGGGGCTTGGCCCAAAATTTCAAACTCTTTAGCATCTGTTAATAAAAAAGGGAATATTTCTATGTTTGGCCCCTCCAAAGTTTATGCTCTTTGGCACCTTTTAGCACGCCTAATATAAGAAAAAGTAATAATATTTTTCACATTTCACTTATTAATTTAATTTATTTTTCACATATCACTTATTAATGAAAACTTATTTTACGTTCTATACATAAAAAATTATTTATTTAACATAAAATTAGTTAAATCAGTAAATTTTTTTATTGCTGACCTAAAAAAGTATTTTTGTTATTAAAAATTATTCCCATATTAATATTTATATATTTTATTATAACAATGTATTATTATTAAAAAATAATTTGAATTGGACCAAATTAATTCAATTTTCTAAAACGAATAAGCCCATCATATGCTTGTCTGGCCCATTAAGGTGGGAAAGTCGAGGGAAATTACAAATTTGTGCCGTCATATTCTATGAGATTTATCTTTAGATGTTTTTGTTCTTTTGGAGAGCTTAAGACAATAGAGGAATTTTTGTTGCAAAATGTTGTGTATTGTTTTGATATAAGATTATAATTTAGTAGTATCACTATTTTTCTAATATCAATAATTTCAAGTATATTTTATAATTTATACTTTATGTTGATTATATATATAACAGATAAGATAAAACCCTACAATCTTACAAATAGCAAATATGGAAAGCCAAAACTTGGAGCAGAAGAAAATAGAGTACCCTAAATAATAAAAAGAGAAACAAGAATGTCAAATGAAGAAGAAAAATAAATTGTGTGTTTGGTTGGTTGTAATAGCCAACCAAATCCTGCGTGATTCGGTCGTTTCCCTTGATGGAATTTGATATTCAATGGAATTACTATTCAGGATTTATTTAACGTTTTCTATTCTGAGCTCTTCTTCGAAATGGCTCCTTCGATGCTCAAGAATAGACAAAAGTTTTATAAACACCCTTCAAGATTTCAGCCTTTCCAAATCAAATTTCAACGATATTCAGTACCACATTTCAGCAATATTCATTAGTACCAAAACCCAAACCAGAAAAAAAAATCGTGGATAGTTTTTATAAATTTATGATATTCTGGTGGTTTTTAAGAAATAAACAAATGAAAAAATAAATAAAAAAAGAGAGAGACAGAAAGAGGAGGACCACTTGGATGAAATTTTGGGATGTTCTAGGTTAGTGACATGGTGGAGGCAGGAGAAGGCCACGGCGACTATTGCTAAAATCTGAAAAAAGAAAATCTATAACTTTTGGGGCTTGGAGATGAAGGGTTCTATAATAATACTTGTGTTCTTGTGTCTTCTGTCACCTTCATTCCACAATCTGCAAATGAAGGTTACAGACTTGGGAAGATGGAGCTTTCTCTAATGCATGATCTCTTTTTGGGTTGAGGAAATAACCAGCCATCTCCTTAGATGTATCAAATCTGACCAAACAGTTTAATTTGTGTGAAGAATTTTTTTTTCTGTTCGAATTTGCGTGAAAAAATAATTATAATAAATATGTTGTTATGTAAAATATACGGTATATGTTTGCCTTTTTTTTTGTTTTAATTGAACGAAGGTCTTATTATATTATTTTAATATGAAACATTTTATAAATTTTAATGTATTCTTTTTTAAAATAACATTTTATGGTTATTAAATAATTTTTTAATATTTTATAATAAATCTATTACTAAATTAATTTTTTATAATTAGAATATTATTTTATAATAAAAGAGTCAAATTTATATATATTTTTATCTATCCCTTACACATTCCTTTCAGCACATTCAATCAACTAAATAATGTACTACTTTATTTCTCATTTATCACATTTCATTCAACTATACTATATAATAAAATTTTTTTGATGTTATATATTTTCATTTTATAATTTATGTTGGAATTTTATAACTACCTCTTCCAAAAAAGAAATAAAGATTTTTGCTGGAAACTTTTATATAAATTATATGCTTAGAAACATCAATTATATACAGCAATAATACTGTAAATACAGTTCATCAAGATTATAATACAAGTTGAGTAGTGGTTTTCAAGTCTCATAGTCGATTTGGGTCGTAATTATTGTTGAACAGAAAATAGCTAGAGAATCGAAATTACTATTTCATTTCTTTATCTTTACCAGAGATGTTAGACGCATAAAGCCAAAACAAATTAAAGCCTTAAGTTACTAAGGAGATTCGCACAATTATTTGGGTACAATTTCTTTTTTTGGAGGGAGGATTTTGACTCAATTTGACTTGTATTTTTATTTAATTAAATTTAATTATAAAATTCAATATATTAATACATTTTTTAATATTTATATATTTTAAATTGAAAGACAGATGTTTTGAGTCGAAATACTGATCTGGAACTATACAACCAACAGATATTTTGGGCTTCCAAACCAAATTCGGCCAAAAAAAAAAAAGGATTGATTTGTATATATATAAAGGTAGTGTTTGAGCATCAATTGATGATATATATGTTTCATACAGCACATTGTCAGATACGTCTTATCCTCAAATAATTAGGTTTCCCACTTTGGGTCTCTCTCATGCTTACTATGACTTTAATTTAATCTTGGACACAAAGCATATTAATTAGAAGATTAGGCTTTTGGTTTTGGACCTCCGCACTTTTCATAGCAGAATTAGCACCTTGTTTGCTTTTAAGCGCCATAGCTGGAGAACAATCAATGGATAATTTTATTTAGAAGCAGCCGAGGATTAATGAAGAAGCCAACGAACTTTGTCATCATTACAAATTTAGTATATTTTATACCTTGGAATGAAAGAAAAAGGAAACTAAAAGCACACAAAGCCATACTTTTTATATTTTTATTACTACATTAACATACTTTTTAACACCATACATTGGAATCTGCAGTAAAAATAAATAAATAAACAAATCATCTGTAAATTTCAAAAGTTCAACCCACATCCTTTAAGGAAAAGTTATACCCTATCAATCTGACTAAATCTTGGGTTCATGATTAACACATATTCAATAGGAAGAAAAAGAATCACACACAAATTAACCAAAATGAAGAGAGAAAGAGCGTTAATGTTTACCGATGGGATGGAAATTACTGATCAGTCATTGGCATCGGCGGCATCGATACGGAAAAGCCGACTGCAACTATAGACGGAGCAAAAAGCTTGCAGTGTCATCAACAACAATAGCACAATTGCAGCCAAGAACGTAAGGATCTGCCAAGAACCAAACACATAAGATTTCATCATGTTTTTAGCTTTGATGTTCCATCGTCCATTGTGATACTTGTTGACCTCTTCGATCGTCTTGTCGAGAAAAGGAACTTTGGTCAACCTGATTGACTTGCTCATCCCATTCCAAACATCTGCAGCTTCTCCATCGCTCTTCAAGTGATTCAAGATGATCCCTTTCTCCCTCAGCAGCTTCACGTCGTCTCCCGTGTCGATGATCCCATTCATCATCTCGGTGTAACGCGTGAAAACCAGCGGCCCCGATGCATTCGATGCTTCGTATGCCACTAAGTTCCTCAATATCACCTCGGTGTTGACATCTAAGCTGATGGTGGGGAGGTATAAAGTGAAAATCTTGGGATCAAACGTAATGGATGAGATGTTGCCTGTTGTGGGCAAAAAACGAACACCAGAATCTGAAAGCTCAGAAACTGAAGGAATCGTAATCTCTTCCACTAATGGTGGCTTGTCAGCACTCGATTCTTCATCTGATTTGGCGCCTTCACTATCTCCTCCATTGAAGAAAAGTTCCACAGGCTGTTTCAAGATAGAAAAACCTGGAAGTTTACTGAGGATCGTCCAAGGCAACTTGAATATGAGTTTGATTGGTTTTGAAGATAAAATCTTCTTGATGAGACGTATTGGACTCTTGTTTAGGTTTGATAACAGATTCCATATAGCGCATAGGACTTTCTGTACGTAACCAGGGTCCTGATCCTCTTCTCGTTTGCCTTTGTTGGTCTCATTTGGATCTTCAAGCTCGGATATCTCGGACGTCGTTCGAATTTGGAGTTTAGGCACGATCCTATCATATAAACATTCTAGCAAGTGAGATGCTTCGGAAAGATGGATCTTGGGCAATACCTTCATCATCTTGAAGGGGGAGAGCTCCTTGCATAGTCCAGTTATCATCGACAGCAATAGATCATCAGCTTGTTCAAGCGACGCGGATTGAACTTCCAGTATCTTTCTCAACACAAATAGAGGAATTTGATTCTCAAGCATCATTATATCTCTAAGGATTGCGTTATGGGCAGATTTCCGACCAGCATAATCAACCAAATGCGACATCCTTGAAGAAACCCTGGTAAGCAACTTACCTTCTTTCATGGCATAGATTTGAAGGAACTCGAGCAAGAAGGAAGCGTCAATGGCCACCATCCATCCCAGAGTTTCATTGTTGAAGTCTAGTAACTTATGGTAGCATGCTCGGATCTTGGGCGCTAGCCTCTTGAGTTGCTCAACAAGATCATCAAACTGGAGATTGTTGTGGACTAGAATATTTTTCTGGGTTCTTTTAGCAGCATCGATCTTATATCTCTCCATCTCGTACAGCTCAGGACGCCAATAATGGTAAGGACCAACGGCGACCAACTGTGGGGTGTATGAATCCGGATCACTAGAGAAAAGGGCTTTGGGGACATTGAAAATGCTGACGGGGATTTCATGGTCATCTTCAAGCTCTGCCTCCAGTGTTCGACGGATTTTAATCACCCATCGAGTCTCATCAAAGCTTGGAATAATAGTGGAGCTTGCAGACATAGTGTTTATAATTAGGTGTAAGCTTCTTCTTCTTCTTCTTCTTTTTTTCTTTTGGTACAATGGAAGTAAGGGGGTTGAGTGATAGACTTAAAAGAGAATGTCCCTTTTAATTTATAACAAGGAAAATGGTGCAAATTTATAAACAACCTTATCAATATCATTAGGTCTGGCACCAACTTTGGCTTCAGCTTTAGCTTCGTTTATGTTTCTTTATTATTTATTTATTTTTTGTATGAATTAAGAAAATGAAAAATGCTTTCCTCATGTTCTAATATACTTGATACTTTGTTCTCCAATACCATTCATTTGCGTATGCCTACGTCTTGATAGCAAATGATATGCATCTCAATTGTCAAAACATCTAATGAAATTATATCTGTGATAAAAAAAATACTAAAATAATAAATAATTTTATATTTGTTTAACAGGTTAATTGCAGCGAAAGTATCAAATCACCTCTAAATTTCGAAACTTTCCAATTAACTCATTTCGTCAGTCACTTCCTTAACTGTTCTATATCATGTTACTGTTTGGGTGCAACACATGTCTCCTGAAATATTATGTAATTTTATTATTTTTATTGCATAGTTTTAATTTTCATTTTATTTGTTTATAAATAAATATAAAAATAGATAATCTTTTTAATTTTACCAATTAAAAATAAATAAATATAAATATGTTCTTGATTAAGTACCGCAAATAAAATTTTATATTTCAGTTTATGTTTTAGATAATTATTTTATCTAAAACTTGATAATAAAAAATTTATTGACAAATAAATGAAAATAACATAAGTTTAAAATGTATTGGAGAAGTAATCCGGACGAATATTGTTATACATTTGCACAAAGTGAATAGACATTGAGATTCAGATGTAAGCTAAACTTAAATCCGAAATTGATAAGAGTGATGCTTGGACACCTTTGTCAAGTAACTAAAACGGAATGTCTAAGAAAATAAAAAAGTAAAGAGAATCATTTTTTTATTTGTTTATTTATATATATTATTTAATTTGAAGGTTCTTCTTTAAGGTTGTTCTCAGTATTCATCAAAGGAAATACATGCTGGAAACCAACAAGCTGCCTTCTTGATTTCAACTTCCTAACTACAAAAATTTATGTATCTTATAAACAAATAATTAACTTATGAAATTCAAAAGTAACTATCAAATTAAAATAATTAGCTTATAAATAGATAATTAGACTCATCTATATTCAGATGGAATTTTGAACGTATTTCTAGAGAAGAAAACTTAGAAGTTGACTTCATCACCAAAATAGCATTTAGAAGAAATGAAGGCTTACCGCTATTTGCAGAAAATTCATTAGATATTATTAGATAATTATATTTAATTTATCTGGTTTTTTATCAACAAAAAAAAAAGTAACTATCAAATTCAAATGCGTGTATTTGTTTTATTACAGAAGGAAACAAGAAATTTAAATATACCTAGTTTTTCCCCACTTGAGTCTGCTTTCATGGGTTAAACGTGCCTACTTTGCTTGCCTTTACTTTCTAACTTAAGCACACATTCTTTGAGTGAAACACTAAAGAATTATTAATTATTTATGTAATATATAAAATGAAATTGAAATATTTAGAATAAAAATAGAAAACAGTGAAAATAACTGGAACTGTTTTTGGAAAAATGAAAACAAGAGAAATAAATATAAATAATGGATATTATATAGTTTTATTTCTCTAACAAAAATAGTAATATAATCTTATAGTTAAAATGTATATTAGAGTTATGTTGCTCTTAATTTTTCAATGAAAATAAATGAAGTCCAATAATATTGGAGGGAAAACGAGTAATTATGGGTTTGGTCATTGGTGCGTGTAAACGTACGTGTAAATTGAAAGGTAAGTAAAAAAACAAAATAAAAAAATTGAAAGGTAAGTAAAAAACAAAAAAAAAATTTGAAAGGTAAGTATTGTCTGCTGCTGCTTTGGAGTTGACGTTTCAAAAGATAGGAGGGGCAGGTGGACTATAGTCAGCCACGCGTCTTACATGGAATTGAATTTACGATTTACAAACTTCATGAAAGACCTTTTTCACATGTGCATTCTATTGCTGCCTAGAAACCACTGCTTTGGGATAGGGCTTTCGAGTTTGGACCAAACAGTGATTTACACGTTAAGTGAAGCATCTGGATTTTGATTAATATAATACCGTGTAAAGTAAAAATAGGCATCAATCAATATATATATTACGGCTGCTCTAGGGAATTGAATTCCTAGTCTCTTATTTGTTTAACGCTTTGCAAGGGCTGTGGCATCTCTTGAGGGTTTCAATATAACAAAAATTAATTACAATCTTTTAATTATAAAGTTAGAGTTTAATTCTATAAAGTAAATTTTATGATCAGATAGCTTATGAAAAAAAAAATCTCACTAATATTCATGATAAATTCTTTATGTATCAATTTTGTTTATAAGTAAAAACGGAAAAAGTTAAAAGAATCTATATTAAAAATATTGGAATAATACCTGCTTAAATTATAAACATTTTTTTGGGTTAAATAGCAATAAGAGGGCCACGCCCTAATTTTAATAAAACCATAAAACCAGGCTGTTAGGATCCCGACCCATTTTGATGAAGAAACTGAGCAACCCTAAAATACTTAAAAAGCTTCATTTTTTAGTTTTTTAGGAAAAATATTAAAAAAACACTTGGAAACGAATATTCATCAAGGAAGGTTAATGCAGGATTTTGGAGAGCAATGATGGTTAAAGAAGCCGTGGAACTTATATGGAAGATTTTCGTGCTTCTGTTAGAAATTGGTTGATGATCAGCAACTTTAGATTTTCTTTCTGATAATATTGGTCAACTTTAGAAATTGTATGCAATGTGTTTGTGTTGGAGGTGTGTTGCCAAGGGGAGATTGTGGGATCTAGAGTTGAATTGTTTTATGCAGATACTGATGAGGTTAGGGTTTGAATGCAGCCATCCTTGATAGGGTTTTGTGGGTCCAAGGCTTAGACCTTTTTGGTGCCTTGTGCTTGTATTTGCAAGTAACTTTTTTGGAGCTTTGTACTCTCCTATGGTGCTTTCACTTCTATTAATAAAAAAATTAATTGCCAAGAAAGAAATAGTTATTTTATTAATAACACTTAAATAATTTGAAATTTATACATGAGATGATTTTTCCTACATTTTGATTTGCTAAATGTTTAATTAATGTATTAAGACATGATGAAAAAGAGTAATTGAATAAAATTATATAATATATTTATTTGTTTGTTTTCCAAGCATATTTTATATTCCAAAACAATTTTTTTTTTAGAATTTGAAATTAGATAATTACCTATTACAAATATGACAGAATTAAATTGTAATATATTTTTCTGTATTCAAAATACAGAAGCATTTAGAAATACATTTCTCGTGTTTACACCTATATTGTACAATCCCTTGAAAAGTATACCTCCAAAGTATTTCAGGGAAGGTTCTTTGCCCGGAGATGTTTGCAAACGTTTATTAAAAATTATTATTTTGGCTATATGGGTTATTTTAATTTTCACTTAAAAGAAGGATTATTAATTCGAAATAGGTTTTATAACTTGTATGGATATAAAGATATATAACTATCCATAAATATTATATATTAATGAAAGTTGTTTCATTCAGGAGCATGTTTAGATAATTGACCCATATAAGATATACTGTTTCATTCAATTCGAAAAAATAAATTGAATTTCGAGTTAATCGAATTAAATTATTCAAGTAAACTCGAAATAATATATTGGTGTAAATACTCCTTTAGTCCTTATTAATTTTGAAAATGAGCAAATTAGTATTTCTCTCAACAAAATTTACAAAAAAAAAATTCAAAATAATTTTTAAAATTCAAAATATTTATAAAAATTCTAAAATTTATATTATTTTAAAATTTTATAATAATTTAAAAAAATACTAAAGAATATATAAAGAAAATGATTTTTTTAAATTTTCTAAAATAATAATTTTGGGTCTAAATAAGTTAATTAATGATTCAAATTTATTATACTAAAATATCTTTTTTATTATTATCATGTTTTAAAAAAATTCAAATATATATGGTTTCAAATTTATGTGCTATAACATGAAAATAATTAAATTATAAAAATATTTTTATTTGACATGTTTAATTTTTTTAATTTAACTCAAATAATTTCACTCGATTCGATTCGACTTGAATTTGAAAAAAATTTAAATCGAATAATTAGAATAATAAAATAAACTTCATCAACTCAATTAACTCAAAAAAATTTACTCAATTCCATCAAACACTAATCCCTATATTTAACATGTGAGAAATGTAACTAAAGTAAGCAACTACGAAAGTAAAATGAAGAATAATAATTAAAAAGTAGTTAGGAGACAGTAATTCACTCATATTAAGCCACGTAAGAGTGAAACTTATCAAGTAAATAAAAATAATAATACCTTGGATGCCATTGACTTGACGTAAAGAAAATGCTAACAATTACCTTTTTTTTCCATAAAAACAGATTTGTATAATCTACTGCTAATATGCGCGTGGTCAATACCATTATTTTTCTCATGTGAATTAGATTAGTGTAGGTTCCTTGAATCTTTTCAGTTTTTTGGAAGTTCTTTCTTGTTCTTTATTCTTACGTGAGAGACACAGATATTAGAGAGTAGACTAAAATTTCATCACCCAAAAAACTTTACTAGACTACCTTTTTGGGCATGGGATGTTTCACTTTCTTCATGCAAATTACTGTTCTGCGTTGTTTTAAGTTCTTAGCCAACATTGCATATATACAGTAAAACAAATAACAGAGACTACGTGCCCAATAATTCATCGAAAGAAGTGGTCGTAAATTTCATTTGCAAACATTTAGATTGAATTTAAATCTAAAAATAATCATTGTTAGAAAGCTTGTTTTATCCAAATTATTTTAAAACTCTATAGTTGGCATACGTTAAAGAGGTAAGTACTTGATCGAGTCGAGTCGAATTAAGTCAAAAAAATTCGAGTTAATCGAGTTGACGAATTATATTTTAGCAACCGAACTTAATTTAAATTTTTTTGGAATTGAATCGAATCGAGTGAAAATTTTTCGAGTTAAGTTGAGTCGAGTTAACGAATCATATTATTTATACTCAATGTTCCGTTTACATAGACCGATTATTTAACTAGTAGATAAAGTACAAGATTATTTAACTACATAAACAATATAATTGTTTTAACTTTTAACTTAATGAGTAAATATTTATCAAAACAACTTAATTTTACCTTTTAACTTAATAGTTTTGACTTTTAATTTTTTTAAAAAATAAATATTTATCAAAACGACGTAGTTTTACCTTTTCTTATTCGGATTTTCAGATAATTCGAATACACAATTCATATTCGAATTAAACCAAAAATTTTAATTTTTTATTTGAATTATGATTAAGTCAAAATAACTCAAACTATTTAATTCAAAATTTAAAATTTTTATAGAATTTTTAAAATTAAATTAAATTTTACACGTACGTTGAAGTTCCATTTATGTAAAATATTTCGAAGTGTCATACAATAATGTTGAACACGTTTACTAGAGTTCGGCCTTGAAATTTGTCTTTCGAGATATCCAATTAATTAGGACTCTCCTTAAAAAAAGCAGAGAGAAAATACCATGCTTTTTCTTTTACTTTTTTTTTTCTCTTTCTTTCTGTGTGTTTGTGGACCGTGCTGAGCAGGTTGCGGCCCAAGTTTAATTTGTTTCTTTATTTACTTGTATACATAAACATTTTACTATTTAAAAATATTTTATTTATTTATGATTGATCTAAATTTAATCGGATGCAAATTCAATCTTAAAATTCGAAACATACATATAAAAAATACTATTATAATAGCATACTTTTAGATTGAATAAATTAATATATAGAAATTATATATTCTAATTATTATATAATTATATTAAAAGTAATCTGATCATATATGCAATTTTTTTATTTTTATGTTTCATCTTAAATAAATATGAAATATATCTATTAATATAAAATAAAAGTAATTATAATTATTTAATTAATAGTAATTTTTATATATGATATAAATAATTTGAACTATATTCTTTTTAAATATTTTATTATTATTGATGTTATAGTTATTATCATTTATTTAGACTTTAGCCCTATATTAAAATATACTTAATATTTTAAATAGATTATCATTTTTTTGATAGAGTTATGTGAATTAAAACTAAGATTTACTGTCATAAATAAATTAATTAATAATGCATTTTCATTAAGTAATATTTAGAGAAACTACGGGAAAAATAGCTTTTAATATTACTTGATAGGTTTTATTTACGATATTATAAATGAAAAAAAGGCTTTATTGATAAAATCTATATATAAAAATTATCTTGCTTTTTTTTTTTAATGATTGCCGTCAGCAACATTAATAAAAAAAAAAGTTGTGAGTTATGAATTCGACCAAAAGTTTTAAACAAAAAAAAAAGAATAAATATCTCAAAAGTCAAAATTAGAAATAAATATTGAGTTGAAAAGAGCAGACGAATTTCCGATAGGTTTAAATATTGGTATGAGTAATTAATTTTTTGATATTATGTGTTTTTTGAAGAATTAAATCTTAATGGGGATTAAACCCCGACCTTATGGTTAATTAGTACTGCTTAAACGAAACTTATAATTGGCGGCTGTTCTGACGTGGCATTTCTGATTGGATGCTTTAACACGCCGCGCGATGTCCCTCGCACAGAACTGAAACCCATTCTCTCTCTGTTTCGGTATGAATCACAAATTTCATTCGACTTCCCATTTTTAAACCCCAAAAGTTAAAGAAATAAAGTAATGTCATCAAGCTCAAGCACGTTGACTAGCGACGAGAAGTTCCGGCAGTCAGAGACGGCTGTCTCCGGCGATCTAACATCTCCAAACATGAATACGGAGGCCATCCCTTTCTCTTCTGGAAACCCTAGAATCGAAGAGACGCGTGGAGTTATGCATCTCTTCTCCAATGACACCGTATCCGCCCTTCCCGTAAGCTCTTCCGTTAAATTTTTATTTCATTTTTTGAGAAATCTCAGTCATTCTTTCTGTTGCGTGCAGAAGGATATTCCGTTTTTCATTTTCATTTTGCTGAAATTTCAACTAATTTAGTAGAGTTTGATGGAGTTACTGTTAATTCTGCAAATTGATATGATTTTATATGTTTATAGGTTGAAAGGAAACCTCTTGCATGTGTTCTAGGGGTGCCGAACCACATGACATACGCTGATTTCTGTCAGTTTTGTGCTTCATTTATCCATCACATATCGGAGATGAGAATTGTCAGGTAAAAAATGCTCTGACATATTTCAAAATTATATCATCCATTCTGAAATCGATAGTCAATGATTTACTATACTATAATGTTTGTAGTTGGCATAATATGCATTGATATGCCTTTGTTTAGACAATGCTTTTATAATTAGAGCTGATCTTGCACATTGACTGAGATTTTGAGTTTTTATTGCTGCCTTTGATGGTGATGATTAGGAATGATGGAATGGAGGATCGTTATAGTGTTTTGATAAGATTTGATAGTCAAGACTCCACAGATAAATTCTATCAACATTTTAACAACCGACAATTTAATTCACTTGAGGTAGGGCTTCTTTTTCTTGTTGGGAAAGTATAGTGTTGATTAAATTATCTATGTTTATTATGATGTCATTATTTATTGTTTTTTTAAACGACTTATTTTACTAATTTTGGGTTTATTTAGGAAGAACTTTGCCGTGTGCTTTTTACACTGGATGTGCAGTTTACAGGCTACACCGGTTCCCTTGACCATGTACAGTCTCCCCCAGCAAGTTCAACTGAGCAGCCTTCGTGTCCAGTTTGTCTAGGTACCTACATCAACTCTGATTTTAAAGTTATATTCCTTTTTCTCTTTATGGTACCCTTTTTCATTACTTCTTAATCGCAAAGTTATTGTAGATTAGACCAATATGATCAAATTTTTTGGAAAGAATAAAAAGAAATTGTTGAGAAGAATTGTGACTTTAACTGCGGGTTTTGTACATCCATTTTAAGGAATTTTTTATTTAAAGCAGCCAAGCCCTAGCCACAGGTGGACTAAAATAATAAGGAAAATTATGTAGTTCTCTTTCTGGCCTGTTTAATGGTCAACTGTATCCACTGTGCAAAGTAAAATTGTTAAGATTCAAATGGCATTGGTTAGACCTGAATTTTCTGCTGGATTGGCGGTAAGGAGATAATGTATTGGTCCTCTAGTTGAGTCATACCATATCAAACCAAGGTTGCTAATTCTGAATTTGTACTGATGTGCTAACCAGATCAAACCATTACACAATATCCTTCTGTTCTGCATCTTTCTAACAGGCTGCACCCCATATGCCACACAATACCCTCAATGATTTTCTCCTTGATGCTCCGTTTTCTTCTTCCATTAACCGTCTATTTGTTTGCTTTCTTTCTTGCATACTTCTCCTTAAGGCAGTTCTATGTCTCTAATCATCAGATTTAGTTTTCACTAGCTTAGTGCATATTCATGGGACAGGAAATTGTAGATGGCATCATATTCATCTCTTTTTTTTGCCTTCTGTTACAGAGAGATTAGACCAGGATGCTAGTGGGATCCTCACGACCATCTGTAATCATTCTTTCCATTGCTCCTGCATTTCAAAATGGACTGATTCTTCTTGTCCAGTAAGTGACTATGATTGTTTTTTTCTACTATTTAATCTTTTTCGGTCATTTGCGACCATACTGCTGTTGTATCTTATGGAAGTCATTTCATACACCTGCTCTTAATCTGGAGAAAACAATTGAAGTATATTGAATGTCAAATACTTTGTTGCAGGTATGCCGATATTGCCAGCAGCAGCCTGAAAAGTCAAAATGTTTCATCTGTCAGACTTCAGAGAACCTTTGGATTTGTGTCATCTGTGGTTTTGTTGGCTGTGGGAGGTAAAATTTTTCTTTTCTCTCATCAACGTTTTCTTATATTTGTTGCGCTGTTTCTTAGAAGCAAAATATTAATGTAGGTATAAAGGGGGGCATGCTATAATACATTGGAAAGAAACACAACACTGCTATTCTCTTGAACTGGAAACACAGCGTGTCTGGGATTATGCTGGTGATAATTATGTTCATCGTCTAATTCAATCCAAAACTGATGGCAAGCTAGTTGAATTGAATTCACACTGTCTGCATGCTAGTGATGGCTGCGGGAGCTGTCACTGTGTAGATTCTGGAGTTAATGAGGCTATGTTGACCTGTGAAGCTGAGGTTGGATTATATATATATATTTATTTATTTCACCTTTTGTTTTTGGTGCTTTTGTGTAATATTCTGGTCTTCTTTTACAGATTGTTAATGAATACAATGAACTACTTCGCACCCAACTTGAGAACCAAAAAGTGGTAAGCTTTTGCTTCCCTTGTTTAGTAACATTGAAAGAGTTACTCTTTAAGCTTACAGTTAATGCGAGCTTGATTTAATTATAGTATTTTGAGACTTTGCTTCAACAAGAAAATGAAGAAACTGAGAGGGCAATTGCTGATGCCGTTAACAAGACTGTTATGCAAAAGCGGCAGAAAATGCAGGCCAAGCTGGAAAGATGTGTGAAGGAAAAGAAATTTCTTGAGGATGTGAGTAATAAGCTCTTGACCTTAAGGTTATCCACAAATTTTTGGCTGGTTTCAAAAGTTATTTTCTTTAACACATTTATTAAGTACGAAATTTGCTGTTTCTGTCTGTAGCTCAACGAGAATCTTTTGAAAAACCAGGAGATATGGAAAGCAAAGCTGTTGGAAGTTGAAGAGAGGTATGGTTAGAGTAGCACTTTTTGTAGGTTACAGCAACAACTTTTTTGCATGCTGTTGTCTTTGACATGTTTTGATGTTATTAAACTGGAAGGGACCTTTGTAACTTCTCAATGAACTTTTGAAAAGTTATATCAGACATTTATTTCTGCTTATGTTAACACTTCAGATTTTTGCCATCAATTTGTCATTTACTGTATTTTTGGGTTGGATGTCTGTCCCTTTACAATCCATAATCACATAAATTGTAATGAGAATGTTGGAGATGGATGCTGTTCATCATTAGATGTTAATTTGACTGGCTGGACTTTTTTGGCATTTTACATTTTCTTGGTAAGCAAAGGATGTATTTGGGCAAATTCTCCTATCAACATCAATGAGAAAAGGGAAAGGTTTCAATTCACCATGTATGATGGTGATGAAATCAGTTAAAATACACTTTAGGTTTCTAATAACATGTTATGGTCCTAGAGGTATTGCTGGTACACAGTCCTGGTGTTAGAAAATCTTTTCATATGGATCTACAGAGGGAAACCTTGTGTTATGTGGTTTTGATAACTGTGGATGCTTGCAATTGTAACTTTTAACTACATGAAAACTGATTCTATATGGAAATGGTAATTTGATCTACAACTCAAACGCATAATGAACTATTACGGGTTAATGTGTTGTACTTTTTCTATTTGATTTAACGTTGAGGTTAAACTTTGTCAGGGAAAAGAAGGTTTTGAGGATGAAGGTTGATAAAATTCAGGCCTTGGAGGATCAGGTAAAGGGTTATTTGGATATTCAAACGGATTTAGTGCTCTGTTGTTAATTGTATAGTCAAGTTTTCTTTTCTGTATCTGTGTTATGCGCATTGCCAGGTATACTTAATTTACTTATTTATTAATATTCTGCGGACTATTTTTTCCACTGACTTTGCAGCTTCGAGAGTTGATGGCACAGCTTGAAGCAGCAGGGAAGGCAGTAGAGCAATCGTCAGTTTCTAATGAAAATGGACGATAACAGTGAACAAGCAGCAGGGATGGGTGAGGAACGAAAAAAGCTCCTTCCAGAAAAATAGTGCTTCTTGAAATTGGTTAAATCATGGGGTTCCCTTTTTTTGTTCCATCAGTAATGACTAAAGGAAAAAGAGAAAGTAATTAAAAGAATATATGTTATATAACATCTGTAGGATGCAAATTGATTGTAAAAAATCGGATATCTGAATTTTTTAATAGTTTAGATAACTTTGGGATTAGGATATTAAATATATCATGGGTTATGATAAATTTTTTTTGGATATCTGATATTCAAGTCCCTTGTAATTTCGATCCGCATGGTATAACATGTATTAGTATTGGTAAACATATGTTTTGCAGTGCCCGTAGCCTCTCCAAATTGGATCAACGTTTAGATTCACTTATTCTCTGGTTTGCTTGCCAAATCTTTAAATTAATGTTACTCAGTGGAGTAATATAAAGAAACAAGGATGGCGTGCACTATAATGTACATGATATATTTGTGTTGGATCACATTAGGTGGTGTTCAGTGGTGGATATTTGTCGCTTGATTTTTGGGGCCGTGAAGAAGATTAAACAAAAAGGGTATCATGGATCCACTCATCAGCAGCTTAAACATATGAATATAAAGATGAAACAGAAGAATACAAGTTACAAATCAAGAGATAAATAACAATGTAATTCTAATCTTTTTAGTTTTACAATGTCAAAAATAAATTAAAAACAAGAATATAAATATAAAAGATACAAGTTTAATTTGAGGCTATTAATTTTTTTTTGGTGAGACAAACAAAACTATAAGTAAATTACTTAATCATAAGAATAATCTGAATATTTGTTCCTATCAATTAGAGCACAAGCTGT
Source organism: Gossypium hirsutum (assembly GCF_007990345.1). NCBI lineage: Eukaryota > Viridiplantae > Streptophyta > Magnoliopsida > Malvales > Malvaceae > Gossypium > Gossypium hirsutum. The sequence continues at coordinate 11,774,293 of NC_053428.1, read as the reverse complement.
CTCGGGTGGATCATCAAACACTTGCGAATCTCCTTTTTTGAGCAAAGCTTGTTTAGCTAAACAGTCCGCAACCTGATTTTGCTCCCGTTTGAGACTATTAATTTAATTTCATTTAGCATATAAACACACATAAATATGTATGCTCTATATGTTTTCAAAATTTTTGGAAGGCACTCGGTTCCCATTGCTTCCGGACAAGAATAAATAAAAGACCTCAAAGACTTTCTTGACAACAATAAATAGTAACTCGTTGCATAAAGAGTATATATCAAATATTACATTTTAGTCTGCTGGCACGTGAGTGTGGCACTAATTAATTTTATTGTTTTCATAAGTATTCATAAATTATAGTTTTTTTACATGGAGGGGGGGGGGATAATTTACACATATAGAGATGTCCCTTGGCATTGGCAGTTTATGGTGGTGGGGGTTTGTGTCAAGCGTAATTACAATTGTAGAGTTCCAGAGTTAGTGATTGAATATCAAAGATTCAAGGTAAAAAAGTACCAGTGGAAAGGGGTTTCCAAGAACTAGGCGTGGTCCTGAAACTCGAGCTTGCTCTTAGTTGACATAGGCAAAGCCCAGCATTCAGTTTTAAGGCACAAAACAGTACTGACAAGACCCGTCGTGGTCCGGGGGAGGTAAACCAAACCCACCTTTTTGGTTGACCACGTTTCAAATTTACCGTCAAAAAGTAAAAAAGACAGAAACATACCATTCTAGTGCAAAGGAAACATGGGTATATTCAGAAGTGGCTCATCAATGGTCCCAAACCAGGAAATTACAAAAGTTCGTAGCATCTCACATGATCTCACCACAAAAGTCAAGCCAAACCAACAGCGACTTCAATTTTACTTTACACTAAAATACACAGTTTCGATGTAAAAGAATCATAAAGATATCATAATAACATACTTTCTTTGTCTTCTTTCTTCTGGGGATTTTCTCACACACTTTCACTTCCTCTCTCTCTTAATTTCTTTCCCCAAAACCCGAAAGCTTTTTAAACATTAAAACTCCGTGGCAAGTGAAGAACGCTTAGTCCAATGAATATGATATTAGTGTTAAAATCATCGTAAACTAATTATAAAAAGCCAGTCAGCCCCCATGGGCGTGCAGTGGCAGTGCTTCATTATCAGAAACCCAGTTTCTCTTGGGAACAACATTCATCCCAAATCCTGTCTTCATAGATCTAGAGTTCAAGACCGACATTCCTTTTTTATTTTTTTCGGAAGTAGCGAATGTTTCTTCAAATATCAAAGTGAGGGTATCCCAGTGGCCAACAACCCTAATCTCACCTTCACCTATTCTCTTGCTTGTGTTTTGTGTTCCCAGAGATTCTTGCATGGATTATTTCCCAAACTAATACTGCAAAAACCATGCTAAATGCATGACAATTTCTTTATTTTCTTGATTAAGGTTATGTTTAGATTTTTTACATGAAGATGAGTGACAAATCTTGGAGCATAAACTCCTTTAAAGATTTTTTAAAGAAACAATTACTTCGATTTTTTACATTTACCAAAGAAGTATTTCGCAAATATAAAATCCAAATTCCAACGTATTAAAGCTTGACTAGGAAGAAAAGTAGCAAGCATTGATCCACTATTCCATGATTATGCTTCAAATTGGAATAATAAAATAAGTTAATAACACACACGCACACAGAACAAAATTGTTTTATTATTAATTTAATCATGCATGTTAATGTCTGATTTCAACATAGTTTGTGATCTTGTATCTTCGAATTTGGATTTAAAAAATGTATGTTTTTCTCGAAACAACATAGCTGCTTCGATTTGCTTTTGTCTTTTTGCTGTCAAAGTATTTGATAATTGATATCGAGATTTTTTTTTTCCTTTTGGTCAATGAGGAATATCGAGATGCATTTTGGGACTTGGAACATGCAAATATGTTATTAGAACCGATTTTTTTTTCCAAAGGAAAAATTATCTCATTTATGGTTTGCGAGAATTCTCATTTCTGTATATACATTTGGCTTGCGGTTTATCCGTCATGAGGAAATTAATTATTATTATGGACGATGGGTATTTTAAAAAACTAATTTTAGTATTAATATAATAAAAAATCCAACTCCATAAAAATATTTAAAAAATTTAAAATTACACATAGATTAAATTATAATGTTTATTGTGTACTGTCATTAATAAATTTCAATTTGGCATTGATTTTTTTAACATAATATTAATATAAATATTCATCGTATTTTTCTAAACAATTATTTAATTAACCATATTTTTAAAATCATAAATAAATGTAATTATTTTTAAATATATACAATTAAATAAAAATTAAAAAATTATGAATATAATTAAATTAAAATTTAATATGTAATTATATCAAATTAAAATTTATATATTAAATTAAAATTTTAACATTTAAACTAAACAAAATTGAAGAATGTGAATCGGACACGATGCAGAAAACTTTTGATATAGGGTGTGTTCTCCATTACTTTTGGGATGAACTTTTTCTAAAAAAAGTGCTTTTCTCTTAAAAGTAATGAAGAACACATATCATTGGGGCAATTTTTTTAACTTTTGGGATGAGTTCTTAAAAGCAGTAGATTTTAGCTTTTTCAGCCAAAAAACACTTTTGGCTGTTATTTTACCTTTTTAACCTTACTTTTTGACTTAAAATGTGTTTGATGCTATTATTTTGTGTTCTCTTTCTTGGTTATTTAATATGAGTTTTACAAATGTGTTGAAACCATTAATTAAAAATAAAAAATATTTTTTTAAATAATACAGTTGTGTCAATATCTAATTACAAAAATTTAATTATTATATTTAAATATTTAAATATAGTTTATATATTCTAATTAAATTTAATAAATAATTAATATTAATTACTTAAAAATATTTAAAATTAATATTATATATTAAAATATTAACAATAAGTTATAATAAATTATTTTTTATATTTTTACTAAAATATCATAATATTAACTAATTTGAACATTATATAAATATATATTTGTTACTTTATAATATCATGTCTAAAATGGACATTTTACTTTTCAAAAGTATTTTTTAACAGCAATATCAAACACTTAAATTTTTTTAAAGTACTTCTCAAAAATACTTTTTCACGACACTTTTTAAAAGGAATGAAAAACTGGCCTATAATATTTTATTAGTCAATTTCGATAGATTTTGGCCAAGTAAACCCAAAAGGAAGGGAAAAAGATTAGAACTTTAGAAGTGAAGGTGTGATTGACATGAACCATATGATGTGGACCTTTCGTGTGTCCATAATAAGATACGCCATTTTGACTCGAACCGAATAATCATCATCTCTTGATCAAAATCATGCCCTTTTCCCACTTACACATCGGTTCTTCAACAGTCTCCACACGGTTATGCCACTGCACCTCACCTACTCCCAATTCTTTCCCTGTAATAACCATGCATCCACTTTATTATTTTAGCCAACATGGCACGGCAACCCAAACATAATTCTTTCTATATAATATTGATTATTATATTTATGTAATTGAGTATATCAAAATTTTTATTATTCATTTAATATAGAGATTTTTCTGTTGTTAGTCGGCAAGTTCCATCATTTTATTTGAAAAAAAAGTTGGATCATTAGATTTAAAATTTAAATATTATTAAATCAAATAAAAACGATTTTTAATAGTTGGATTTTTAAGTAGATTGATAATTTATAAAAAAAAGAACATAATTTTTTAGTAAAAATATGGAAAATGATGAATATATGAGAGTTGTTTATAGCTTAATGTTGATTTTTTAATTCTTTTTGTTTTGTTTTTTGTATTTATTTTAACACTATGTGCTTTACTTTTAATTTTTTAAAAAAAATTACATTTATCAAACTATTTAATTATATTCTATACTTAATTTTTTAAAAATAATTTTTAATATTTAATTTTTCAAAATATTATTAAAATCTTAATTTATCAAATAACAATTAAATAATAAAATCTATCTACATAAATTTTGACTTATCAGTTAAGTTCATCCATGGATTTTTTTTTTGTGTGATGAATGTAATGGATTGAGTTATATATGTATTTATATTATAAATACATGAAAAGTAAATAAAATATCATACATATAAAATTCAGTAGAAAATTTTATTAAGTAAACACCAACCGGTTTAATCTATTTTAATCGGCCATATAATTATTAATGGATTTAATTCAAATGGATAAAATTAAAAATGATAATCAAGGCTTTACTCGATGGAATAGAAAAAAATTGAAAAGATAAAAATTCGAAAGAATAGAAAATTATAAGAAATCATAATGATTATAGATTTTTTTCTATTCATTAATTGGGAGAAGCGAAATATGGAATGAAAGAAAATAAAACATTTAAAAAATATATAGATTTAAATTAACATGCATATCTTTTGGAATGAATAATTTTTATTTATTAAGATAAAAAAAATTACATTTTCTATTTTCTTTCTTCTCATTTATTTTCTCTACTAAATATACTTAAATTTCACTTATCGCTCCACTTTTTCACTTAATCAAATATATCCTAAATAATAATAAAAACATCAGTTAGGACATCCGCTACTTGCTTTTTAAAATTTATAAGTAAGAATTGTTTAGAATTTTGGTGTTGATAAAAAAAGTATATACTTTTTCATTCATTTAAATATTGAATTGCACGTACAAAATTATACACTCAAATAGATTAGAACTTGTTTTGGGTTATAAGATTCCACCAAACACCATCAACAAAATCGACTCAAAATTATAAATCTATAATAACTGCATTTATATTACTACATCTAATAAGCTATAGAATATAGAATCGTTGTCATGTACACTCTCTAAAAAAAATTATAAATAAAATAGTGATAAATGTCCCTTTTATTTTTATTTCTTCCCTAATTTTACTATCTGAAATAATACTTACTATAGTTTTAACTTGTAATTCTTTTAATTTCAATCAAGAATATACAGTAAAACAAATAAAATTTACAGCAGTATGATGAAAAGCATCATCGACACATATCTCGAGCCAAAGCGTCAAACAATCTAATCTTTTGATGCCAAGCTGACGCCAAGCAATCCAACGGCTATTAACCCATCAAGTACCCTAGGGATTACGCACATTAAATACCCTATTACACTCCATAATTTCTCCCCAAATTCTGGATTGCCCATCATCTTTTACCTCATTCACAATCATGACCCTCTTCTATTTACTCCCCGAGCAGAAATTAGAGATCCAATTAGGGCTTAGGGTTATTTTTGACCTTTTAAACCTCTTAATTCCCCTTCCATCAAATCAACTTTAGTCACACTTCTAGTTTGTTTTTGTTTTTTTTTTTTATGATATCCTTAAATAAGCTTACTTTAATTTTCATGATTGTCGTGTTACGTTTTTGTCCTCTACGAAAAGAGGTGTTCCAGCATACATTTGTTGTAAATTACAACGAAATAGAAGAACAAAATAGGTAATCAAGCAAGAGATATGGCAACGTAAATATTACGGATTACGGTCTCATCGACAATGACGTTGACAGCAATATCTCCAAACCCAAAATCAAATCTTATTAAACCCTTAATTAAAATAATTTTAATTTACGTAATGGGTTAGATTATTTCTTTTAATTTAATTAAATAATAATTTGTTTCCCCTCTATAAATGTAGTTAATGTTACGCACACTAATCGAACTCTACATGTCTGTCTGCTCAGTTACTCCACCTCTTACAATGCAAAGCCCCGCCATGGTAGATTTCCGTTCTTTGCAAGCTGTTCCGTTCTTCGATACGCCACAGACGTCTGAAGCGTCTTGGCCATGCAATCGCCCCGCGGGTTCCTCACAAATCCCTTCTTGTTCCTCAATGATAGCCCCGACCTATTTTTACAAGCGAAACTATCCACCATTTTGCACTGAATTCGCTGGTGTTTTGTCACTTGATGGCTTTGATAAGAATCGTGAAAATGCAGTTGAAACCACGATCGAATCCGGTCCAGAAATGCCGCCAGTTCTCGATGGGATAGCCGTTGTGGTTGGCCAGCACGTTCTCTTCGGTAACAAGACAAACCCCCCTTCAACCAACCGTAGCAGCGATGGCGATAGGCCAGGTTTCATTTCGGTGTCGCAACGTTTCGGGGCGAACAAGAGAGAGCTCGGTAGTAGTGTTTCAGTGCAGAAAAGCTACAGGGGTGTGAGGAAGAGGCCGTGGGGAAGATGGTCGGCGGAGATACGCGACCGTGTGGGACGGTGCAGGCACTGGCTAGGCACGTTCGACACGGCAGAGGAGGCTGCACGTGCGTATGATGCGGCGGCGAGGCGGCTGAGGGGGTCGAAAGCCAAGACCAACTTCGAAATTCCATCGGTTTTGCCAGCTCTGGCATCACCCTCCACCTCGTCTTCATCTTCAGAGGCGAAGAAGGTTAAAGGTAAAGCTAAAACAGTGAGGAAATGCGCAGTGGTGACCTCCGTGGACCAGCTCTTCAGTTCTGATAGTTTTGGTGGCAATGAAGGGAAAGGGAAGTCGGGCTTGGTACCTACTGCTAGCAAAGCTACTACGTCAAATAAGTAAAGAATGCTGGTTTAATATGACGGCCAATGCCAGCTCCTCCCTATTAGCAGTTTCTTAAATTTTACTTTAATCCTTTGTTTCTTTCTCAAGACTTGTAACCGAAACTAATGATGGTGCGTGCCAAGATACTTTTTTTTGTTTTCCTTTTGCATGGTGCATTGAAGCAAAGTACCTATCTGGGCTTTTTCAGGGTTGTAAGTTGAAATCTAGGAAGATATATATATATGAAGATATAGAAAGAATCTGACAATATAGTCGTTATCTTTTCTGCTATGAAAGATTCATCTTAATGGTTTTTTGGTGCTCGGGGTGGGTTTTTCTTTTGTGTTGAACTGGAAGTGAAAGTGAAAGTGACGGTACGCTTGAAGCAAAACCAGTGGAATGTCCTCGAAACGAAGATTAGTGGTAATGGTTTATTATTGCATGATGACATGAATCTTCTACTTGGAGTTCTGGTTGTGTATGTTTAAACTCCCAAGAATAATTCTCTGTTTGTTGGCGAAGTAGTAGTACCTTTTTAAAGCAAATTCGATGTTACAGTGTTTTAGTGAACAATACACATTTTAAGCGAATCATCTGCTGCTCTCAAAACCTTCAACCAGGAAACTCTATTAATCTCGTCTTCATGTCTTTGCCTTGTAATGATCTGTGTGCAATTATTACAAAAGAAAAAAAACACTTCTACTAACTCGCTCTCGTGTTCATTTAATTGATAATAACTCATATGAGGTTCCTAAAAAATGATAACCGGACATGAAGAATATAATAACAATTAAAATGTAATTTTGACTTAACTGTGTTAATAATTATAATTTCTGAAATATAATACATTAAAATAAATAATTAGTTTTGCTTAATTGAATTAAATATATATAATGAAAAGTATAAAACGATTAACTAAATAAAAATCAAATTCAATTGTAAAAGGATTAATTCAGATTCACTAAACCTATTAGCCAGACTATAAACCTAGTTTAGACTGAAAGAATGAAAAGATCGGTATCATCATTGTTAATTAGCAGTAGCTTACATAAGCATACGGGAAAAAGGGACTATATTTCCTTTCAAATCGACCTGAAAAGCCGCGGGTGAAACTTGAGAGAGAGATTTTCAGGATATTATATATCTTTGCTTTCACAGCTGGTTTCATCCATCTATAGCCAGCTCAATTTCCATGAGTTAATGAGAGATTTAGCTATTGTATCATTAGGATCGAGTGTTAATAATGGTTAAATTACAATCAGTAATAAAATATTTCTGGATATAAGGATAGTTGTGGGGAGTGGAAAGTGTTGGCAATCAGATGAGGTGGAGAATTTGGAGTATATTATATACAAACTAACAATCAAACAAATAAAATGAAACAGTGTCTGAAAGGAAAGAATATATTATAACATACGTATCATAGCAACATATTTTATGTGCAAAGTATCAAACAATTAGGTTAAGTTGCAAGCAGTAGCAAGTACAGGGAAATAGAAAATGACTAGTTCATATGAGATGCAATTCTAGTCGTCACATTGTTTCATGTTAACTGTGCACAAATCTGAACTTAAACGGAGTGTGTCGAAAAGCTGCTAGCCTTGACAAACTAAACATCCATGACGAAGGAAAAAATTCCTCTGGTTTGCAGTAGGAACAGAACCACATGGCAGGGTAATCTTCCTCAAAGATGGCCTTGAAAGCACCATCCAAGCTACAATGTCTACACTCACATTGTTACACCATCTCAAGTTCATCTCTTTCAATGCTTTGCAGTTCACAATCACGCCTTCAACTCCTCTGGCAGTCACATTCAAGCAACCTTCCAGATTCAGACGGGATAGGCGACCACATCGCTTCCCGATTGAAGCCAATCCCTCATCGTTAATTGCCAACCCCTCTGCCTGCAAAACCTCTAGTTTAGGAAGTTCAAAGTCCAATTCAAGATTATTAACCCCCTGGCATCTACTGATCTCTAAACACCTAATCTGCACACAACTCTTCAAAACTTCCAAGATGCCCTCTTCCGTAATACCCGAGCAATAGGTAACGTCGAGTACTTCTAGATTGGGGCAAACATAGGAAGCCATTTTCATGCATTCATCATTCAAATTGTTATTCCAACCCAAATGTAACGACTTGACTCGAGGATTCACCACGATTGCAGCTGGAAATGCTTCCACCCCTAGGTTTGTTCTCTCCATATTGATAATTGTTAGCAATGGACAGTTTCCCATAAGATTGAACAAGGTTGAATTGGTAAGCTTAGAGCATAGACTAAGGTTTATAAAGGTTAAATTACCAAAAAACTTGGCTAATTCTATTATGGACTCGTCATTGAGAAAATTTGCTCCTTCAAGATCCAAGTATGCAAGGGACTGGTACTTGGACAAGAGAAAATAAATCCCATCAAATGTGAAGCAAAAGCAACGAGAGAGAACAAGTTTGTTCAACGGAAGGTTTGCCTCAGCTACTAAACACAACAATTCATCGGATATAAACGAATTGGAGAGATCAAGCTCGCATAAGCTTCTGGCATAGGAAAAAGAACCCAGAAAACATACATCTATAGAAGGAATTCCAATTCCGTTCATGAAAATCGACTTCAAATTACCAGTTTTACGAATAGCCAAAGCAATCCCGTTCTGGGTAATGAAATCGCAATCACGAATCCCAATTTCAGTCAAAAACATACAATTGGAGGATAAACTAACAAGAGCTTGATCGGTTATAAAGGTATTACCGGAAAGATCAATCTTGCGCAGTCTCCTGAGCGACGAGGCCAAACCGAGGATCCCATAATCGGTAACCAAACCCGAAAAGCTCTTGGAATCCAATGACCCATTAGGGGAAAACCCACATCCATGGTCAGGGTAGCTAATGTCAACCACTTCAAGAGAAGGAAAACAATTCCCGATCTCAATCAAATCAGAGTCTTTCAAAGACCCAATGTTGGAGCAATTCAATTCCGTCAAAATCCTAATTTTGGAAGCCAAGCATTTCAAACCCAGTAAAGGGAAACACTTGTGGCAGGACACGTCGAGGGAGGTCAAGGGCAACCCAGACTGAGAAATGAGGGAAAGAACGGAATCGAGATTGCCGTGGAAATCACGAAAAGCGATGGTGGTGAGATTGGGAAAGCGGAGGAGGAGATGAGGGAGGGATTCAAGGGTAGGGTCGGTGATGGTGAGACTGCGACGGAGATGATTGGTGATGGAAAGAAATCTTTTGCAGACTAAAGAAAGAGGCTCGAAGTAGCGATGGCGTTCTAAGAAACTGAATATTGATTCCCAGCATTCTTCCGGTAATTCCATTCTCGATTTAGTGGGGAAGAAACTGAATGCGAGGCCAGCCACAGGAAAAAAAAAATTGATCTCAAATTCTACATAAATATATAGATAAATCAAAAATCCATAAATATTATCAACAAAATATTTTCAAAATTTTATGAATAAATCACTTTGAATTTTAACTTTATTGCCCATGTCTACGCTCCATTCACCATAACGGTCCATTACTTTGTGCCCACTTAAACTTAAACAAAATGAGATCCAAACCATTTCTTTCTTTCTTTTTTCTTTTTAAATTTGTAAGGTACAACATAATCTAGGCTCCATTCACCTATCTTCTTCTTCTTCTTAATTATTATAAAGCAGAGTTATTAAATCAACAAAATTTTTACTTTAGTTATTAAGATATCAATAACAAATAATAACCACACTTTTTTTTTTGAATTTAAAATTCTATTTCGTTTAATAAAAAAATGAATGTCTCTTAAATAGTAGGAGTCAAAGGAAACAGTGATTAAAATTTTGTTAATTCTTCAAAAGCTAGAATTCAATTTAAATTATTTTTTAAAACTAATAGCTGGAAAGGTGGGTTTTTTACTAAAAAAATATAAAAAAAAATTAAAAAATTCGAAAATAATACACCTAAAAAATTAATTACGAAAATGATATGGTCAAGGTGGTCACGCCACTTTGACAGGCGGCACTACCCTGACATGACGGCCGTAACAGTAAAAAAAATTGAAAAAGAAAAAAAACACTGAAAACGAAAAAATAAAAATAAAAAATGGGTCATGTTGGTGCCAGAGGTGGCACCAGTGTTGCCTCCGGCAGATGCGGCACCGGTGCCAGGTGCTTTTCAGCTGATTTGACCCCTCATGTAGAGGGGTTTTGTTTTTTTGTTTGAGCTTCATTTTCGAGAACAAAGAAGGCGGAGAAAAAGAAAAGAAAGAGAAGAAGGAAAGAAGAGAAGAAGAAGAAAGAAAAAGAAGGGGAGGAGGAGAAGGAGGCTGGCAGTTGAGAGAAGAAAAAAGAAAAAGAAAAAGAGAAGGAGAAGAAGAAGAGGGAAGGAAAAAGAAGGAAAAAAAGGTAATTTTTTTATAAAATTGCGTAATTAATATTAGTTTAAGTTATTTGTTTTAGTAATTATAGCAGATTGATTTAGATTTAAATCAGATATAATTTTTATTTTTATTTCTTTGCAAGGTGTTATTTGGTTAAGAAGTGATATTAATGTATGTTAGTATTTATTTTATATTTACATTGAAGTAATAAGCATTTATGTGTAAAGAATGTTTTATTGTTATTATTTTATGTAATTTATTTGTTAAGTGTGTTTTAGGTTGTTTAAAAAGATTTTTTAAATTTATTTGACTTATTATATTCTGATTATTTTTATTTTTTATTTTTTATGTGATGGGGGTTTTAAACTTTTTACAAAAAATAGTATAAAAAATAAAATATTAAAAATATATTAATGAAAAAATAAAATACGAGAAGAAATAAAATATGAAAATAACTTTTTTGGGAAAAGTGGTGCTGACAAGTTTTTTGTTAAAATAATATAAAAAATAAAATATGAAAATAGTATATTTTAAAAAATAAAATTCGAAAATAAAAAAATATGAACAAGGTGCCAAAGTCAGGGTTATTTATTAAATTAATATAAAAAACTTAAATAATACATTTGAAAGATTTTATGCTAAAATAAAATACGAAAATAATATATTTTAAAAAATAATATACGAAAAAAAATATGAATAAAGTGCTAAAATCAGGGTTATTTATTAAAAAAATATAAAAAAACACTTAAATAATACATTTGAAACATTATGTACTAAAATAATATAAAGAAATAAAATACGAAAATAATATATTTTAAAAAATAAGATACGAAAATAAAAAAAATTACGAAGAAAGTGTCAAAATCAGGGTTATTTATTAAATTAATATAAAGAAACACTTAAGTAATACATTTGAAACATTTTTTGCTAAAATAATATAAAAAATAAAATACGAAAATAATATATTTTAAAAAATAATATACGAAAAAAATACGAATAAAGTGCTAAAATCAAGGTTATTTATTGAAAAAATATAAATAATACTTAAATAATACATTTGAAACATTATGTACTAAAATAATATGAAGAAATAAAATACGAAAATAATATATTTTAAAAATAAGTTACGAAAATAAAAATATGAAAAAGTGTCAAAATCAGGGTTATTTATTAAATTAATATAAAAAAACACTTACATAATACATTTGAAACATTTTTTGCTAAGATAATATAAAAAATAAAATACGAAAATAATATATTTTAAAAAATAATATACGAAAAAAATACGAATAAAGTGCTAAAATCAGACTTATTTATTAAAAAATATAAAAAACACTTAAATAATACATTTAAAATATTATGTACTAAAATAATATAAAGAAATAAAATACGAAAATAATATATTTTAAAAAATAAGATACGAAAAAAATACGAATGAAGTGCTAAAATCAGGGTTATTTATTAAAAAAATATAAAAAAAAACTTAAATAATACATTCAAAACATTATGTACTAAAATGATATAAAGAAATAAAATATGAAAATAATATATTTTAAAAAATAAGATACGAAAAAAATACGAAGAAAGTGTCAAAATCAGGGTTATTTATTAAATTAATATAAAAAACACTTACATAATACATTTGAAACATTTTTTGCTAAAATAATATAAAAATAATATACGAAAATATTTTACTTATTATCATTTTAAAATAATAATATTTGTATTTAAATTGGATATATTTAATTTTTTAATGTAATATAGAAAAAAAATATGTTGTCGAAAAAATTGTTTGCTATTTTTTTATAAGTTATTCTAATAAATATTTAAAATCTATCAAATATTAAAATTAATAACCGAAATTTATTTTGAATTGCAGCCATCCCAATGGCTTCATTGATCAATACGGAACTTTCTCACATATGTGACACAATTAATAATACGGTAATATATTGTTATTTGTTAAGTAAGGGTTCCATTAAAAAAAGATCTACGTAATTTAAGAAAATAAATTATATTATTATAACTATTTTTTGTAATTTAACACTGTCAGGACTCGTACCGCATATTAAGGGGCCGGGTGAATGGTGTAAGATATTCCCCGAATGCATGACTGATGCCCTACTTAGAGCTAGCTAGATTCGGGTCAACAGCATTGACCCGGACGTTCGATTTGCGGTACGATTTAATATTCGCATTAGTCAAGCGTTGGTGATCGGAGACCCACACTTTTCATTTGCCGTGTGCAGAGTGCACAGTCACTCTGGAGGATGTTGCATTACAGTTTGGGCTCCCAATTGACGGGGATGCCGTCACGGGCGTAAGTGCGATAGTTGAGCCGACTGCACTTTGTTATAGCCTACTAGTAGCCTCGCCCGGCGATGCTGAGTCTACTTTTTCGGAGTTGAAATTTACATAGCTAAAAGCCAATTTTCAGCATTTATCAGATAATGCCACCGAAGAAGAGTTGGTGTGCATAGCTCGAGCGTACATTATGCATATCATATGGGGTGTATTGATGCCCAATTCGAACAACAACAAGGTTTATATCCAGTATTTTCCTGTGTTAGCTGATCTGCTTAGTGTTCGCTCCTATAGTTGGGGTTTCGCAGTTCTGGCTATGTTGTCTCGTGAGCTTTGTCGGACGACAAAGCCTAATGCTGTAGACATGGGCGGATGCCTTATATTGTTGCAATCATGGGCTCTTTATCGGATGCCATTCTTGGCATCGGTTAGTCACCAACCATACGTATATCTACTAGTTAACATGTGATAAATTTTAACTTGTTAGTAATTGACAATTTATTTATAATGCTACTATTCTAATGATACTATGTAACACCCCTCGCCCGCATCCTACGTCGGGACGCGGTTCGAGGTGCTACCTGACTTTTACTAACACTTCCATACTAAACAAGGCCATGAAATCTCAAATAATTAAAAACTTTTCTTTTCACATGTAATCTGTCCCTTATGCGAGCTTACGAGGCCCAATACATGCATTCGGGGTGGTTCGGGACTCAACCGAGAACTCATGGAAAACTTAGGAAATCTCTTGCATCAAGGCTCCACACGCCCGTGTAGGTATAGAGCACACGTCCGGGTGCTAAGGACACGCCCGTGTCCCGAACCCATGTCCAAAAACCTGGACAAATACAAGGCTATTTTCCAAGCCATTTTGTCACACTCACAACACATGCACGCATACTTATACAATAGCATACAACATGACAAAATTAGGCACTTAAACCTTCCTAACATGACATGACCATGGTAATTTCACATGCAACCATTACAATAAGTTTTTCTTTCATCTTTACCATATTAATGCTATAGCTATCAACATGTCATCAAACCTCATGTCCATCACAAAGCATGCATAATCATATCCACAAACCATTCATAAAGCATTATTAACTATTTACCAATCACTTAATCCTACATTAGCTATTAGCTCATCAATGAATCTCAATTCAATCTCTAGGCATACATGTTGTAAGCCACATCACAAGAGATAATAACATACATGCATAAGAATAATCATATCGGCCCATAACGATATTAGCCGACATAGGCCAAATTACATGACTAATACTACCTTAATAACAAGCCAATGCCTTTGGCTAAATCATAATATTACAATACTACCTTAATAACAAGCCAATGCCTTTGGCTAAATCATAATATTACATACTCACATTAAAACCCTATACATGCCATAGACTAGAATCACTTGAGTTTACTTACGCCGATAGTGTTAACTCGACAGTGTGATAATATCTCTGACGGCCTCCAACCCGAGCTAACCTGGAAACTCTAGAAAACATGGGAAAGAAGAGGGTAAGCTTTCGCTTAGTAAGTTCATATGAAAATAATAAGCAACTCCTTAACTTGTTTTATCAATGTTTACAACATATTCTCAAGTTCACTACAAGCTGTCTTCTTAAGCAGCAGTCACTAAATTATTTATATCTGGAGCTACGAAACTCCAAATTAAGTTCCGTTAATTTTCCCTGAAACTAGACTCATTTACCTTTCTTCCATAAAATTTCCAGAATTTTTGACTTAGCCAATTAGTACATTTTATTTCTCAAGTTTGATCTTGATTCACTGTCTGACAGTTTCAACCCTTCTGCACTAAAGTTCAATTATCTCATAGTACAGGGCTCGAATAATATTATAATCTATTTCTCTTGAAACTAGACTCATATTTCTACTTACTAATTTTTTTCTAGAATTTTTGGTCAAGCCATTTAGTACAGTTTATTAGTTAAAGTTTCCCCTGTTTCAGGGTATGACT
Organism: Gossypium hirsutum; assembly: GCF_007990345.1. Lineage (NCBI taxonomy): Eukaryota > Viridiplantae > Streptophyta > Magnoliopsida > Malvales > Malvaceae > Gossypium > Gossypium hirsutum. Next base: position 11,759,100 of record NC_053428.1, on the reverse strand, counting down.
ACTCTGACCCCTATGCACTACGAACCAAATTTATCCCTGTACATAATTCCAATGATCATGCCGTTTGTTTCCCTTAAAGATAGACTCAATAAGGAACCCATGCATGTAAGGTATGACTCTTAATAATTTTTTTACAATTTACGGTGAATTTATAAAATTAGAACAGGGGATCTCGAATTCATTCAGACCCTGTTTCACGAGAATTTAACTATCACACAATATAGAATTCTTTTTCTTCATCTATTTCTTTCATGTGAAAATAAACTCATTAAGCTTTAATCCCATATTTTATTCTTCCTCTAATTCATTTTCAACTATTTTTAGTGTATTTTCAAAGTTACACTACTGCAGTAACTCAAATCTGTCAAGGCTAAGTTACTCATTCATGGTCATTGTTCATAATATTAATACAACACCATTTTATCCATCATGGTAAGAACACATATTATGCATCATAGATCATCACATATCAAGGCATTCTCATAGGCTTAGTATACATTCTTGCACAACTCGTAACATAACTCGAGTGCATACTTACCAATGACTTACCTCATTGGGACCATCATCAACTCTTTCCTTGGATTGCCCGTTGAACACTTGGAATACTAATTGGATACTCGGAAAAGCCTTTGCACATAAGTGCCTCAATTGTAGCTAAAGCTATATCATATCTCATGACATTTCAATGCTCACTATCGAGCTAGTCATCTAGACTCATAATTCCTAATGACATGTCACTCGTATCCTAATTTATTCCTAAGGTTCAAACGGGATTTTTCCTTGCCTATTAAGGCTTTGTCTTATCATATTTCTATTAATCACATACACATTAGTATCTGTACAATTCATGTAATGATAAAATTTAAATACATGTATAGCATGGTATTGTTTACATACGAACTTACCTCGATACCACAAAGGTGAAAAGACATACTCGTCCATAAATCGATTTCTTTCCGTTCTAGGTCCAAATCTCAATTTTCATCATCTATAACATCAATTTAGTCTAAAAATCAGTCAAAATATTCATATGGGTCTAAAAATCATATTTTTACAAATTTTCATTTTGACCCCTAAACTTTTGCATATTTGCACTTTTGCCCCAATGCTCATAAATTAATTTTTATCACATTTCTTTACTCCTTGAGTCTAGATGAACCATTTTCATAACTATAGCAACTCATAATTTCAACTATTTTACACGTTTACAACTCATTTTATAACTTAGCAATTTAGCCCTTTTTAAGGTATTTTCATGCAATTTCTTTCACAAAAGTTGTTTATTAGACAACTAGGACTCATAATCTTCCATAAAAACACAGAAAACAACACATTTACTCTCATGGTAAAACCCTAGACTCTTCATCATTTTGCAAAATAATCCACTCTTATGAAAGCTCATGCTTTAGGGGTTCAAAAAATGTAAAAATCATCAAGCAAAGACATTAAAATCACTTACTATAAAGGGAGTTTCTTTGCTAAAAGTTTCCAGCTTCTAAACCCTTTCTTTGCTTCCATTTTTCGGTGGAGAAAAGATGATATTTTCTTTTCTTTATTTTATTACTAATTAGTCAATTAAAACACATAAAAGCCACAAATTTTGGCCTTTTGACCAATTGGTCTCCGCTTGGCCGGCCACACACTTAAAAAGGGTCTAATTGCCCTTTAAATGCCTCCAATTTTAGTTCTCTAGTCTATTAACACATTTAGGAATTAACACACAACTTTTACCTTTTACGCGATTTAGTCCTTTTTCGAAATTGGACTAGAAATCGCTAAAATTAACTTATCAAAATTTACATGCACTTATAAAATTATATTATAACACAAAATAATACTAAAATAATTTTCTCTGGCCTCGAAATAGTGGTCCCAAAACTACTGTTCCGACTAGGCCCAAAATCGAGCTGTTACATTTCTTCCCCCCTTTTAAGGATTTTCGTCCCCGAAAATCTTACCAGAAAAAGTTGTTATCTACTTTCACGAGTCACTTATATCTTTTTCTCACAACTTACAAAACAACTCAGCAGAAGCTCATACTCAAGATTTCCTATAGCTTTTCCATAGTTGAGGTATAAACCTCAGAGCTCAATTTGAAACACTGGAGACTGACATTCTTGGAACTATAAACTCAGAAACATACAACTCAGTCACATCTGTCGAATAATATATCTGTACATACTAAAATAATCATGCGGACTTCCATCATCGATCTATCACAATTCAACTTGCATCCCTTCTTTTTCCTGGGAATGAGAAACATCCCGATACGAAATTCATAACAGTCCTTTCTCATTTTCTTCCCACTGTCATCACTGACAATAATAATCTCGAATACATTTGATATTCGGCTTTACCCTATAGACAATTCGACATCCTTTGAACGAATAGACAAGATACTGTTGTGAACTCTGTACTCAATTCTCTGTATACCCAGAGTTTCTCAGTACTGAAATCTTACTCTGAATTAATAGTAATAGAAACCAGAAATCAAATCCTCCCTGAAATTCCAAATTAAAAGTCGAATCATGCTTTACTTGTTTAATTTACTACTTATAGCCACATTTCTATACTCTGATCATCAACTGTTTAGAAACTTTGCTAACATGAATCAAATGATTCCAACTTCATAGATGTGGTCTCTTTATTAATTAGGATAACTATACTTATAACATCTCTCGAACAAGAGAAATCCAACTAATATGTTTCCATAACATACTTTCAAGAATAAAACCCCATCATTTCTGACTGTACGACTACTTACCAAAGAACACGTAACAGTATTCTCGAACCAGAGAATAAACTTAAATGCACATAACTCAGATTTACTTTTGCAGAATAACCATTCTTTACCCCAGGAATTTTAAAGAAATCTCGACACTGAAATCCCCACACTTCTATGGTCGAGCCAGAAGCTTAATCATAACAGATTCTAATATCGCAAGTCAAAGATTACTCGTAAAGATAAGCCAAGCTTGATAATTCTCGAAACAAGAACGAGAAAAAAGCCCATATAAGAAATTCCAAGATATAAAGACTATACCAGAAATCTAAGAATATAATCGAGAAGAAAATAATAAAGATGATCTGGAAAATCCCTCAGAGAAAACTAGAAGGAAACTACTATCTGTACGCTCTAGAATTTCTCGTAACAGAGATAATATAATTCTCGCATATATAAACCATAATCAATAGAACATTAGAATAATCTCACATAGATTTTTTTTTTACTATCAACTTCATTCCAATATATCAGAATAGAAATCTGAAGAAATGGGGAAAATGTCAATCATAACTAACTGGACCAATAGAGCTTTTCATCTAATATCACAGTCACTAGCATCCTCGTATGATAGAATTTCCATTCGAAAGGGATAACCATACATATTCCCCAGAATTGAGGAAAACATAGAATACTCAGAAGAGAAAGATAGCCATCACTTTTGTTTAATTGAATCCATTATACTCAGACATCTGTGTGAGTTTGATGTTATTCCTCTAACTAATTCTGTCTTCGCTAATCTCATACTATTCCATTATTGTACTCTTCAGTTTCACTTTTGCAAGCTTATGCAACATATCTCTCGAGAATCTCATGTATAACTCTATTCTGGTAAGAGGGAAGATTGTAAAGCCTCTAAACTTTTGACTCTCAAGCAAATACACATTCAACAACAACATAGCTTTACGCATATTGATTCAAACATTTCAAATTTCCAACTTGTTATAAACACATTTTCACTTATCTCAGTAATATATGCAACTTTATTTCATGCGAATATTAGCTAAACATAAGTGAATTTATCATAACTCAAACTTTCATTTCTTTTTTCTCAAATTACCCTTAATGTCTTATCAAGTTTCCACATTTAGTCTTAATCACTTTCCAATATTTATCAAATTGGAGAACGTCTTACGGTTTTGAGTACATCGTTTACTTGATGCCATAGTTAAACTATGGTCTTGTACTAGCCCTCATCCATCTATATTAATGCCGTGTCCCAGACAGGTCTTACACTGACACATGTAACCGTGCTGACGCATGTTCCAGACATGTCTTACACTAGCACATCTCGTAGCCGACGCATGTCCCAGACATGTCTGACACTGGCTAACATCTCGAGGCCGATGCATGTCCCAGACATGTCTTACACTGGCTCTCATACTGTGGCTGATGCATGTCCCAGACATGTCTTACACTAGCCCTCGTCTCAATGCCGATGCCATGTCCCATACATGGTCTTACACTGGCACACAAATCTCATGTATTGCCATGGTCCAACCACGGTCTTTTCTGTCAATTCATTAGTGAACGATCGTACACATTCCCTGCGTTCCACCCAATTTGATCTTTCATTACAACTTTCATGCTATTGTGACATTTATGATTCTCTAACTGAGATTATAAAGCATAACATTACTGCATCTTGACTTCTTAATCTAGACATAAATGTCAACCTCATATATATACTGATTATTAATCATGCAATAAAAGCATTCATACATACATTCTGTCACTTCAAGCAAATTTCTTTCTTTTCATAAACACTTGGCCAATCAAGTTGGACATTTAACATCGTATGAATACTGACATGCATAAAAGCATTTTTCACAACTTAACTGTGTTTTGCTCTACTATTTCACATTCTTTAACTCAAGAGTATCATATAATGAATACTAGGTCATGTAAAAATCATGAATTTCTTTTCATACCTTTCCCAATTTTCAGCATATCATAAGCATGATTCAATAATCTCAACTTTACTCTTATCTTTATCAAGATTTGCTCGATTGGAACTCATTCCTGTCTTAACCAACAGTTTTGTTAGGGCTGAGAGATATCACACTATCATGAGTAATACTATGGCATGTATAGCTAGACTCTATTACGCTAGGTTAGTCCGAGAACTGACTAAACCATGCTCTGATACCACTAAATGTAACACCCCTCGCCCGCATCCTACGTCGGGACGCGGTTCGAGGTGCTACCTGACTTTTACTAACACTTCCATACTAAACAAGGCCATGAAATCTCAAATAATTAAAAACTTTTCTTTTCACATGTAATCTGTCCCTTATGCGAGCTTACGAGGCCCAATAAATGCATTCGGGGTGGTTTGGAACTCAACCGAGAACTCATAAAAAACTGAGGAAATCTCTTGCATCAAGGCTCCACACGTCCGTGTAGGTATAGAGTACACACCCGGGTGCTAAGGACACGCTCGTGTCCCGAACCCATGTCCAAAAACCTGGACAAATACAAGGCTATTTTCCAAGCCATTTTGTCACACTCACAACACATGCACGCATACTTATACAATAGCATACAACATGACAAAATTAGGCACTTAAACCTTCCTAATATGACATGACCATGGTAATTTCACATGCAACCATTACAATAAGTTTTTCTTTCATCTTTACCATATTAATGCTATAGCTATCAACATGTCATCAAACCTCATGTCCATCACAAAGCATGCATAATCATATCCACAAACCATTTCCTTGTTTGTATATGCAAGTTGAGTAAATGTAAACTCAACCATTTCCTTGTTTGTATATGTGACTAATTCGTTGATTGAGTGTAGGTAATTGGTAAAAATGTTTGGTTATGTGTGCTTCATGAGAATTGAATGATGATTATATTAAGTTTTATTGTGTAATTGACCATGGGATCCATGAAATGGTGAGTTCATGATTAGTTGAAAATGATATTATGATAAATATCATTATATTGTACAAAAACAGTTTGGACAGTAGTAGTAATCCGAATTTGAAAATTCAATAAAAATTGTAGAAATTGAATTAAAGGCTGGATGAAATATGGAATTAAAGCTTATTGAATCTAGTTTCACATATAAGAAATGATGTAAGTAAAAGAATTTCATATTATGAGATATTTGAATTATTGTGAGACAGAGCCACAATGATTCTAAAATCCCCTGTTCTGATTTCAGAAAATTATTAAAAATTTCAAAAAAATATTTATGAGTTGAAATTTATATGCTTAGAATCCTTAATGAGTATTTTCAAGAGAAATAGATGAGAACATTATCCAAATCTCGTACTATAATATAATTTATTTTTAGTGAATAAGGGTCGGAGCAGTGGAACAGCAAAGCAAGGGTAACTTTAAAGAATAAACTGTACTAATTGGCTACATAAAAAATTTTGAAAATTTATGGTAAAAAGATATGTAAGCTTAGTTTCTAAAAAATTAGCGGATCTTAATTTGGAGTTCCGTAGCTCCAGATATAAATAAATTTGTATCTGTAACTCCAGAAAACAGCTTGATGGATTTTTAACAAATAGAGGAATATTTGCAATATAATTTTTTCATGTAAAATAAATACATTACAACATAAGTTCAATTCTTACCTGATCGTGACGATTTTCCGACATTATAGTTTCGCTGCGGGCATTTACTCCGATTGTGATCAGCTAACTTGCATAATCCACAACGCGTACTGTCGAATTTCTCCCTAATGTCCATTTCATTACGGATTCTAGTTGATTGCGGACGACCTCTCAGATTCCTGCGTAGCCCTCTATCTGGGACAAGTTCGAAAGTCATCGGAGGCACTTCTCATGTTGACAGGTCGGACACGACAGGGAACTCGTTTTCCCATACACGTAACGTGCGATTGAGTGTATACACATCATCGACAAATTGTTCAACATTAAGGTTCACTTTAGTACACGTTGCAACGACATGCACACACGGATAATGAAGTGTTTGGAATCTCCTGCAATCGAATTGTCTATTATGGAGATCAACTCCATAGGACCTAGGTGGTAGACCGGGTCAACGACCAATAGTCTACGTAACTCGAAATGTTTCAAGGCGCCGTGAATATATTTCTACATTCATCGACCTCGCCATCCGACGGTTTGCAACCATTGCATCCCTAATATCTTCGACAAACATGTGTCCCGCCTCAATCTGGTTAACTTGTTGCTGACCCATTCTTGACATCAAGGTAGCCAACCTGTAGAATGTAGTTGAGAAGACTGTTGAAATCGGAAGATGTCGTATTTTCAACTATACAGCATTGACCCCCTCCACTAAGTTTGTGGTCATTTGACCATAACGAAAGCCCTCGTCGAAACTTTGAGCCCATTGCCACGGCTCCATAGTACCCAACCACTTTCGGAAAGATGTATTCGTTTGACCCTCCATGTCACTCTCAAGTCGAGTCATTCTTTGGCGAAAAATGTGTGGCTCTAGCTCATACGCTGTATATGTATTAAGAAAAGATAAATTACAGTATTGCCCTAAAAACTTATATTGAAAAGATAAGGCAATCGTTTACCTATTTTCACAAATTGTCTTTTCCAGTCTGCATTTTTATAATCTCTAATGAAGTTAACTGCGATGTGACGGATGCAGTAAACGGATCTCCATGGTACACCGAAACGTCTAATGGCGGCAATTAATCCTTTCCCTCTATTAGAGATAATGCAAATATTATCATTTCTAATAACATACCTTCGCAGGTTGGTAAGGAAGAATTCCCACGATTCTATGTTCTCCTTATCTACAATGGAAAATTCTATCAGGAGGACGTTCCTGTTGCCGTTTTGAGCAACCGCAATAAGTAAGATATGTGTATATTTTCCATATAGCCAGGTCCCATCCACTTGCACAAATGGCTTGTAATGGGGAAATGTGCGCACACATGGATCAAACGTCTAAAACATCCGATGAAAAATTTGTTTTCCCGACTGTAGTTGGTCATCCGGGCCGTAAGAAGGTCATGTCTGTAACTCAATGACGGTCCCTGGTACGTACTCCCGCATAGCGGCTATCCATCCCTGTAGCTCGTTATACGACGCATCGAAATCCCCATAGAATTGCTCCATTGCCATCTGTTTTGCTATCCATGCCTTTCGATATGACACTCGATACTGAAATTCTGCTTGTATTTCTGTAATCAGTACCGAAACTTTAATGGTCGACATGTCCTGCACCATTGGCATGATACACGAACAGATAGTTTTAGAATCAAGTTTTCGATGATCTTCTGTCATAGTGTTGATGTGCATGTGTGAGGCCCAACAAATTTACATATCTCCCACATCTGCGAATTTTGAATAAATGCAGCTCGTACTCGCCAATTGCAACCTTCCGCCGACTTCCAACACTCTCCAATATATAATTTCGGTTTAGACACTGCAACTTTATAATATACTGATATATTCATGCTATACCGCTTAATAGCAAATACGCACTTTTCTTTACTTTCGGATCTCTGGCCGACGAATAACTCCTCAGGATCAGAATTTACGGCCAGTCGGTGAGCAGGAAGTATTTCAGGGTACTCTGGGAACTCGGCTACATGCGCTGCATCGGGGTCTATGAACGACATGTGTGGCCCAAGATTATTGTGAATCACAACACGTCGCATCTGGTTCTTGACCGAAGACGCGTTAATATTTTCATCGTCATTCATGTCTTCATCATCAATATCATCGGGGACATCGTCCACATCGGGATCACTATCACTATCGACTTCTTCATAACAAGGATCACTACTATCGTAACCATCATCACCAACCACATCCATATCGGATGTAACATTAAGATCGATATCGATCCCACATATAGTCGATTCACTATCAACGTACGATATTGGAGCCACCATGCACGGTTCTTAAGCTCTATGTTCTTTACCATATGCAGTGAGATTTTCATTTTCCTTCATACCAGCTAACTTAAGAAATAAGTGAATCGGTGTATTGTTGTCACTCCCATTCCCATAGCAAAGAGCGATCATTGTCCCCACGTCTTCGTCGTCTAGAAGTTCTATTTCAGTGAATTTGATTGGATCTGTCGAAACTGGAAACTTGTAGAAAAGTTTCGAGATCCTTCTCCCATAACGTCTAACAATTTTTACGTTAATTCTTCCCTTCATATCATCCAACGAGACATTTCTATTAAATCTCATTGCTATTTGTTGCCGATATTCAAATATACATCCAACGATTGTTGTCAAGATAATTCCATCGAAATAAACGCATACGAAAAACTGATTATCCATCTTCAATGCTCAATCTGTTAAAAAATAAACAAACTTTCTCAAAATAATTTCGATCACCAAATAAACTACTTAAATAAAAATTTTAATTACTCAATATGCAATTTTTTTCATTCATAAGCTCATAGTTTTTTAGTTCTCATTTTATACATAAGCAACATTTATCCTTACATTTAACCATTTAAATTCATTTCTATGTTTTCTTCCATCTCCGACCCTGTATCTTTCTCTGGGAAATACAATACAATCCAATTTAGATATTCTTGATTATCTTCATATTCATCTTCTACAATCCAATTTGGGAATTCCTCGGGATTTTCTTCCTCTTCAATTTTTGTAACGGGTATTGAAATTAGAAATTCTCTTGGTAATTTCCTAACATCTAATTTATTCATCCATGGTATGTCAATCACATTTTGCTTCCCAGTCAACTTTCGTGAGCCTATACTTTGTCTCGCTATTTTCCTTGCTCCATAAGAGATTATAAACTTTACGAAGCATATAACTAGATTCCAATAGGTTCGTGGTACCAATGTCTTCCAAAGTTGGTCTAAAACGATTTGATGTTCTCGTTTTGGTCTAAAACGATTTGATGTTCTCGTTCTATTAATGTCCCTCTAAGGGTTAAGTATTGAACTTTATTCTTTCTAATCATTTCATGACCTTTCCACAACACTTCCTGCATCTTTTTATTTACTGTCATAACGTGTTGAACAATGTCTTCTTCTGGTTTCATTCTGTAATCTTGCACTTCTCTCATTATCTTATCAACTTTCTCCCTTTGTGCTGAAGTTGTTATTTCATCAGGTAATACCAAATATGTTGCCATTTTTAACAATATCTATAACATGCCAAATAAATTTCATAAATATTATCTAATCAACCTAAAACGAGTTTTTTACCCTAATAATATAAAAAATAAAATAAAATACCAAAATAGGTTGTTTGAAAGATTAAGTGCCAAAAGTGCCAAAAATGGTACTTAATCTTTCAAACAACTTATTTCGCTATTTTATTTTATTTTTAAATAATAAGGGTAAAAAATCTACCTAAAACACATATAACAAAATAATACATTCTTTACAAAACATAAATAGGCTTTTTTAGGTTTTTTTTTACAATAATAATAACTAACAATAATTATGGTTTTTTACTAATAATAATAACAAAGATTTTTTACTAACAATATTAATAACTAACAACAAAAAATAATAAAAATCAACAATAATAATAACAGCAAAAACACATTAACAATATAAAAATTCATTATTTAAAAAATTTATACCTTCTTTTTTCTTTTCTTTCTGTTTTCCTTCTCCTTCTTTTTCTTCATTCTCTTCTCCTTTCTTTCCCTTTATTTTCTTCTCCTTGCTGCTGATTCTTGCTCCCGGAGTTACTGGCTCTGCTTAGTTTTATAGTGCTTAGGTGCCGCCTGTGGGACTCACACAACTGGTGCCGCCTCTGGCACCAACATGACCCATTTTTTATTTTTATTTTTTTCGTTTTCAGTGTTTTTTTTCTTTTTCAGTTCTTTTTTTTATTGTTGCGGCCGTCACGTCAGGGTGGTGCCACCTGTCAGAGTGGCGTGACCACCCTGACCATATCATTTTCGTAATTAGTTTTTTAGGTGTATTATTTTCGAATTTTTTAATTTTTTAATATTTTTTTAGTAAAAAACCCTGGAAAGGTTACCAAGTGAAAACAAATTTTGATGGCTCTATTTAGGCCGAAACACGAACAAGTGGGACAGCAATAGTGGCGTGGCCCAACATCAGCATTAACAAATTAATTAAAATTTTAAAATTAAAAATATTAAGAAAATGTTTTTGTATTTTATCCTGCTTTTTGGATAAATCAAACTCTATTTCTTTTTGGTATATGTTATTTTTATTAAAAAATTATCATAAATAAGTTTTGAATTTGGTTAATGTAATATTTGTAATATTGAATTTAATAATTGATATTTTTTAAAAATTTTATTGATGTATTGAGTTGATTTATTGTGTTTTTATAATTTTAAAATATATAATATATTTATCTAATATATAAGGTGTCGTAAAAAGAAGTGACAAATTTGATAAAAAAATGTAAAAATGTTTATGAAATAAAGATTGATAATTAAAGAAACTTTTACTAATCAAATGTTATGTCAAAATATAACGCCTAAAATTATTCATAATCTCTATCTAATATTTAAATAGGAGGAAAACATGTTTCAACACGCTCAAACCTACGTCCTCCTGCATTGGCAATGTAAAATCTCAGATCTAACCTAATTTTCGGATCTAAATACAGGATGTTAAACAGTTACCAAAGCAACTCAAGCTATCTCATTTATATAATCACAAAATTTAAATCTTAATCATCATTCAAACCAATTTAAATCATCAATCATACCCAAACACATATGCATTCATAGTATTTAGGATTCAAATTATTATCATTCATAGATTTAAGACTCAAATCCAAACTTGACTATCAAATTTCAATATTTTGTCTCGAGAAAAAGGCATTATTTTATTTTAGGTCTTGAGACAAGTTTCCCTTTATTTTCTTAATTTAGCTTTAATGTTTGAATGTCTCGAGACAAAAGGTTCTTATCTCAAAACTTGGAATCAGGGCAAAACTAATTTAGCTTCAAAGTTTACTTGTCTAGAGATGAATACCGCTTATCTCGAGGCTTAAATAGAATTTTCTAGTCTCGAGACACTAAGCATGAATGTCAAAATATAAGGTAAATTTTGTTCTTATGGTCACGAGACACAACGGTAAAATTTGTCCTAAATGCACATTTCAAGGGTCCAAACTAAACCAAATGACACCTTAAGTGTACCTAATCTTCAAATCAAAGTAACACCATAATCTAATATGTAAAAAAACAATCAAACTTCATCAAATCATAATCACCAATGCACCGACATTTAACCATCTATTTCTCATAATCAAACTTATATAAACTAGTATAGTTATCTAATAATTAAAGATTAAAGTTCAACTTATAAAACTTCATAAACCAAATATCAATATACCAAAATGGAAATTTAAACAACATGACTAAAACAACCTAGGTACATGTCATTCCAACTTAAACACTTATATACATACAAAAGAGGTAGCAAAATTATTCTTGAGATGAGCTGTTGAGAATGAATGCTTTGACATTTCTAGCTTACAGAAAACCTCGTCCAAAACCTGCACACAGAAATAAACAAAAACGTACATTGAGTATTGAATACTCGGTGCTGCTAATATAATTCAAATGTATTTTATTCAAAATCAACTAAAGTAATTATATATAACAAGTATCAATTACATTAATATTTACTATTTTAACTCAACATATGATTTTTTCCAACTTTCTTATTAAATTCACATTTCAATATCAATTCTCGTGCTTATTCGTTTTGGTATTATTTGACGATTAACAATAGAATGAATACTCGAATCTATATATATTGAATAAGTCCATGTCCCTTTAAAATTAGGACTATTTTATTCCGTCATCCCTAGTTGCCCAACAACGATGAGTTTTAATATGTGATTATTCTACCATCTCAGGTTGCCTGGCAACGATGGTTAGCAAATCACTAGAACAGTGACCTTATGACATGCTAACTATACTAGAAGTACGTCTAACATCATTTAATGGGGCATCAACATCATAATCGTCATTGTAATATATATCATTATAATATCAATGTTCAAATATTCATAATCATATCCAAAACAATTCCAAATAATTCATTATTTATTTCAAATACCGCCAATCGAATCTATTATTCAAAATTCATTAGAGAAATATACAATTACCTTGATGCATAATCATATTGATTATAATGACTAATTAATCTACAAAAGAAAATTGAAATTGAATCATAAAAACACAAATCGCAAAAACTATACAACATTCATCTTTTCCTTTCCTTCGCCTTTGATGTTCCGACATCATCTTTGGCTACATTTGATAATACAATTACGGACACATCGCTAATCCCGTACTTCAACATAGTTCAATGAAATCAAACATGAATGCATTTAATTCAATTTAGTCATTTACTACTCTAATACTCGAAACATTTATATCACACAATCTATCCAATCAAATTCAGATCTGACTTAATAAACATAATACAAGGACCTCAAGCTTTCAACTCATAACATAATCTTTTTAACAGTTTTCAATTTCTCTCAATTTGGTCCGTATTATTAATTTTAACTAAATTTCTAGCTAAATTCAACATTTTTATTACTTAACTTACCAAATCTTAATCTAACCCACATAATTCTGAATAATCCATGATATTTAACTTCTATTTCATCTTAGTTTCAACAATGATATCTTAAACTAAATTACATAATAGTAAAAATGAATTAATGAGTCGGCTAGAGTAGGATTCTCACGTGCAAAATCTACAAAAATTTCAAAGGAAAAACTCACCTAGATTGTTAATTTTGGATTGGCAAAAGCATCAAGAACCAAAATCTTTTTCTCATTTGCTAATAAAACATCGGTTAAATTGTTTTTATCACCACGTTTTATTTGTCAAATTAATCCTCCATTATTCTATTATTCAATTTTTATTCATTTCTGACAGTTTGCAATTTAATCCCGATACTATAATTATCAATCATTTCATTCTAATTTTACTAAATAATTTAATCTATCATTATTGTAAATGACACATGCATTTTCACTTTCAAACTTAACTGTCTCATTTAGCAATACAACTCCAAAAATGGGCTTTTTTGACACCAATACCGATGCCAAATAAGCTAAGACTCAATCGGCAAATGTAAGATGATTTGAATCATAAGACTCAGTCAACAAATCAAATCAATTTAATTAATTGATACTAGTTTTAAGTAGTTAACTAAATTAATGACATAAGCTTAGTTAGAAAATAATTAAAATTTTTAATTTTTATAGAAAATTTATGATTTTTAAACCTAGAATTGCTCATAAAACTTAGAACTTTAAGACTTATCTCCCACCCTGACTAAAACCTCTCCCACCCTGACTAAAACCTTATTTATTTTTCATCAATTTTCTATAAATAATCAAGTCAATTTTTCTAAAAATAATCTAGTAAGGATGGATGATTTATCAATAAAAAAACAGATTACACCATTCAACTGAACTTTTTAATGAAATAATCAATCTGAATATATAAATAGAATTTAATGTTGAATTATAAAATATACAAACTAGTTCAACAAAATTAGACCAATTTATTAGGTCTTGGACTTGATTTCATGTTCTTCCTTCTTTAAATCAAACTTTCCGTGCATTGTTATATCCATTGAACGTAAACAAAATATTATACATGAAACAGGAAAAACGATGCATAAAGCAAACCTAATCAAAACAAGTCAAACTTTTCAACAAGGGAAAAGCATCCATCAACTACCTTCTCCTTATTCTAAAAACATATATTTAATGCTGTGTAATATAAGACGGAAGTTTAATTTTTAAAAGGTGGCGAATCAAACGATGGGGGAAGCTGGAACGGTGGCAAGAAAGATTGTGGAGGCGACAACATTGGCTGCACTGGATCAACGAAACCCGTATCTGGTGCTGCTGGAATCGATGAAAATGGAAGCGGCTGCGGAGGAATCTCAGGGATTGTGGGAACCACCTGTGGTGGCAGAAAGACATTTGGTGGACCAGTTGACTCAATGGGTGGTGCATCTGTAAAGGGCTGTTCTGGTGGTAACAATGGAAGTTGTGGAGGGTCAGGTGGTGAAGAAAATATTGGGACTAGAGGTGATGGAATAGTCACATCAGGCGGCAGATCTTGTGCTGGCGGTGGAAAAACTATAGGCATAAATGGCGGTGCTGGTTGAAACTCATCTGTTGGCGGAGCGAATATGGGCAGAAATGGCGTTGCTGGTGTAAATTCATCGCCTGGTGGTAAGTTCGGGTTGGTTGGAGGAGCAAATATGGGCTGAACTGGTGTAAATTCATCAGCCGGCGGAGAAAATGTAGGGATTAGAGGTGGTGCTGGTGTCAACTCAGGTTGTGGGGGTGTAATTTCCTCTGGTGGTGGAAGGAAAACGTTTGGTGGTGGTGAGAGATCTGGAAGGGATGGGGTGTCTGGAGGACTTAGCCATGGGAATACTGGAGAGGGAATAACATCAGGCGGAGGAGGTGAAAGAACTAGCGGTGGTGGTGGGATTGATGATGGTGGTGGTGAAGGCACTAATGGTGGAGGTGGTGGTGGTGGGGATTGAGGTGGAGGGGAGGGGGGTTGTGATGAAGGTGGAGGGGAGGGGGGTGGTGATGAAGGTGGAGGAGAAGAGACAACAGGTGGTGGGGATGGTTGAACAATTGGTTGAGCAGGAGGTGGTAAAGGCGGAGGCAACGGTGGAGATATTAAAGGAGCGGGAGGCCTTCTAGGAAGAAAAGGATTGTCGGGAGAGGGAGATGTTGAGAAAGGCCATTGACCGCAGGTTCCAAACAGGAACTGAAACAAAGGGTCGCAGTTTGAAGATGTTCTTTCACCGCCGCCGCTTCTTCTTCTTCTAAGTTGTTGTTGTTGTCCTCTGTGGTGGGAATGTGACCTGGCCTCTGTTGCAATTTGGGTGAACAAAAGCAAAGCTAACACTACCAAAACCACTAATCTGCTTGCTTTCATTTCTGCTTCCTGTATCCCGTCGCTTATTATTTCTCTCTATATATAAGAATGCATGAAAGTGAGGTGTCATTTTACACTAGTGCTGATTACAAGTATGGTTTACTTGACTTTTCTTTCGCTTGCAATAAAAGAAACCGCCTTGAACTTCACAACATTATGGTCTGTTTTGGAATTTGGAAATCAAGATTTTAATACGGGTGTGTTCCAAATACAGGCATGCATGCATGCCTTCGCTGCACCACTAATAAATTTGCCATCCTTAGATTCGCTTTCAGTGCTTCTCTCAATTGACAATTGGTGCTTACTTTTCAGTCTGCTTATTTTCACAATTTATTGAATTACTTCAAGGTGGCAAAGTCTTGCAAGGAACCTGCATTGCATACTGCATTTAATTTGTAGTGAATTAAGAGAGTGGATAAGATCATAAGATGGAAAGGAGAAGGGCGGGCCAGCTAATTAGAGTTAGGGTTTTCAATGTTGATAAGTTAAATTAAAAAGGGGTTGAAAAGTCAAAATGGTGGGAGGTGCAATTGGCACCGAAAGAAAAAAAAATAGTTGGCAAGTTGTTTAAAGTTGAAAGGGATAATTGCAATTTTGGTCCCTAATTTTTTAGGCCATTTGCAAGTTAGTCCCTGAACTTCAACTATAAATAGGCCTAACCATTTCTCATTTCAACCATCCCAACCAATCTTTCTCTCTTAGTTTTCTCTCTTCTCCCATTTGAGAATTCTTAAGGAATTCTATTTGTTTGTAATACTTTGGAGATAGTAAAGTTATCATCTGGTGTTAGTGCCCGAGGACGTAGGTATAATTTACCGAACCTCGTTAAATCTCTTGTGTTCTTTCTTGTCCTATTTTTCTTTCAATATTTGAGGGTATAATAGTAGTATTTAATTGTGCTATTAAATTACTATAGAAGGGATATTCTGTCTAAGGAAAGACTTGGTATTTAAGAGATCCATGTGATCCACCTCTCTTCCCTGGGAATTGAACTTTGTGTGATTTTTTAGTACAATAATTTACACGCTTCCGACCCTATTGGAACAACAAGTGGTATCAGAGCCGAAGGTTAATCGTAGTATGCTCTGTGGTTGCAGTTTAAACTGATCTTCCACATCAGAAAAGATTTCCTTAGGTATATTGAAAGATTATGGAGAAAACGGTCGGTGTAGGAGCTTCAACATCGTCCATGTGGACAAGACCGACAATTGCAAATGCAAGATTGGCCGTGGAGATCTTTGATGGCACAGGCCATTTTGGTATGTGGCAAAGTGAGGTTCTAGATGCCCTTTTTCAGCAGGGTCTAGACATTGCCATTGATGAAGAAAAACCAGATGATGTACAGGAGAAAGATTGGAAGGCGATCAATCGGTTGGCATGTGGCACAATTCGATCATGCCTTTCTCGAGAGCAGAGGTATGCTTTTTCAAAGGAGACTTCTGCAAATAAGTTGTGGGTGGCACTTGAAGAAAAATTTTTGAAGAAAAACAGTCAAAATAAGCTCCACTTGAAGAAAAGACTGTTTCGCTTCACATACGTCCCAAGTACCACAATGAATGATCACATCACCAAATTTAATCAGTTAGTCACTGATTTGCTGAATATGGATGAGACATTCAAAGATGAAGATTTGGCTTTGATGCTGTTGGGGTCACTTCCTGAGGAGTTTGAGTTCCTAGAAACTACTCTACTTCATGGCAGGAGTGATATATCTCTGAGCGAAGTCTGTGCGGCCTTATACAGTTATGAACAGAGAAAGAAGGACAAACAGAAAAACTCAATCAGAGATACAGAAGCTTTAGTAGTCCGAGGTCGTTCATACACTCGGAAGAAAACTCAAAAGGGGAGATCAAAGTCAAAGTCCAGACTCGGGAAAGATGAATGTGCTTTTTGTCATGAGAAAGGCCACTGGAAGAAAAATTGTCCAAAGCTGAAGAATAAGGGAAAAGCTGCTGTAGATGCTTGTGTTGCTAAGCATGATACTAGTGACTCTGAACTATCACTGGTTGCATCATCATCGTCGTTCCATTCAGATGAGTGGATATTGGATTCGGGTTGTACCTATCATATGTCCCCTAACCGGGAGTGGTTCTCTGATTTAGTAGAACTAAATGGAGGAGTTGTTTATATGGGCAATGACAATGCCTGTAAAACTGTTGGGATAAGTTCAATCCAATTAAAGAATCAAGATGGATCAACCAGAATTCTGACTGATGTTCGGTACGTGCCCAGTTTGAAGAAAAATCTCATCTCATTGGGAGCCTTGGAATCCAATGGCTCAGTTGTTACTATGAGAGATGGGATTTTGAAAGTGACATCTGGCGCACTTGTGATATTGAAGGGCATCAGGAAAAATAACTTGTATTACTACCAAGATAGTACAGTTATTGGAGCAGTCGCTGCAGCTTCCGGTAATAAAGACTTGGACTCAATGCAGTTGTGGCATATGAAGTTGGGACATGCCAGCAAAAAATCCTTGCAAATTCTGGCAAAGCAAGGATTGTTGAAAGGTGCAAAGGCTTGCAAATTAAAATTTTGTGAGCACTGTGTTCTGGGAAAGCAAAAGAGAGTGAAATTCGGCACTGCTATCCATAATACAAAAGGTATTTTGGAATATATTCACTCAGATGTGTGGGGGCCTTTCAAAACACCTTCGTTGGGAGGAAAACACTACTTTGTTACTTTTGTTGATGACTTTTCCAGAAGAGTTTGGGTGTATACCATGAAAACTAAAGATGAAGTGCTTGGAGTTTTTCTTAAATGGAAAATTATGATCAAAAACCAGACTGGCAAGAAAATCAAGCGGCTTAGGACGGACAATGGAGGGGAATATAAAAGTGATCCGTTCTTCGATGTGTGCCAAGAGTATGGTATTGTTCGACACTTCACAGTTAGGGATACACCACAGCAGAATGGATTGGCAGAGCGTATGAATCGAACATTGCTGGAGAAAGTTCGATGTATGTTGTCCGATGCTCAGTTGGGCAAGCAATTTTGGGCTGAGGCTGTGACATACGCTGGCCATCTTGTTAATCGTTTGCCATCATCTGCATTAGAAAGAAAAACTCCTATGGAGGTATGGTCTGGAAAACCGGCTACAGATTATGATTCCTTACATGTGTTTGGATCCACTGCATATTACCATGTGAAGGAGTCAAAGTTAGATCCGAGGGCAAAGAAAGCTCTCTTTATGGGAATCACTTCTGGAGTGAAGGGATTTCGTCTTTGGTGCTTAAGCACAAAGAAAATGATCTGTAGCAGAGATGTTACCTTTGATGAATCTGCCACATTGAAAAAGGTAGCAGATAAAGATATTCAGATGAGCAATACTCTACAGCAGGTGGAGTGTACTCCAAAACAGGTGGAGTTTGAGCAGATGGGGATTTGCCCAGTTAATAAGTCTAATTCTCCAGCCACAATGGAGGAATTAGAGGTTGAAGAGGTTCTGACCCAAGAACCACTAAGTACACCAGAACCAGTTGCAGTTGTAAGGCCACGGAGAGAAATTCGTAAACCTGCTCGATTTACTGATATGGTGGCTTACGCCCTTCCCGTTGTTGATGATATTCCTATCACTTATCAAGAAGCAATGCAAAGCTTAGAAAGTGATAAATGGAAAAGCGCCATGGATGAAGAAATACAGTCTCTCCGGAAGAACAATACTTGGGAGTTGGCGCAATTACCAAAAGGTAAAAGGGCAATCGGATGCAAGTGGGTATTCGCAAAGAAAGATGGATCTCCTAGCAAGAAGGATATTCGCTACAAGGCAAGATTGGTAGCTAAAGGCTACGCTCAGAAGGAGGGAATTGACTACAATGATGTATTTTCCCCTGTTGTGAAGCATTCCTCCATTAGAATTTTGTTGGCCTTGGTAGCACAGTTGAATTTGGAGCTAGCTCAACTTGATGTTAAGACGGCTTTCTTGCATGGTGAGTTAGAAGAGGAGATCTATATGACTCAGCCAGAAGGATACACAGATGCTGGTGGTAGAAATTGGGTTTGTAAGCTTAACAAATCGCTATATGGATTGAAGCAATCCCCGAGGCAGTGGTACAAGCGATTTGATAGCTTTATGAGAAGGCAGAAGTACACAAGAAGCAAATATGACAATTGTGTGTATTTGCAGAAGCTGCATGACGGATCTTTCATTTATCTACTCTTGTATGTTGATGATATGTTAATCGCTTCGAAGAGCCAAAATGAGATAGATAAGCTGAAGGCTCAGTTGAATCAAGAGTTCGAGATGAAAGATCTAGGTGAGGCCAAGAAGATTCTCGGCATGGAGATAAGTAGAGATAGACAGAGAAGCAAGCTTTGTTTGAATCAGAAGCAATATCTGAAAAAGGTATTACAATGTTTTGGTGTAAATGAAAACACAAAACATGTAAGTACCCCACTTGCTTCTCATTTGAAACTTAGTGCTCAATTATCTCCGAAAACTGAAGAAGAAGCAGAATATATGGCAGTTACAGAAGCTGTTAAGGAGGCTATTTGGCTTAATGGATTATTGAAAGACTTGGGAGTTGTTCAAAGTCACATTAGTCTATATTGTGACAGTCAAAGCGCTATTCATTTAGCGAAAAATCAAGTCTATCATTCAAGAACCAAGCATATCGACGTAAGATATCACTTTGTGCAGGAAGTCTTTGAAAAAGGAAAAATTCTACTTGAGAAGATTCCGACAACAGATAATCCCGCAGATATGATGACCAAGGTGGTAACAACAATCAAGTTTAATCATTGTTTGAACTTGATTAACATCCTGAGAATTTGAGCACCTTTAGGTGTATGGCGCTCGAGAGCGCATTTGGAGGCACTACAAAAGATAGCTTTATTGAATTTGGGGAGTTGAAGGAAGTGTGTGAAGATGTGGTTATCCTAATCAAATCTTCAAGGTGGAGATTGTTGATAAGTTAAATTAAAAAGGGGTTGAAAAGTCAAAAATGGTGGGAGGTGCAATTGGCACCGAAAGAAAAAAAATAGTTGGCAAGTTGTTTAAAGTTGAAAGGGATAATTGCAATTTTGGTCCCTAATTTTTTAGGCCATTTGCAAGTTAGTCCCTGAACTTCAACTATAAATAGGCCTAACCATTTCTCATTTCAACCATCCCAACCAATCTTTCTCTCTTAGTTTTCTCTCTTCTCCCATTTGAGAATTCTTAAGGAATTCTATTTGTTTGTAATACTTTGGAGATAGTAAAGTTATCATCTGGTGTTAGTGCCCGAGGACGTAGGTATAATTTACCGAACCTCGTTAAATCTCTTGTGTTCTTTCTTGTCCTATTTTTCTTTCAATATTTGAGGGTATAATAGTAGTATTTAATTGTGCTATTAAATTACTATAGAAGGGATATTCTGTCTAAGGAAAGACTTGGTATTTAAGAGATCCATGTGATCCACCTCTCTTCCCTGGGAATTAAACTTTGTGTGATTTTTTAGTACAATAATTTACACGCTTCCGACCCTATTGGAACAACATTCAATAGATATATCGATACCATCACTACATGTGCAAACTGATGTGAATATCACAGAGTGAGACAAAACGTAATGATTCTCTTTTAAATGCAAAACGAATAGAAACTATAAAATCCCCCCGCTTTACTGCCAGTATTTTAGTTGACACAAAAATGATTCTCCCTTTGGAACTTCAGTCTACGTATCACTTATTTATCTTCCTCCACAATTTCATGCCTTTTTCAGAATTGTGTTTAATCTATGGATTAAAATGCTTTGATGGACGAAGAACTTAAATGAGTAACCTTTTCTAATGGAGGGTTAAAAAGGCTAATGTAATTGTTAAAAAGGCTAATGTAACCTTAAATGCAGTGGACGAAACTTTATTAAAAGTAGAGTATATAAAAAATCAATAAAAATTTAGAATATTTTAGATTTTGGATGGACATAATAATTTTTGTTTTTGTTAACACAAATGCTATTGAATTTATTCGGTATTTTGAGTTTCAAATTTCATTCATTTACATATCAAAAAACCCACTGTTGATCTAAACTTTGTTTAGTTTAAAATAGTTTTGTTCATAAAAACTAATTAAACGACTCAATTAATTCAATTAGACATCCTATTTTAAATTGGTCCTTCAATTTTTTAAAAAAAAAATTAAAAAAATATAAATTTTAAAAATAAAAGTTGTTAAAATCTTGATTTAAATATTTTTGAAATTTTTACAAAAATTATATCATTCACTTTCTTTTTTTCACTTTTACTTTCTTGCTTAATTAATTTTAATTAACAGCATGACATACAAGTGTGTGGCACTAGCGTGCTTGAAAGGTATCGTCCCGGGGCCTTCTCTAAAATGCATTACCAACCCTACAAATCATCCAGGTTTCTATTGCTTATGGAAGCAGGAGATTCTTTTCTACGCCAATTTCTTTCAAAGCATCTCTACTGCTTTTGGGTGATTGCACTCTCATCATCTGCAAGACAAAAAAAGAAGTCAACTATTGACTCCTAAACATTATTTAAATGTGTGCTCCTCAAATAAATAAATAAAAATTAATCATTATTTCAACACTTAAACAATTGCTATCGCAGCAATTAAGAATATATAGATTTGAGCATTTAAAAATTGAGAAAGAATTATAGTAAAATAAGATTTGTATAAAAGAAATTCATAATTGACTTTTATTCGAGCATTTAGTGGTTAAATATTTTCCGTCGGTCAAAATTTTATAAAAATATGGTTCAAAAGAAAATGTAAACACAAAGCGTCATGAACCCAAATTGAAGAACACTACTAAATTGGAAGGAATTTGATCCTAAAAGTTTACTAATTCCTCTTGAAGGCCCAAGTAGTCATTTAAAGCTTATTAGGATTCCTATCGCCTACAGCGTAAGAAACAGTGACTAGGCGAAGACGCCCCACGCCCTGTGCATCCTCGAGAATAATTTATTCAGCACCTTCTAGAGGATTTAATTTAAAATGGTTATATATTAAATAAATGATATTTTTTTAATTTATTATGAGGGATAAAGTTTCATATATATATATTAAATATTTGATTGTTCCGTATAACAAGTCATTTGAGTTCGAAAAATATTAAAAAATATATTTTTAGTAATTAAGTTATATTATTATAATTGAGTTTTTAATATTTTTATAATTAATAAAAATTCACACATAATAATCAAAATAATTTAATATTTAATCTAAGTCACATATCTATAATATTTAATTTTTTTAAATTTTATCATTTCAACTAAAGTAAAGTATTTATGTAAACTTTTAATAAATATATTTTATATAATTTCATTTGTCACTCACATCATGGTTACTACTATTATTTATACAATTATTTAAATATCTAATTAAGTCATTCATTAATTGGGTTCTAATTTAATTTTGAAATTATCAAAAATTTATTTCATTTTTACAAAGTAAGATATATTACTCTAAGGTATTTATGTTTTATTTTTATATTTTTATATAAAATCTAAAAAATTACTTATATAATAAGATTTAAACATAAAATAACATGATTTTTAATATTTTAACTCTACCCGTTTAACTAAAAACTTATTTAATTTTACATTAAATTTTATTAATATATTTGCTAAATAATTTTCTTACTCGGATATTTTATATTATATTAGTTTTTAATATAAACTTACAGAATATAGAAAATTAGTTATTGAACTTACTCTAATAAATATATTGAGAAATAAAAATAACAAATAATTCTTTGTAAAAAAAATAGCATACTTCATCTTTACTTTGTAAATAGATTATAATAAAATTTTAATTGTTTAATAATTTTACTACTGGATTAATTGACACCAAATTCATTCCCAAGTACCTTTATAAATGTATAGATTATCACAAACCCTAAAGATAGAAGGTAAAAATCTCAAACAAATTTGGATCATATAGATGAGAAGAAGTATGAAGAAAGATAATTAATAAATGATACCCCGCATATTTAGTTAAGTCTGCCACATGTTGCAATGTACTTTACTAATCTAGAAGTCGAAGCAGACCCCTTCGTCCTTGGAATTTGGAAAAACAAATAAATTTATTTTAAGTCTCGTGGAATAGACGATGGAGTTGATGTAATAGCTCTATTTTTAATGATATCAAAAATAGTAGTTTGAAGCTATCTTAATAAGTTCCTAAATATTAATAATATTTATGAGTAAAATGTGATTTTAAAAATATTTTTGAATTAGTAATTTATGTTTTATAATAATTTATTAAGTCAAGTAGTTTTAAAAAATAAGGTATCGAAATCTAGTTTTTATAAATCGAGTAGTAAATATTTTTATAAGTATTTACGGCGTGTCATTAAAATAGTATTAAAGTTTTGTTAAAAAATTTTAATGTTTCGATAGCTAATTAATTAAAAAGAACTAAATTGAAAAATGTGCAAAAACTTGTTAATTATAAGAATTAAGTGATTAAATGGTTTAATTAATAAATAAGGAAGGCCATAAAGAATAAATAAACTTAAATGAAGAGTTGAGGCGGCATATGAAAGAAATAATAAAATAAAGCCTTTAATGGCAAAATTGTAAATTTTAGGAAATTAAAATGAAATAAATTGAATTTAAAGTTTTTTAGACAATTCATCTTCTAATTTTTGGCCAAAAACAGACATAAAAGAGAGTTTAAGCTAGTTTTTTTTATAATTTTACTTCATATAAGTTCAATTTTTATCCGTTTCTTTTAATTATTATATTTTTGAAATTGTTACAATTAGGCTCAATTAAACCTTACCTTTGTTTTTGACTTTATTAAAAATTTTGGAAGTTTTCATTGATGGACTTTATTAAAAATTTTGGAAGTTTTCATTGATGGACATTAGATGTTTTTGAGAAATAACATGGATTTAGAACTTTAATTGTATTGTATGATGATTTTATAAAGTGATTTTGTCAAATATTGATTCTAGGATTAAATTGTAAAAATATCAAAATATTAGGGTTTGATAGTGAATTTTAGGATATTAGAGGTTGTGTGATGGCCTAGAATATTTTGATAGATTAACTAATTAAGGGATTAAATTACAAAAATTGTAAAAGTTGAGTTAATTGTGTAAATTTAAAAAATAAAAGGATATTAATTGTGAAATGAATTGGAAATGAAATATATGCTAATAAATGAGTAATTTTATATTTTAGATCAAGATCCCGTAGATACTCTTGAAAAATGAAAAATAGTAAAATAGTTCTTAAACTTCTATAATTACTACAATTCAATCCAAGTAAGTTCGTACTGTTAAAATTTAATATTTTGTACAAATTGATAAATGAAATTATTTATTTATTCTATTGTTGGGATTATAATATTGAATTGAATTGAATTGGATTTCAGTTTGAATGAAACACCGGATTTGAGTACATTTGTATTTTGGTATATGATGGTATTAGAAATAGACAACAACATTTTTTCCAAGTAAATCAGGGTTCAACATTTATTACGAATTCTTATGTTTTACTTTATGTTAAGTTATGAGCTTATGTTGTAACACCCCTTAACCCGAAACCGTCGCCGGAACAGGGTTACGAGGCATTACAAAACATATCGAATAATTTACGAATAATTTACAATTAATATAACTTTCATAGTATAATTTAATAAATAAGTCCCTATATTGGACTCTCGAAGCCCAAAACACGTATTAAAAGTAGAACGGGATTTGTTCGAGTATTCTAAAAAATTTTTGTAAATATTTTTTTTATAAAAATTTCGACAATATTTCTGCTTATTCTTACCTAAAACCCCCTGCAATTTCAAACCAAAAACAACCAATACCAATGTTTCAAATTCACCTAACTAATATTTATATCATTAACATAATTTTAACTTAAATAACTATCATAGTATCATTCAAAATTGATTGAAAACTTCGTTCATTTAACAATTTAATGTTCATGTGTCAAAATATTATATACCTTTCTACCATTTCATTTAACAATCTAAACCTTACAATTCATCCTTCACAACCAAAATAATATACATATTCAAGTGATCACACAACACCTATGTACATGCCACCTTTACCCAAAAGAAAAAAAAATACATCACCAAGTTGTGTTGGAGTCGGGAATGCTCTGGATGCTGAGCCGAGACACTTGACTTTTACTAACCTGCGCATAGAAACAACCGTACGCTGAGTATGAATATACTCAGTGGTATTACCATAATTCAAATTATAATAGCAATAAAGAATTATAATTACCGAACATGTAACTAACCAATTTATCAAATATCAATTCATTCTTAACTTCATTAATTAATAATAACAATACAATTTTTAACTATGCTTCAATTTCCATCACACATCATGTGTAATAATTTCAATCACTACATGAATATTAAATTCATGTCTTTCATTTTCAATCTTCATTTCAATTCATAATTCAACTTTCTCATTTCTTTCAATATTTCAATAATATAATCAATCAATTTATTTTAAATTTCTCATTTTAGATGTTCACCCTATTAACAGACTCGGACTTTGACGGATACACAGATTCCAACCCAAACACACCGGTACGGCACATTGTGCCTAAAACGGTACATAGTACCTGATCAGAATACCCGACACATAAAGTGCCTAAATGACACACGAGGTGCCTAAAATACGACACATAAAGTGTCTGATCGGCAAAGCCGATAATTCCCGTACTTTTCCAAATCCTATGGCATGCCAATTATATCCGACTCAGCCCGACTAGTTAATAGGGTATTTCATATCACTTTTCAATTTCAATTTCAACTCAATTCAATTTCAATACATATTCATCATTCAATTAAATTTTTATACAATTCAACAAATATACTTACCTTATAATTTACTTACCATATACATAAATTAAATTAAACATTTAATGAATAAATAAATAATTTGAGTTATAGTACTACAAACCCGAATTTTGCGATTACTCCTCGATAACTTTCTCCTTCCCTTTTCGTGCCAATGCTTCAGGTTCTTTGTTGGCTACGAAAATAATAGCAATTTACATTATTATTTACAGCATTAATTAAAATAAATAATTAAATTTCTAAACAATTCCTACCTTATTCCCAATTTAATCCTAACTAAACTTACTTACTTTCTTAATCCAATTCACTCTCTTTTTTTCTATTCAAATTTTGTCTAAACTCATATTTAACTATAAAATTTCCAGCATATTTTCCTAATTTCGAAATTTCTTTAATTTAGTCCCTACAACATAAAACTTATAGCCTAGTTTTCAATTTAATCCCTTAATCGATTCTAACTTAGAATTCATTCAATTAAATCCCTAATTCCATAAATTGTCCAGCATGAACCCTATTTGGAAACATGTGAACTCTTGAACTACCAACTTAATTTCATCAAAATCTTGTTTTAAAGCTTCTAAAACATCAAAATTAAATAGAAAGGACTTAAATGACTTACCAATCAAAGTTGTAAACCTTAAACTCTTAATTTTTCCTTTTTCTTTTCTTTCCCTTTTTCTTCCTGCTCTGTTTCGAATGTCTCTGTTTCTTTCTTTTCTTTGTTTCTTTTTATTTCATTCTTTTATTCTTTTATTTACTTTGTTTATTTAATTAACATATATTATAATATATTTATTTTAAATATCTATTAAGTATTTAATCATATACACAAGTATACACCATCAATACCATACATTTGTCATCATTTATTTTATTTTTCACACAAAAATTTAATAATTTAATAATTTAATTAACAAATATCTTTTACTTTAATATTAAGTAAATTAGTTATTTTATTACAAGTGTACATATCTATTTATTACAAATGTACCAATATTTTTATTACAATTGTCATTATTCAATTTGTTTGTCAAACAAAAATCTCATAAATTAATTATTTAATTAATAAATATATTTAACTTAATATAAAAATAATAATAAATATCTATTTTAATATCAATTAAATATATTACATTTGTACACATACATATTATTACACATGTATATTTTTGTTACCATACAATTGTCTACTATTTAATTTATTTAATAATAATACCGATTAAATAATTATAACTTAATATGAAACCATAATAATAATAATAATAATAATAATAATAATAATAATTTAATATAAAACCATACTAATAATTAATAATAATAAAATTTTAGATTTTTTTTAACACATATGCCGCCTCATTTTTTGCAAATGGCTCAATTGCCATTTTAGCCTTTCTACTTTCTATTACTTTATAATTAAACTTTTACCCCATATTCAATTTAGTCCTTTTTACTAATTACTCTAAATGAAGCTAATTTCACCTAATTAAAACCTAATTAGACACACCACTAAACTCATAAATATTTCTAATAATTATTTTCGAACTTATTTCACTAAGACGAAGGCCCTATAACTCACTTTTTCGGTGCCCATGAATTTTGGGTCATTACATCTGTTCAACTTTCGAGCTTCTGTTGATGTATTCGGGAGGACTAACTCTTATGAGCTTTTGTTGATGATGTACTCTTATCTGTAAGTAGTTCTTCAAATGGAAATTTTCAGTGAGGTGATTAATTAAATGAATTTGAAAGACATGTTATTCATTTTTATATTGATTTGAATACATATGTATTTATCAATAGAAGTTATGAATGATAGAAAATTGTCAATGAATGACACGGAATTAACATGAATGATTTTCTTTATTTGACTTGTTATAGTAGTTCGGTAAGATTTTGTTTAACCTGTCAAACTTACTAGGCTTTTTGTTTAACTCGTTGAACTTACTAAGTTTCATTAAGCTTATATGTGTTGTTTAATGTCTTTGTAGATTTTCGGAAGGTTGGACGATCAGATCAGCACTCAAGTTACACTATCCAGCTTATCTTGGTAGTTTTTGAAGTGTTAAATACATTTTAAATGGCATGTATAGGATTTTGTTCGATTTTGATCAAAATTTAGCTTATGTAAATATTATGAATAATATTTTGTTTATATAACCAATATATATATTGATATGAAATTAATATATGAGCGTGATGTTAGTATAAGTGATATATGTATGTATGTAATTGAGTTATAGTGAACTTTGGTAACTTGGTTAGATAAATTAGATAGGTAAGTTTAAATATTGGTGGACATATTTTTAAATTGTCATTAGAGGTACCTATCTGTATATTAGTTGTATGTGATAAAAATATATGTTTAAGATTTGATTTTAGCTTGTGTTGAATGCCTTGTGATGCCTGTAATTAGAAAATGGCCTATTTTCGTTCACACGAGTAGAGACAGGGCTGTGTATCACACACGACTAGGTGACATGGTCGTGTGTCCCCTGTATCTTTTAAAAATACAAGTCAGTATGCTCACACGGCCTAGAACACGGGCGTGTGATTTGGCTGTGTGACCCAAGTCAGAGAGTTACATGGGTACGGACACGGCCTTGTGTCCTTATTTTGAATGCTCACACGACCTGAGACACGGGCGTGTCTCCTGACCGTGTGAGTCACACGCCCCTGTGACCTCTGCAATTTTGAAAATTTTAAATATTTCTGAAAATTTTGCTGAGTTCCTGATTTAGTCCTGACTTTTTTCCAATATGTATTTTGGTTCTTGAAGGCTCGTTTAAGGGACAATATGTTTAACTTCAATTGGTTTCCGACATGAATGTTATATTATATGAAATATTTGTTTATTGATCTGTAAACTCCGGTAATGCTCTGTAACCCTATTTCGGCAACGGACACGAGTTAAGAGTGTTACAATTGATATTAAAAATTATGTTAAATTTAATTTTGTAATAATACAATGTTTTGTTTTTCATATAAAATTTTAAAAAAATATTTATACTCAAAATATAACATATATAATAGACATAGAATCCAAACTTAAATCTTAAAATTTTTAAAAATTAGATTTCATTGTAATTAAAGTTTTATTATCATTTTATATAATTTTCGTACTCATATTATAAGTGTATCATAATTTAGTACGAGTAATAAACTGTAAAAGATTATGAAAAAAAGTACAATGAAGACCTTTGTACTAATAATTATATTGCATTTTGTCTCTTTTACTCAAAAAAATGAGTAAATTGATCATTGTAGTTAGATTAAAGAGTAAATTGATCTTATTAAAAAATTTATTTATTTTTACTGTTAAAAATTGTCGTGGTTGACAAAATTATCAAACAATAGTATATGGCATACCACATATACCTCGTTCTAATGTATAGGAACCAATTTTTAATAGTAAAAATAATGAAATTTTTAATAAGACCAATTTACTTTTTGATCTAAAGTACAATAATAAATTTTCCTATTTTTTTAATAGAAAATAATAAAATACAATTCAACTCTTGATTCAATTATTTTTATTAAACTTTTACCCAAGAATGAGACACCATCTCATAATTTGTCCCCACTTTCATATAAAACGAAAAACCCTTTGAGGATGGTTTCATCTAGTGATTGATTTTGATAGTTAAATCCTTTAAATGTGCCATAATTCCCTGTTTTTAGTAGTTAAATCCTTTTTACTAATTGTTCATGTTTCAATCATTAAGATGTTTTCAACTAATGATTTATTTTAATTAATTTGTGTTAAATTATAATCCTTTTAGACAGTTTTTTTTTTAATATTTTATGTTAAAAGTCTTGAAAGTATTTTAGTAGATTTTTCTGATGTACCTATCCGGTGGTTTCGAACTGGATCCTTTACTTCTACCAATAAAAAAAACCCTAAAATTACTATAAATAAAATCACACCAATTTAATTAAAAAAATTGGAACATAAAAAATATTAACAATTTTAAGTTAAAAATATTTGAATCATTTACTTACTCTTTTTTTCTTATTTATCTACTGATCTTAAAAAAGCCGATTATATTATATATAATTCTCTTTAATTTATTTTTTAAATTTATATATCTAAATTCTTAATTGAGATAGTTTCATAAGTTAATTGAGTATTAATTTGGTTGGAGAAATGAAAAAAATTAATATATTTATACTATTATTTAAGCTATTAATTGAATTGATGTTACAAATTAATCGATGCTAGTTTAATTGAAAAAATAATATAAAAATTCAGTTAAATTATCTGTGACAGCCCTAATTAGACCCTAGTCGGAATGTGATTTCGGGACCACAAAACCGAGTCACAAAAATTTATTTTTATTTTAATTGTATATATTTATGTGTGATAGTGTATGTGTGAAAAAAAATTAATTAAATGTTTAAAAATTAGTCTTAGGAATGTGAATTTTCTTGAAAGGACTTAGTTGAGAAACTTAGAAAAGATGATATGTAAATTGTAAGGATCAAATAACAACAAGGTGAGAAAGCATGGATTTGCATGTCAAAATACCCTTAATGCATGAAGTGGCCGGCCATGTGATGATGTTCCTCCACGAAGTCTAATTAAATATATATTATAATGGTAAATGACAAAATAATCTAAATAGAAAAATAGATTAATAAGAAAAAGATGAATAAAAGAAGAAATGGAAGGAGAGAGAAGTGTTCGTCTTCTTCTTGCAAAGCCGAACCTAAGTGAAGAAAGAAAGAAAAATTGTTAAAAGCATTCGGTCAATTTAAGGGTTAATCAAGGTAAGATTTCATGTTTTTTTTCATTAAATTTTATGAAATTTAGTTAGTAGACAAATCTATATTACAACCCATAGGTTGATTTTTCTATTTGGTGACAAAATGTGCATTCGGTTGTGATGTTTAGATGTTATGAGGATAGTGTTTGATGCTTTGGATGGAATATTAGAAAGATGAAGAATGATCTAGTTAATAGATATATGAACATTGGTATAAACTTATGAATAGATGTGGAGTTTTTATTTTTTTTAGTTAGAAACATTCGGTCAAATTGTTATGTGGAGGAACTAAATGTTTAAATGAAATAAAAATGATATTACATTTGAAACTGTATATTCGTACTTATAATTAAGTATATAGGTGATGTTGAATTTAATCTTGCACATTCGGCTATATAGGTATACACATTTGTGATATTATCTTTGATTGTATATAATCGACTAAATGAGTGATGTTGGCTTATAAGTTGAGTTTGATTCATGATTATATATATTTGAATGTAAACATATTTAAGATAATGTTATGTTTGGAAGTGATGATGCATCCGGCCTTGAGGTAATAGATGAATATTTGTTGAAGTTTTAATGTCTTGAACAATTACGGTTGTAAAATGTAATGAAAATTATTAGATTATATATGTGAGTAATTAGCAAGGGTGGTCGCCGTATATACAAATATATATATATGTTATATATGTATGTATAATTAAAATATTGATTGGATTATTGATAGTAATGTGATATTATGTGGTTATTAGCCGAATAACTCAAAAGCAAAAGGTAGAAAGATCAAATTTTACCATATGTTCCTTATGATATAAAATCATTAAAATTTGGATACAAATAACTAGCAAGGCGGTTAAACTAGTTAATTTATTTAATCAAGCTCAAGAACTCAAAGGAGGGGAATCAAGCAAGGGCAAAGCGAGGAGCATCGAGTAGCCGATTTGGAACCGTTTTATCCAACACAAGGTAAGTCCATAAGCATTTCTAAGGTTGATTAATTTATACATAAATGACTCTAGCGTATCATGAGAGAATTTCTTTTGTTAGGTATTCTTTTGGAGTGATATACATATTTATAATTGTGGCCATATATGCCAATTGAATTAAGTAAATTGTCTTATTATAATGGGTCAACATTGGCACTAAGTGTGCGGATTTGAATGGCACTATGTGTGCGGAATTGAATGGCACTATGTGTGCTGATTTGGATGTCAATACATGAGTGAATCTTCAAGGCACTATGTGTGCGGTGTAGCATGGCACTATGTGTGCGAATTTGTTTAGCACTATGTGTGCAAAATCGGTTGATGATATAAGAAGTATAGGGAAAGAATAAAGTGCTAGAGCTATTACTTGAAATATCGAAGTTGAGACATGAAACGTATATGCATGGATACATCTAGTTCATCATTGTTTCATACTTTGAAAAAAAAAGATTTAAACCATTTGGTTGTTTGATAGTCGATCGGATAGCAATATTTGGCTTATGGTTGGATCGATAATCTAGTTAATTGTAGCATAGATCAGTATGGCTGAAATAGTTGATCTTACATTATTTCTCTTATAATCTCATGTTAATGGTCTGTTTTATATTGCTTATGACTTACTGAGTTGAATACTCATTTGGTGTGTTTGCTTGTCTCCTATTTAGATTTCCTTGACCCATTTTGCATGCTTGGAATCATCGTCGAAGTCATCACACCAGCTTGCAACATTTTGGTACCCTCTTCTTAGTTGATCTAAATGAACATTTTGACATGTATAGGCTAATATGTATTAATTTTGTTTGAACTTTGATATGTATACTTCCAGCCATGTGAATATGGCTTAAATACTAAGTTTGAATTTGGTTATGTTTAATCATGGTATAAATCGTCTTGGTTATAATGTGTAATGCTATTAATGAATTATATATATATATAAATCTATACATATGTTTGAGTGTTGAAAATGCTAAGAAATATTGATTATGTGTTTTTGGGGTAGTTCGATTATGACACATTTATATAGGTGATTAATTGCAATTTGGCTATTGTATATGATATTAGTATTTAAATTGAGATAGCGTAATGGGTCGTCTGGTTATGTCTGAACATAACATAAAATCGTATGATATGGTTGTTATATGATGTAAACTTATGTAATGGTTTTGATTGAACTTGATAATGATTAATTATGTGTTCCGGCTATGTATGAATAAGGATCGTATATGGTAGTATAATGAATTATGCATTATTAAAGATGAACTTAACGAAATGAAGATGATAGAAGAAGATGCATGAAAATTTTACGAATAAGTATTTGGTTCGGTAATATCTCGTAACCCATTCCAGCGATGGAAACGGGTTAGGGGTGTTACATTATCACTAGATAATTGAAAATGAGATTAAGAGGTAATTAAATAAAATTTAAATATTTTCTACAAAAAAAAATTCATATAAAGTTATAAAACTGCCAACTACTCAACTCTTAAACAAAATTAAAGGAAAAAATACTAATACGAAAAAAAAACCCTGACTTTCCCAAATTCAACGACTCAACAATTTTTTCAATACTTTTCTCTCACTTCATTCAACAAAATTGTAATTTTTATTACTTTTTGATAAGTGTAGAAATATTATTTTTATATGATATTCTTTTATTATAAGGCTAGTTGTGTTTTATAGGTGTCCCAAAATGTAGTTTTGATTATGAAAAAAATTCAATGTGAACAAGTCTAGAGCTGCATATTTGTTAACTCACATTAGCGCTTCACGTGCAATTCTGAGGCCAATGTTTTCGCAGCATTAATTTAGTTTGCGATTGCTTTTCGACAAAGAAACGTAAAAACCTAGCAGAGGAGCCGTTGGATAACGAACAGCATCCATCAATTGAATACGAATTATTAAATAAAATAGATTCAGTCCAAAAATTCATATTGAACTAGAAGCAAAACTTTTTATGTAAGAAATTATTTTCTTTTAATGAGAGGTATATGAATAGTAAGTAGTTAAATTCAATATTGTAATATTCTTAATATTATCATTCATCGTTAAATTGTTTAATATTTATATTTAGGAGTAAAATTTAACGAAATTTTATTTTGTAATCTTATCTTATCACTTCATATAAAGTTAACTTATTCACTTCTTTAAAGATAAAAAAGAAATTTTATCAATACACGTCAAGATATCATTTCTTCAAGTTCCATCAGCTACTATACTTCTAGTTGATATATAGTATGCCACGCTACCCTTGCACTTGTGGAGTAGAGTGCTTGATCACCACAATTCATGCCCAATTCACCTTCCTCTTTAAAAATCTCCTCCCAACACTAATGTAAGGAGAGAGGATAATCTATCAAAAAATATATATATAGAGAGAGAGAGAGGGGATAAAAACATCATTTCAGTTGTAACACACTCAACAAACCACTATGAAGTATTTTCACAAAAGAAAAAAAGGGTTCACAAAAATTTTTGAAGAATAATTATTTTATATAAAATAAATAAATTTGTTTCCAAACATTAAAACACAAAAATACTTATCCCTTTTAGAAGATTGTCCACAATCTAAATTTACTGACTCTGTCCCCTGTGGCTGTGCACACCAAAATCTTGAGCCAATGAATGTTCAGAAAAATAGAGAATGATTCAAGGGTTTTTATTTTTTGTAATGGAGGAACTCGTATTTCTTTTTAGACTTTTCAACTCTAAATATTGGGGCTAATGGACTTTGTACATAAATGTTTCGAATATTATCAATAATATTTTATTTATATTCAGACCGGTCCAAGAGACAAGCAAAAACCTTTACCCATTTTGGTTTATATGCTAAAATTATATTATAATCTCTCGTAAATTAATAATTCAATTTAAATTCTTTAAATACAAAATTTTAGCCTGAATCTTCAAAAAAATTATAATTTTATCATAGCCTATTAACACAAATTTTCTTTGCTTTGCCTTTATATATATATTCTCAATTACCACTCTTCACGATCTTAAAAAATGAAAAAAAAAATGTAAGCAATTTCTCTTTTAATTTTAAATTTATGACATGTATCTAAATACATAAATGATTACTGTTTTTTAATTATATATTAATGATTAAATTTTAGTTCTTATATTTGAGTTCTATACTTTAATTATTGATATAATTTGATATCTCAACTTTATAATATTATTAGTTAGCTTAAATATTTTATTCTGATTAAAAGGTTTAATAAATTTTAAGAGTTGATAACACCATTAATTTTTTTTTGTTATATTTAAAGCTTGTTGTTATGTATTTTTTATGTGGCTATTAAATATTTTTTTTAATTTCAATGTTTTACACTGGTGAATTGAATAAAATAAGTTTAATAGTGTTAACAATTAAAATTAAATTTTTTAAATTTAAAAAGTGAAAAAATCACTACAGGAAAATAGGGCTTTAGCGGCGTTTTTAATGGCGTTTTATTAAAAAACGCCGCCAAAATTTTAAAATTCAGAGCAATAGCGGCGTTTTAAAAAAAACGCCGGTAAAAACAGAGCAACAGCGGCGTTTTAGTAAAAAATGCCGCTAAAACCATAGCATTAGCGGCGCTTTCAATAAAACGCCGCTAAAAACTGAGCATTAGCGGCACTTTCGGTAAAACGCCGCTAAAAACCAGAGCATTAGCGGCGCTTTTGCTAAAACGCCGCTAAAAATCCCATAACCCCTAAACCTCAAAAAGAATCATAACCTCTAAAACAATAATTATTAAAATTTATGATTATACAATATATTAAATATTTTCTTATATAATCATAAAAGAGATAGTATTGAATTTAAAATATTGAATTAATTATCATTATAGTTTAAGGTTTATGGTTTAAGATATATGGTTTAAGCAGGTTTAATTATGAGTTAACTATGGTTTAAGGTTTAGGAGTTAACTAGTATTTGAAGGTTTATGATGAATTCGGGGTTTATGGATTATGATTTAGGGTTTAAAGGTTAGGGTTAAAATTTAGATCAATGGGACAATTATTAACTTCTTAAGAGATAATTTCCTTTCCAGATTCTTACCTGGGATGCTATTAAGAAAGGGTGATTTTGAATGTGGAATTAGCATTTGTTAAACTATGTATAAATTCCAAGCTTATATAATATAGAAATATCTTACAGAGTGGACATTATAACTAGAGTGTTCCAATAGAGAATTAATTGTTTTTATTAAAGTTATGTAACTTTGTATAAATAATAATGCTATTGTGTATTTTTAATTATCTATTTTTTGTTTAAATATATTTAGATTAAATTAATAGAATGTCTGAAATAAAATATGTTAAAAATTAAGTTTAGGTTAAGGGTTTAAGGAAATTAATGATACTATTAGCTAGAAATTAACTGAAGAACATTTGGATTTTACTAAGATTCATGTTATTTTGTATATACGTACTCATAATATTATTTAATATAAGAATATAAACATATATTTATATATATATGTGTGTGTTTTAATTTGTACTACACTAACATTGGCCACACGAATTCCCAAAAATATGTTTATTATGGTTTAGGGTTAACAATTTTTTAGAGTACTTTATAGTTTGGGCTTTATGGTCTAGGAGTTATGGTTGGTTTAGGGGTTACCGAATGGTTTTGGGGTTTAAAGTTTGGGGTGAGGTGTTTTGTGTTTGTGGTCTAAGGTTTAGTGTTTAGAGTATTAGATTTAGGGTTTTAAATTTAGAGTATAATTTTGGATTTTAATTTAGAAGATAAATGTATATAAGATAAATATATATAAAATGTTATTTTAAAAAATATATAAATATATATATGAAAAGTGGTTTAGTGTGCAATTGTGTACATGAACTGTAATTTGATCTAGATCTTGTAAAATATTTACACGTTATTGATATAATAAACAGCATCATGTTTTATTTAATTAATTTATATGCATACATAATATGTATTTTAAAATGTGTATTAAATCAAAATTAAAGTTTCAACTATAGTTAGGGTTTTAGGGTTTATATATAATTTAAAAGAAATTCTAAATATATAGTTTTAAATTTTGATCAATTTCTATAAAATATTCAGGTATTAGCGGCGTTTATACATAAAACGCCGCAAAAGATAGAAAATAGCGGCGTTTTTTTAGAAAACGCCACAATATTTCATTATACATTAGAGTAAAATGGCGTCGTTTCCTCTGAATAGTAGTTGCTTTAGCGGCGTTTCTATAATAAACGCCACAACGCGTATTAGAACGGCGTCGTTTTATAGTGTAGATAAAATAGGTGTTACTGGCGCTTTGCTGAAAACGCTGCAAAAGGTCTTATTAGCGGCGCGTTGATGAAAACGCCACAAATTTTCCTTATTTGAAACGGTGTCGTTTTTTCTCTCCTGAGGTTTATGCCCTTTACCCGAAATCGGTTTCATTTTTTTGCTAAGTCATTTTCCCCCATCTCGTCTTCCTTCCCCAAATCATCCCCTAATTCCCCAAACCCGAAATCCCTAACATTTTCCCCAAGTTCCCTTTTTTTCCCTTAATCTGTTCCCCCATACCCGAAATCCCTAACTATTTTCCCTTTCCTCTCGTCGACGGTCAGATGCTTCATGGGTTTGAAATGGTTAGTTTTTTAGTCCCCTTTAGATTAATGTGTAGTTACTGTATTACTTGCCTTTTATTTTTTTTTGGAATTAAGCTTAATTGACTGAACTTGCTATTTTGAACAACCACTTCCTTTCTTGATATGTAGTGTATGCTGGAATTTTCTTACGTCTTCTTCTCTTGTAGACTTCTCTGTCATTCGTGTAATTAAATGTTATTCATGGAGAACTTGCAACTCGTTTTTAGCACATTACCTCTGCTCTGATTTGTTCAGTTGCTATAGTAGTCCATTGGATCTGAAATCTTATTCATGTTAAAAGATATGGATTTCAGTTACGGGAAGCTGAATCAACCATCTAATAGGCAAACAAATAGATGATCGAGGGATGAATCTGATGATGAATCTGACGAGGAGGATGACCCTAATGAGACGGACTTGTGGAAGAAAAGAAGTATTTTTTTTGAGTTACCTTATTGGGAGCATCACATATTACGCCACAATCTTGATGTGATGCATATTGAGAAGAATGTCTGCGAGAACATCATCCGGACAATTTTGAACGTCGATGGTAAATCAAAAGATAATCTTCAAAGTCGACTTGATTTAGTTCACATGGGAA
This sequence comes from Gossypium hirsutum, assembly GCF_007990345.1. Taxonomy (NCBI): domain Eukaryota; kingdom Viridiplantae; phylum Streptophyta; class Magnoliopsida; order Malvales; family Malvaceae; genus Gossypium; species Gossypium hirsutum. The sequence continues at coordinate 11,720,687 of NC_053428.1, read as the reverse complement.
TTAGGCGTGATTTTCATCCCCAAGTACTTCCTAATGGAAAATATTGGTTGCCGCCTACAATTTTTGCAATGTCAATGGAAGAGAAATAAATGTTCTGCACGGTGTTGAAGGATATAAAGGTTCCGGATGCGTATTCATCAAATATATCTCGATGTGTAAGTTTTAAAGATCGAAGACTATATTCATTAAAATCACATGACTATCACATCTTGATGCAAGATCTACTTCCAGTTGCTTTACGGTGCTGTATGTCAAAGAAGGTAACGTCCTGTATAATTGAGCTGTCCAATATAATGAAAGCAATTTGTGGCAAAGTTTTGAATGTTGAAGAACTTGAAAAAGTACAAGATCGGGCCGCTTTGACATTATGCAATTTGGAGAAGATCTTTCCACCTTCCTTCTTCACTATTATGGTGCACCTTGTCATTCATCTCCCTCGTGAAACAATAATTGGTGGGCCGGTTTTCTATCGTTGGATGTATCCAATTGAAAGGTGCTAATTTATTTCAAAGGCATTCACCTTTATACCTATAGTTACCAGTTTTGATAATGTTGTATATGGTGTTTAGGTTCCTAAGCAAATTGAAGTCTTATTGCCGTAACAAGCGTTATCCGGAAGGATCAATTGCTGAAGGCTACTTGGCAGAGGAGTGTATGACATTTTGTTCTAGATATTTAGATGTTGAAACAAGATTGAATAGACCAAGTAGAAATGCCGGACTCAATGATCCTAACTTGGACAAAACTTATTTATTTCAAAGTTATGGAGAACCAATGGGCAAAGTTGAAATTGTAGAATTAGATGACCGATCTTGGATACAAGCACATAGATATGTTCTTTTCCACCACGATGCACTTGAACAATTACGCAAGTAAGTTCTAGAATATGATAAATATTCTTCTTTTTTTGATTTGTTTATTTTTTAACGAATTAAACATGTGTTTAACATAGTGAGTACAAACAAATCTTAAGATCTCGTCCATGCTCACGAAGATTACAACATCGCGAGATTAATAGGTTATTCGCAGAATCTTTTCATGAATGGTTAAGCCAAACGGTATGCAACTCAACATTTTGTTGACAAATAATAATGTTTTCTCATAACATTTATAATTACTCAATTTACTTTTGATTCAATAGGTTTGGAGTGGGAATATCGTTAATGACGAAGTTAAATGGCTTTCCCAAGGTCCGAATCGAGTAGTAACAAGATATAGTGGCTTCATCATGAATGGATTCAGATTTCATACCAAATATCGCGAGAGATTGAGGAGAACTCAAAATTGTGGAGTAGTTGTTAATTCTTTAATTACAAGTTACGCTAGTGCTAGGGACAGTAATCCTGTCGAGGGAAATGTGGAGTATTATGGACTTCTAACCGACATTATTGAGTTGGATTATTATGGAAAATGGAAAGTTGTCTTATTTCGATGTGATTGGGCTGATGCTAATACTGCTCGCGGAATTAAAAATGATCAGTTTGGTTTTACAATGGTGAATTTCTCTCGATTGATTCACACTGGAAAACATTTGATAGACGAGCCGTATGTATTTTCTTCTCAAGTTAAACAAGTTTTTTACTCGAAAGATCCAATTGATGAGGGTTGGTACGTTGTACTCCGAAACACCCGTAGTGACTTGTTTGACATGGGGAATGGAAGTAGAGATGACATCGGTGAAAGATCAGAAACTTTGCCTTTTCCAGAACAAGACTTAGATGAAAATATCCCTAGTACTAGTACACAATTTCAATGGGTTCGTCAGGATGTAGACGAAGATATTTACGATTTATGATGTAGTAAGATTTTATGATTTTTTATTTATATGTAATGTTACAATATTAACATTGGTCATGTTATATAATTTAACTATTTTATATTTACTATTGTTGTTATTTCTTACTAAAATTTTATCTATTTTATGTGTTGCAGGAAAAATGCCTAGAAGAAGATTAAGAGATCTTAGTATTGTACAGAATACTACAAATTCGGAAGAAGTAAGTACTGAACAACAGACAGTTGTTGGATCTTCAAGCGTGCCGGAGACACTTGACGAGTCTGTGGAAATTCAAAGTAATGTTAAGTTTATTTTACAAATTGTATTAAATTTTATTACTGATTTATTTTTAAATTTCAATATAGTAATAATTTATTATTTTTTAGCTGAAAATGGTGGGACGCGCAGAGGTTGAGGACGTACGCTCCTAACAGATTTATATAACTTAAATTCTGTCGAGCATGTCAAAGTAACTAGAAACAGCCATGGTCAGCCAGTTGGACAAGAAGCTCGACTTTTAGCAGGCTATTTGGGCATTATAGCACGAAATGCCAATATGTTGCCCATCAACTACGAATCATGGCATAACATGCCTGATAGCAATAAAAATCAAGCTTTCTCTAATATTAAGGTAACAAAACATTAATGTAATTATAATACTTTTGTTTAAGTTTCATTTATATTTACTTCCTAAACTTGAGTTTTTTAGGATAGGTTTGCTTTAGAGGTCTCTGATGCCTATATCAAGAAGGCATTGGGTAAAAAATGGAGAGACAATAAAAGCATTTTGAAAAAAGAATATTTTAAAAACCCATAAGCCTCGAAGAAAAATTGCAAAATGTCCCACTGGGAATGCTGAGGTACCAATGGGAAGATGCGGTTCGATTTTGGAATTTGAAGAAATGAGAGGTATTATGTACTTGCAAACTCTTATAAATTTTTCGGTTTATAGTATTTACTATATACGTAATAGTAATTTCATTATGTAGGACCGTGAGCGAGTTGGAACAAGCAGCAGGGAAAAACAAAAATTTACGCACACGGCAGGGTCGAAAAGTTTTGCTTGTGTAGCTCAGGCCGAGGTACTATGGATTTATTAAATCTATCAAGTATTAATAACTTTTTACTATTAAATAATATTTTTACTACTATATTGTAGGAAGCCTCGTCTGGTCAAAAAGTTGGACGCCTTCAACTTTTTGATATTACGCACAGGAAAAAAGATGGAACTCCGATGTCATCTGAGGCTGCAGAAATTATGGTATATTTACTTAATAAAAATTGATTCATTATAAATATTTATAATATCTAATTATAATGTTTTAATTCGTTGTTTTTATTAGTGTAATTTAAATAATGTTATGTTGTATTCCTTTTCATTGTATATTTCGTTTCTAACTCTTTAACTGATTTATTAGGAGAAACTAAAAGATAAGAAGGCAGAGTATGAAGCGACTGCTTCGACTAATAGTTCTGTTAATTTTGAGGATATTGATAACAGAATTATTAATGAAGTTTTGGGTCCTGAAAGGTATGGTCGGGTTAGATTTCAAGGATCCGGTGTTAACCCGACCCAATATTTTGGATCCACCTCGCACCAATACATGCCTTCCGGGAGTCAAAGTCAAGCTGAAGTTCAGAGGTTAAAAGATCAGATAGTTCAGATACAAGCTAGCACAGATGAGAAAATTTCTCAACTTAGAGCGGAGGCAGCAGCGAGGGAGGCTGAGGCAGCAGCGAGGGAGGCGGAGCAGAACAGGAAATACAATGAACTCCAGCATCAGCTTCAGTCTATGATGACTATGTTCCACCAATTTCAACATTCGCCATCATAGACATTTGTTTTCTTGTAACTTTTAACATTATTTTAAAAATATTTTGAATATTCATTTACAATTTATATAATATATTTATCGTATAATTTTTTATTATTTAAATTTGCGTGTTTTGGTTGGGTTGGATTTCATGATATATTTGTTGTTTTTTATTGAATTTCTTGCAGGAGGGTTGAATATAGGTGTAAAAATACATATTGCAAAACTGCGCAAATTAGCGGCGTTTTTTAAAAAAGCGCTGCTAAAGGTCCTGGTCATTAGCGGCGTTTTTTTATAAAAGCGCCGCTAAAAGTACAGGTCGATAGCGGCGTTTTTTAAAAAAGCGCCGCTAAAAGTACAGGTCTATAACGGCGTTGTAACAGCCTAATTTTCAGTGGTATCGAGAATAGAGATTTGAGATCACTAAATTCGACGGGTGAGTTAAAAATTTAATAAATTAATACCTATGAGTCAAATGCGAATATAAAAGCATTTTTGAATTAGTGAATTTGGTGATTTAAAAGAATTAATTAGGTAAATTGGGTCGAGAATGAGGTATCGAGACCTCAACTTCATAAATCGAGCTATAAATATTTTTAGAAATATTTATGGAGTGTTGGTGAGGTAGTATTAAATTTTAGTCAGAAAATTTTTACGTTTGGGTGGTTAATTAAATAAAAAGGACTAAATTGAAAAGGGTGTAAAAGTTGCTAGAAGGATTAAATAGCTCAATTGTCAAATGAGGAAGGACCTAAAGTGAAAATAGTCCTAAAGGAGATATTTTGGGCGGCAATAGCTGAGAAAAATCAGGAAATGGATGAAATAAGGGCAAAATTGGAAAATTGCCAAAATTGGTTAAATAAAAATGGGACTAAATTGGAATATCTAGAATTCTCTTCATTTCTCTTCATATTCATCAGCTGAAAAACAGCCATGGAGGAGGGTTCAAGCTGGTTTTCATACTCTAGCTTCATGTAAGTTTAATTCTTGCTTTCTCCTTGAAAGTTTTATGTTTTTGTGACTTTTACAACTAGGTCCACTTGTTGAATTCATTAGTTTTTGATTCTATGAAAGAAATTGAAAGTTTTTATGAATATGTGCTGGAAGTATATGATGATTTGGCATGGAATTAGAGCTTTAAATTATTTATATGCTGATTTTATTGAAAGAATTGAATAGAAAGTGAATGTTTGGGACCTAATTGTAAAAGAGTTTAAAGTTAAAGTTTCATATGGAAATTCTGCATTTCAAAAATTATGAAATAACTTAAAATGTCTAGAAAAAGTGTTAATTGAGAAAATTATCTTAATTGAGGGGTTAATTGAGCAAGGACTGAATTGTATGAATTGTGAAATTTGGGGCAAAATGGAAATAAACATTTTGCACTAAAACTGATTTAGACAGCAGCAGTAGTCTAACTTTGAAAAATCACTAAAAATTATAGAAATCGAATTAGAGGATGAATAAAATATGAAATTAAAGCTTATTGAGTCTAGTTTCTTATAAAAGAAATTATGTAAGCAATGGAATTGTAAATCATCAGATACAATAACTTTTGTGAGACAATGTCAGAATGATTTCGAGTTCCCCTGTTCTGACTTTGGAAAATCATAAAAAATTGGATAAAAATAATTAGGGGCTTAAATTTATATGTTTAGAATCCTGAATGAGTCTATTTTCAAGAGAAACAAACGAGGACATCATTAGAATTCTGTACAAGAAGATAATTAATTTTTAGTGAAGAAGGGTAGGAACTGTCAGACAGCAGAACAGGGGAGACTTCAATGAATAAACTGTATTAATTGGCCCAACCAAAAATTATGAAATTTTTATGGTAAGAAGGTATATGAGTCTAGTTTCAGAGAAAATTAGCGTATCTTAATTTGGAGTTCTATAGCTCAAGATAAAAATAATTTAGTGACTATGACACAGATGGATAGCTTGAATATTCACATAAGTAGATAATGAAAATTATGGATAATGTTACTTACAAGTGTGTTGTTTATACTAAGGATGTGGATGGAGAGGAGGAGGAGAAAAAATATACATATATATGAATGACTCGTGTATAAATTGATCACATGCCCGGTTATAATAGATGAGTGTTGGATTAGAAATGATATAATGTTTTATTTGGAATATTTATTATGAAATTATGATTATCGTTATAATACAAAAATTGAACTTGTGAGTTTATATGACTAAATTTTAGTGATTATTTGTTAATTTTATGAATTTTATGATGAGTTATTTCATATGTATTGATGATAAAATCGTGAATAATGTAAAAGCATGAAAATTGAATAAATGATCAAATTGAGCATTTCAGTTCAGTGACAAGATGAATTGAAGGAAAAGACCATGGTTGGACCATGGAAACAAGTGATAAGTGATAGCTTCGGCTACACTTATCTTATCAAGGACAAATGAAAGTGATAAGTAATAACTTCGACTACACTTATCTGATTAAGGACAAGTGAAAGTGATAAGTGATAGTTTCGGCTACACTTATCTGATCAATGGCAAATGACAACTGAAAAGTGGTAGCTTCAGCTACCTGATCAGTGAAAAGTGGTAGTTTCAGCTACCTGATCAGTGAAAAGTGGTAGCTTCTGCTACCTAATTAGTGAAAAGTGGTAGCTTCGGCTACCTGATCAGTGAAAAGTGGTAGCTCCGGCTACCTGATCAGTGAAAAATGGTAGCACCAGCTACCTGATCAGTGAATAGTGGTAGCTTTGGCTACAAGTGACAAGTGACAAGTGATTTCTGTATAAGACCATATCTGGGATAAGGCATCGATGTGATATATGCTACTGTATAAGACCATATCTGGGATATGACATCAGTGAGATATGTGATTACGTGTAAGACCATAGCTGGGCTATGGCATCATTATGTAAAGATGTGTAAGACCATAGTTGAACTATAGCATCGAAAAAAAAACGAAGTACTCAATTCCGTAAGATGTTCACTAATTTGAAGAAGTTTGGTAAGTATTACATGGAATTATGTGACATAAGGAAATACGAGTTGATGAGACATGAGCATAAAACTTGGTTGATGGATGAATTCATTTGTGATTATATATTTCTACGCCTTGAGTGTATTATCCGTATGAATTGGTACTCCAAATGAGTTAATGAGAAAACTTCTAGTATGAAATAATCTGAGTTCGAAATGAAATATCATGAAAACGTACTTGAAATACATTGGTATGTATTGTATATGCTATTTGAATTCATAAATGTGGAAAGCAAATGTATGTGGAAATATAAGATGATGATATTTGTACATGAAATTTATTGATGAATACGTACATCAAAATTTATATGATAAATTTTAGTGAACATTGAAATTGGGCTCAATAAGTGATTTGGCAATTTAAATCGTAATTGGTAGGAAGAGTTAATGAATTGCATATTTATGAATTGTTACACGTATTTGTCTGAAATATGAGGAAGTAATGGTAATTGATACATGGAAATATGAAACTATGATATATATAAAAACATGGAATATGTTTGATAAATGTGTTCATTCATAATTATAGAATTATGTACCTCATGTGTGCTATTTGCATAAAGATGATATTTCAAATACTTTAGTGAATAAAGCTTAAATATGAAATAGTATGAAATCGAAACAAATTGTTATGAAAATGTATTTAAATTATCTGTAAGTGTTTCGTGCTTCTCGGTAATGCTCGTACTCTATTCCGGCGACAGATACGGGTATGGGGTGTTACAGGCGTTTTTATAAAATCGCCGCTAAAGGTCTTGGTCTTTAGCGGCGTTTTTATAAGAGCGCCGCTAAAAGTCTATTTTCCTGAATTAAATTTCTAAAATTAAAAATATGGGGATTAAATTTAAAATATATGAAGAGTACTGTGAGGACTTTGCAAATATCATGAGTTTCAAAATTTCACTCTATTTTGATCTAAAAAAACAAATTAAACCAACAGAAAGGCAGGTGATAAGAGTCATATTTATTATTATTTAAACATCAACAGTTTTTAGGAAAAAATTATCAAACACGATCTTAACTTTAAATTTACAACATTTCCACAATAGTGAAAAAATCAAAGAAAATAGATTCTTACTTAGCCCTACAATAAATTAAATTAAGAAATCCCATTACAAAAAGCATGCATTTTAATATTTAGCATTGTTTTATAAAATCCTCTAAGCGGAAATAAAGAATAAAAGAAGATAAGAAGAAATAATTAATTCAGCTGTTAGGGTTAGCTGACTACCATCGCCACATGGGACCTATATAAATAACATAAATCACTTCTCTCATGTGAATGTGAAGAGCTTTTCACCAAATTATGAGGAAATAATTTTTATATATATCGCAGATTAAGTTGCATACTTGTATTAAATGTTGGAGGCTTAAAACTAGAGATTAAAAATTTGGTAGCATAAATAGAATTTTGCTTCTTTAACTTTGATTGGGAATGGAAGAAAACAGTCTCCTACTTAACCCGGCAATAAATGAAATTAATGTGATGGTTAAGGTGGAAACTTCAACATCCAAATTCAATTTAGTGTTTAATATATATAAAAATAAAAGAAACTCTGATTGGGACGTTGGATTTTAAAGGTTGGGTAGGTGTCCCTTTGCGACGGCCACTTGAAGTTTGCTGCCCCATCTCATAATGTCTCATCCTTTATTTATTTATTTATTTGAGAATATCCTCTACTTTATTAGATTTAAATTTAATTAGAGGAGTTTAGGAAATTGAGATTGGTAAGTAATATAAATATTTATATTTGAAAATAAATAATAATATAAATAAGAGTTGAAAAAGGCGTAAAAGGTTTGGGAAGACATAAAAGTTGAAAGTTAGTAATAATAGAATAATACCTTTGTTGGTTTAGGCGGGTTCATGCCTGCACCTTAAAAGAATTGGATCCAAGTAAAACCTAAGGCAACTTCTCTAAATCATCCTTAACGGGGCCCACTAAAACTATGTGAAGAAACATTTCTCTATTCTGCTATCAACTTTGTAAAAGTTACTACCAACATACATACAAATTTTCTCCATCCAAAACAAAAAACAAGCTTCAAAAGTTACTTAAGGATTTAATTAATCCATGTTTACAAATGAGAAATGCATGAAAGGTTTAAACAGTATTTAGGGTCCTCTGGAAAAGAAAAATTAATTTGTCAAATTAATTATATCGTAATGTTGAAGAAGAGCCACTATCCATAAAAGATCTTAAATTCAGCAGTTAAGTAATAACTGTATTCTGAGACTAATCAACTTTGTCTATCTACATCCCAACTGTCTAAACCCTCTAAACTCATAAAACTTAAATGAAACTCTCCCTTTTTTTAACTGTCACACATGATGCACTATGTCCATCAACTCCCCCACACATAATTTAACTGATTAAATTTAAGATAAATAAACAAAAGACAAGAGTTCTTTTTCTTTTTCTTTTTCTTAGTTTCCTGCAATTTTTCCCCCTCAAAAGGAGAGTTAACCATAGATAGATTCAAATGTGAAACAGCAAGATCTTTGAACAGGAAAAGAAGTTTCATTCATTAGTTCCTACATTTTGATTTTTTTTTTTTAAAAAAATTTCTCTCTATCGTCCTTCTGTCGTAGCGGAGACACGATGAATCTTCTGTGTCTATTATTTCCCATGTGGGCATGTTCCTTCTCTTTGTTTTCACTCTTAATTCATGCCCGACCACAGTCAACTGTTCCCTTCACATCCGCTTCTGTTCTTCCTTCTGAACAAGAACCCATTTCTCAGTTTTCTTCACAGATGGAAGCTGTTTCTCCAGGTTTTTCAACTCTACGTTTTTTTTTTTTGGCTTTGAGTATGCAATCTGTTCTTCATTTCTCCTAAATGGGGTTGTTTCGTTTGCTTGCTTCAGATGGTCTAGATTTCTGCATTACTCTACTGTTATTATTACGTTTTTCTCTTATTTCCCAGGATTTAGCACATATTGTGCACTGTACCTATAGGCTTATGATTTTTCAGTAGTTTGGCTGTTAGGAATAATTGCTAATTCCATTAAAGTGGCCAAAGTTAACTTGTTTGGAATAGTAAACAACAATTTGTTTGTGTCCATTTAAGTGCCCCATTTCTTTTATTTATTTTTGAAAGTATAGTTCTTTATGCAAACAAGAATGAAGGATCTTTTCCTTCCGTTTACCTACAGATATGCTAATTTAAATAATCATGTTAATGGTAAAGCAGGGGTGGCTGTTGTTCGAGTAGTGCACCACCAGGATCTAAACAAGAGAATTCTTATAGCTCTAATTGTTGCCTCCACTCTCCTTGCTGGAATATTGCTCTTTTTGTTATGTTTCTGGATATGTAGACAGAAAATCTTGAACAACTCCAATGGGAAAAGCAAACAAAAAAACCTAGGTATCTTTTTTTTTTTTGTCTCACTTAATCACCTTATGTTTTTGGCTTTCAAGTTTTCACCTCGAGGTTAAGATTATGGCTTGCTTACGCTTCTTGTCTTCCAATTTCAACTCTGTTCTTTGTTTTGGTTTTCGCTACGCAATCTGCAGAACCTACAAAAGCACTTTCATTGAGTCCAATTGTGGATCGTTTTAATTCCTTATGGATGGCTGGGAAAAAGGGGTCAGTAGCTGTCATCGAGTATCGGTTATTGGAAGCTGCAACAAACTGTTTCGGGGAAAGTAATGTTTTGGGTGAGGGCGGTCGTGGACGTGTCTATAAAGCTCGCTTCGATGACAAATTTCTTGCTGCTGTGAAAAAATTAGATAATGGAGGAGTGGATGCTGAAAGGGAGTTCGAGGTAACATTTTGTGCCCGACTGAAATAGATTTTTGATATCTAGTTTGTGTGCATCTGATACATCCTTCCTGGGTTTATTGCAATGTGCAGAATGAGGTGGACTGGCTGGTCAAAATTCGGCATCAGAATGTTGTATCGCTTTTAGGTTACTGTATCCATGGTGAAACAAAGTTACTTGTATATGAAATGATGCAAAATGGTTCTTTGGAGAGTCAGTTACACGGTATATGAACTCCTTTTCTTTATCCCAAAGTCACAAAGAATAGTGAAAATTAGTTGAAGATGGCTAAAGTTTGTCTTTTGATCTAATTTTATTGGTTTGGACATTATAGGACCTTCTCAAGGATCAGCTTTAACCTGGCATTTACGAATGAAAATTGCAATTGATGTTGCTAGGTGAATTCTCCATATCCGATTCTGTTCTAATCTCTTACTCTGATTCATTGCTTATCTGTTGTTAATTTGGTTTGAAATGTCTGATAGAGCGTTAGAGTATCTTCACGAGAACTGCAATCCACCAGTCGTCCATAGAGATATAAAGTCATCTAATATCCTTCTCGATTCCAACTTCAATGCTAAGGTAACATTATGCATGACAGACATGAAAGCTCGTGTCTTTACGGATCTTTCTTGAAATGTCAACTTTGAATGGTTCCCTTAACTATCTTTTCATTGATTCAGCTATCGGACTTTGGCCTTGCTGTGACTACTGGATCTCAGAACAAAAACGTTAAGTTGTCCGGAACATTGGGCTATGTAGCTCCAGAGTACCTCTTAGAGGGTAAGCCAAAGCTCTTTATGCTTCAATAAGTAAGAAATTACGAATGAGATCCGCTAAGTTTTCTAGTTCAATACGTCTTTTTGCAAACACAACATACAGAAATGCGTTTTCTAGTTCATGAAATCCTTGAGCAATTACGAATCTACAGAAAGATGCAGGAGACATAGTTGTTCTTCCTTCCTAAATGGCTCCATAAAAGAGAGATTTTAGTACCAGATGTAATCTCACTCTTTGATAGAGTAAAAACCTGATTGTTTCTCAGGTAAATTGACCGATAAAAGTGATGTATATGCTTTCGGAGTTGTACTTTTGGAGCTGCTAATCGGAAAGAAACCGCTAGAGAAAATGTCACCAACTCAGCACCAATCTCTTGTTACATGGGTAATTTCTTTGGACCATACATTTTGAATTTCTTTCAGCCATGGCTTAATACTTCATTTATATACTATTTTTATAGGTCATGCCCCAGCTTACCGACAGATTGAAACTTCCGAAGTTAGTTGATCCAGTAATAAAAGACACAATGGATTTAAAGCACTTATATCAGGTACATGGAAAATTATTTTATTCGCATCGTCATATGCCCATGTTCTCTTTATAAGCATCAAATTATGTCATTTGTGAACAGGTCGCTGCTGTTGCGGTGCTGTGCATACAGCCCGAACCAAGTTATAGGCCACTCATAACTGATGTCCTGCATTCTCTCATCCCTCTTGTACCGATAGAACTCGGAGGTTCGTTAAGACTTACATAGCCGGTCGGTGCCTCCTCTCTTCCATCTCTTTCGTGTCGATTATACAAATTCTGAACTTGTGACCATGATGTCTTGAATTTTGATTTTGCATCTACCCTTCTTTGATACAACACTGCATTTGGTAGACTAGTTTTCCCTCATTCTTTTCCAAATGAACCTTTTCTTCGAGGATCTGATGCAATTTCATCATGCCATGGAAGTGTCTTTTTGGTGATTTTCTGATGTTACAACGTAGAATTTATATTCCAAATACAGATATTTAACATCATCTGTTTATTACTCTGATCCTTGTACTGAAAAAAAAAAAGGGAATAGAAAATGAAATTCTCGATTAAGGATGGCACTTAATTGTTAAAACATTATTCAGTTTGATCAATTTTGTGGATTAGGATATTTAACGAATTTGGATAAGAATGTTTTTTTTTTTTGAAGATGGATAAGAATTTTTTAATCTTTGATATTCAAATCTACTTTGATTTCTATTCATATATTGTCAAATATTCAAGTCCATTTTATTTAAACAAACAACTTAAGACAACTTAAAATGATTAAAAGGGACAAATTCTTTGTTGGGCAGTCTAAATTTAATAAATGTAACAGAATAATTAGAATTATGATATGATAATCTTACTTAAATCTTTTCTAATTTGGTATTTTTGCAAAGTCTTGTATATAAACAAAATAATTTTCGTATTTTCCAATGTGGTTTATAAAATTAGTTAGCAACTAGAATTAGATTCACTTGAAAAAGGGGAATTGCCTAAGCCTAAGCCTAAGCCTAAGCCTAAGCCAAACCAAAGCCGAAGCATTGAATTTTGTCTACTTCCCCTATGCGGAATATTTCCAAATAAGAAAGGAATGATAAAGCTTTGCAGGCAATGCCAATGTATCTTGAAGTATTCGACGGTCGGTGTTGACCTTATGAAATGGTTTCAGGCTTTGCTAATAACACCCCTACACAAAAATAACATTAATTTCGACTATATTTAAGAATTTATATAAAAAAATTATTTTAGTTTTTTATTTGATTTTTTTTCTTTTTTAGTTCTTTAATTTATAGTTTTTGTCAAATCATCTTAAAATAGATAAAAAAATTAACTTTTGTTATCTTTGTTAATGTGGCATACACATGAATTACTATGTGAATAGCATGTCGACATTTAATTAATTTCTTAAGATTTAAAAAATATAAAAAATATTCTTTTATAATTTTATACATTTTTAATAAATTTAAAAATAATTTTTATATATTTAATTGAATTTTTAAAATTTTAAAAAATTAATTAAATATTGACGTGTCATCTACATGTATACCACATCAATAAAGTTAAAAGATGTTAACTTTTTTATTACTTCCGAGATGATTTAAAAGATATAAATTTAAGAATTAAAAAAAGATAAAAATTAAACAATGAGTTAAAATAATTTTTTTAAAAATAAAATTGGAGTGAAAAAATAATCATAATTTAAATTAATTTATATCCAAATGAAATGAAATGGGTCCAACAATTAGAAATGTTTTTATGTGAAAAAAAGGAATATGCCACGTGATGAGCCAAAAAATAAGTATAGTTCCCCGTAGGAATAAGAAGTTCTCATTAATATTAGATTCCAATGGCATGACATGTTTGTCCTTGTAAATGAAGACAAAATTATGAGTAATGCGTGTGCTTGAATTTTAACATCATTGCCACGATATTATCAATGAATCAAACCAAAACAAGAAGCAAACTAATGAAAGAAATTTTCATAGCTGTTTAAATTGGAAGGATATTCTCGACCGTCTCTAGGAAACGGCAGTGCCTTGAAATACTTCTCCGATTATAATCATAATCATTATAATCATAATCATTCTCATCCTCCCCCCCCCCCAAAAAAAAAAGAACATGGTGTTTTCAAGTTGGATTTGCAGTAAAAACGCCAAGAACCTCTTTGTGAAGATTGTTCATCCAGGAGGTCACGTGGAGCTCCATGACCGGCCTATCCTTGCGGCGGAGATAATCTACCGGAACCCAAGATGTGTGGTGGCTTACCCGCATGTTTTCCAGCAACCATGCGCCATTGTTGCACCTGAGACTGAACTAATGCTGGGTCAAAAGTTCTATGTGGTGCCCATAAGCACTATCCGAAAGCTTCAACGACTCTCCAACAAGTATTCGCCTAGTCCTACACCAAGAAGAAGCAACTACCAGCAAAGCGAGGAATCACAGGATCCAGTCAACGATGATTCCAGTACTAGGTGTTGGTTCTTTACGAACAAGAATAATAAAATTCCATATTCCAGCCTGAACCATAGTTTGGAGGATGAAGATTCGAGTGCAGATTCCAGTGCGGAAAAAGGTGTTCCCAAAGGTTTGGAGGAGGAGGATGGATCATGTTTCGATGACAAAAGTTGCTTCGCTTGCTTGATGACAGGTGCTAAGAGCAGTCACGATCATCATAAAGCCTGTGATGGCGATGATTCTGCTGAGAAAACCAGATTGCCTGGGAACGTGGTATCAGTTGATCATGATGATCAGACAAGGCTGCATACGAGGAAGAAAGCCAGAGGCCATGCAAAAGGGTCACCCAAGAGACGCGCATCATTTGACCAATGGCAACCAAGTCTAGCAAGCATTACTGAAACTGAAGAATAGGGAAATCACACACACATACGTATATGTTCTTACCTTTTGAAAGAAGAGTATATGTATATATTCTTGTTGAAGATTCTCTCTATATCTGCTTGATAAACATAAAATGCTCAAATATTCAAAATTTCTGAAAAAAATTAATATATATATATATATCAATTTGGCTTTTTTATTGATTACACCGATAACAATTTAATTTAAGATTCAATTCACAAGTTTAACTTAATTTTTTAATTCATGAATTTATATCACGAGTCTATTTATAACAGTTATTATTTTTTTCTCTCATATCAAGCAGCAAATCATATTGGTTAAAGCTTGTTCATATGAACTCGTTTCGATTATTCATTAGTAAATGGTGTTAGGGTTCCATTAAAGTTATGTTTCTTTTGGCGGAAAAGAAGAGATATACGAACTTGAAAAGTGCTTATATGACAACCAAAAAGCTAGAAAAGAAACGAGGAAATCTATAAGGAGTTAATGAAATATTCCTTCAATCATTAAATGGAAGAAATTTTTTTCTTTATTACATTGATACGGACAACACGAACCAGCTGAATGAAGCCTGTCTTTTATATTGCCACTCTGTTATTACAGAAACAACTAATAAAGAAAAAAAATTGGATATCGTTAATTTGCAATGTTCAGCCCTGCATTTCTCATACAGTGTAGTTTTGGTTGATGGTCTCAATGTCAAGTCCTTTGAGTTTCACAACTGAGTCAACATGCCCTTTCAGCGTATGAAGCTCCCTCAACCTGGTAAACCATACATAACATGTTCATCTCATGAAATAAAACTAGTGAAACAACGAACATATTCACAATTACCAGTGATCATATCATATTATACCTTGCAACTTCAGCACGCTTCTTGGCTTGTTCGGCAATCTCCGACAACTCTCGGTAGCTGCTCTTCTCATTCAAGATTTCTTCAGCTCCGGGAGCCTGCAATCCATGAAGGGTTCGTTGTGCCGTGGCCCATTGTGCCTCCCTCTCTTCCCTTCCATAATCCTTCTTTGTTGTGAAAGCAGTCTGTGTGCAATATGAAAGTGTGAATATCAAGAAGAGAGAAACAGAGCATTGTCTCAGTTGTCATTCAAGGATAATGATTTGCATACCTTATTCTGAAGGAGATTATCCCAGGCCTTTCCACTTAAGGCATACCGGATTAAGAACTTGAGAACATCAAGTGGGATGTAGAAAACTATACTGTAGAGCCAAATAACACCAGCCCAAGGCCATCCGATGCCTTTAATTCTAGCGAATCCCCAGTTTGCATAAACGGCAAGGACAGTAGCCACCTTACAAAGTAGAACAACACACCAAAAAATGAAATATAAGTTGGTTCTTTTGTATATCAAATTCTGCAATTGATGTGAAATTTTACACCAACTCACCAGTTGTGCTAGAATGAAGGCAACCACTAGAAGGAGACCGGGACGTTCGATAAAAGACCAGCTCCGAGAACGAGTCACAAAGATGAGTGCCTGACTCACAATACTCACTTGGAGATACACAGCGGCTGTAAGCTCATCTTGACTATACCGGATGGATTTTACCCGAAACTTATCCTGCAATTATGGATCAACATGCTTTGTGGTTCATACTTCATAAGTATGGTTCTTAAGGAGAATGTAAATGGTGTTTCTTTTTTATTTTACCGAAAAGAAGTCGGAATCGTTCGCAGCCCAGAAAAAAACAACAGTCATGCAAGCAAGATAGGTTCCGAGAACAATGCCGGTGGCAAAGATCTCATTGAGCTTCCATGAGTCAGGCATAGGAGATGGCTTAACCCTGTCCTTGGAGATGGTCATAATAGTTCCGTCATTGAGTATAGCAATGATCAAAACCATGAAGGGGGAGAAATCGAACTTCCAAATAAGAGCAAGGAGCATGAAACCCAGAACGATACGGATAGTGATGGAAACGGCATAGATGGTATAGTTTTTCATTCTCTGAAAAATGGCTCTGCTTGTTAGAACAGCACTAACAATCACACTTAGTCCAGGCTCTGTTAATACTATATCCGATGCACTTCGAGCTGCATCGGTTGCATCATCCACTGCAATTCCAATGTCTGCCTTCTTAAGGGCTGGTGCATCATTCACACCATCTCCAGTCATGCCACAAATGTGGTTCCTTTCTTGTAGCCTCTTCACAATCTCATATTTGTGCTCTGAATGGTAGTTCATTAGTTAGGAGTTAGGACAACATGACAGCTACAACACTAGCTACGAAATATATCAACTCAGTTACCTGGGAAAACTCCTGCAAAGCCATCGGCCTTTTCAATAAGCTCATCCACATCGATTGTTTCAACTTTTTCATCTTTATTGTGGCCCAGGAGAGCAGATGATGGATACATGTTGGTTCCCATGCCCAGCCTCCTACCGGTTTCCTTACCAATGGCCAACTGATCACCGGTAATCATCTTGACATTCACACCAAGATGGAGTGCGCGACGAATCGTCTCCGCGCTGTCGTGTCTAGGAGGATCAAAAAGAGGTAAAAGGCCCACAAATTCCCATGGACTCCCCGGGCTGTCCTTGGTTTTCTCAGGAACAGTCTAAAAATACAATTAAGTTTATTCCACAATAAGCTTTTCTTCCATTTGCTTCTTAAAAGAAAGCATAGCTATCAAGAAAAATGGGTTGCAAACTCACCTGTCTAGCCACACCAAGAGAACGAAGTCCACGATCAGCAAATTTATCAATAATATCATGAGCCTTCTTCTTCACATCATCTCGAAGGTCGCAGAGAGAAATGATCTGATAGAGATTTCAGGTAAAAATAAGAAGCCAAAAACACTGCCAGGAAAAGAAAAATGAGGTATAAAGCTCCTGCTGATATTTTACCTGCTCTGGTGCACCTTTGCTGACTCGATGCCAACTGCCATCGGACTCGATGTATGTCATGGCTGTACGCTTGTCAACTGGGTTAAAAGGGAAGAAATGGACCTCTGTGATACCCTCTCGTGCCTGTAAACCAAATATTAAATGTAAGATTTATTTGCATAAGATGAAGTGGATGAGGAAATAATGGAAATGGATTGAGAAAGCACAAGCAAGAAGAGTTCACCTCCTTGGGGTCAGCTAGCATTCCAACAATGCAGGCATCAATAGCATCTTGATTTTCAACCCTTGAGGCCCTTGCCGCGAGTAACAGAAGCATTTCCTTGTCAACATCCTTTGTGAATACCTGAAATTTCAGTTGCATGATCAATGAGTTATGGTTTCCACAATAAACGATTTGACTCTCATAGTTGACGGTATGTTAATGGCTGCCTGTTGAACCCAATTCATGGACCAACCTCAACCATGCTCTTGTCTACAGTAAGCTTGTTTAGAGTAAGTGTCCCAGTCTTGTCACTGCAGAGTACATCCATTCCTGCCATTTCCTCGATGGCTGTCATTCTCTTTGTAATAGCTCCTTGTTGAGAAAGCCGGTGAGACCCGATAGCCATTGTCACAGACAAAACTGTTGGCATGGCGATAGGAATCCCTCCGATGAGAAGCACCAAGAGATTATCAATTCCATCTCTATACTTTCGACGCTGGATCGGATACATCACCACAATCTCAACTAGCATGCCCACTGCAATTGAGCATATGCAGAAGTTCCCAATTGCGGTCAGCACCTGATCAATCAGTTCCCATCCCAGTGCACACATCAGATACAAGTTAAGAATATACCACAAATGATGCTTGTCATAAGCTTGTGAGATTACCTTCTGGAAGTGGCCTACGTTGTTGGTGCTATCGACCAGGTGAGCTGCTTTACCAAAGAAGGTGTGAACACCAGTAGCGATAACAACGGCCTCGAGCTCACCTTGCTTGACAGTAGAACCCGAGTAAACCCCATCACCGGGGTTCTTGTTTACTGGCAAAGACTCACCAGTTAAGGCAGATTGATCGACCTTGAGCGCATCGCCCTCTAGGAGACGTGCATCTGCTGGGATAATATCTCCCAACTTGATGCTGATGATATCTCCTGGAACCAAAATTGCAGCTTCTTGCTCGCACCATTTTCCATCTCTTAGGACCTATTAGTTAATCAATTATTCAAACATGCAAAGGAAACGTCAGTTTTCTACTATCACATATGCATGTATTGTTTGTGTTGGCCAATTATTGATGTCCCATATAAAGCACCTTGGTTTTGGGAGCAAGACCAGCCATAAGTGCCGCTGCTGCATTGCCTGCATTGTTTTCTTCAATGAAACTGATAGTGGAGTTGATAATAAGCAAAACCGTGATACCAACGAAATCTTGCCAATCTGGGGGCTTGCCCTGCATTTTTGGTTTATCCAGTTAAAAAAGATGGTTTACCTAATTGCAATGCAAGTGTAGCAAGAAAGCGTGATGAAAGAGAAGGATTAATACTCCTCCATTGGCCAAAGCAATGGCCATAATTGCTGCAATCTCCATCACCCATGATAAAGGATTCCACATAAATCCCAAGAACTTCAAAACCTTGCTTTCCTGTTTAAAATTCGTTCAACCCTAGTCAGCTTCTGTCCTCGTTATATATAATAACAGAAAATGAAGAAACAGTGGGAGTAAGATTAGCAAATCTTTACACTCTTCTCTTCGAGTTTGTTTGGGCCAAAGATTTGCAATCTCTTCAGCCCCTCCTCGGTTGTCAACCCTTCCTTGGTGCATTTCAACTGCAGAAATACTTCTTCAACGGGTATACGCTCCTACAACCCCACACACACACACCAAAGTTATCAATTCTATCATCAAACAATTAAACAGTCTTTAAATTTTATTTTTTTTAAAATGCTTCATCCCAACTGGCAAAAAGAGCCATCGTCAGCATGGGAAACGATTCATATAATAAGTATCAGCTATCGAACAAATTCAGTAGGTGGCTAAGCAACATAAAAGTAAAATTGAATCTGGTGTTTGCATTGCAATGCCAATGACTGCTAACATAACAATCGTGTCATCTCAATATGTACCTTAAAAAACTAAGACATAAAAAAACACAAACTAACCATCAAACAAAAAGTGATAAACAAAGATAAAATCATGTGTTTTTTTTTTCCTTACAAGATCGACGTTCTCGTTCTTGATCTCCTGCAAGGTGTCGTCTATGTCCACCATCTTTTCTTTTTCTTTTTCTCCTCGAAGAAAAAAAAAACCCAACACAGTTTTATTAGCCTTTGTATGCTCTTGTATTAATCTTCTTAATCTCCAGTGGCTCTTCTTTTTTCACAGTAAATCCCCGTAGGGTTGTTTACATCAAAAGGATGCTACACTTTTAACGTCTTATTGATAACAATTACGACTCTTTTTCTTTCTGTTTCCCAAAAGAATATTTAGGGTTAGGTTTTGTATTGTATTTTGTTTGTTTATTTAGTAAAATAGTAGAACACAGTATATGAAAAACTCAAGTGAGAGTATGAGTAAATATATACAATCCGATGTTTCCAAAAATAACCGAAGCTTTGATTTCGAGGGTTTTATTCATTCAAAGGACCAAAACGAAAGATGGAGCGCGACTCCCTTTGTTTGTGGAACCATAACGCAAAAGGGGCATCTTTCATACGGTGAGTGCATTATTGTAGGTTTCAAACACACACATCAAAGTTCTACAACCAGGATGTGGATCATAAACTATAGGAGAATTTTTTGGAGGCTATTTGAATTTGTATTTGTCAACCTTAACAAAACTACAATTAACTTTACAACCATTTCTTTATTTTATTTATTTTCCATTTTTAACGTTTGAAATATATTTTTTTAAACTAAATATTTAAATTTATGCATTTGAATTGAATTTTTATTTATCTTATAACTTGAGCTCAACTCAAGGGATATTTTAAGATTGTTTAAATTAAATATTCTTGTCACTTCTCTAACACTTGTCTTTTAACTTAGCAATAAAACTCTAATATGGGTTTTTTATTGACCTAATAACAAATTTAGTCATTCAATATTTATATATTCTATCAATTGATTCTAAAATTAAAAAATTCAACAAATTTAACCTCAATATTTACAAACTCTTTATCGATAAACTCAAAAAAATTATAATTTTTTAAATGATAAATCTTCTAACCATAATAGTCATAGGTAGGTGTATGAATTTAAGAATGATCAAACTTTAATTAAAGTGAATTTGATAAAATTGATAAATGTATAGGAACGATTTAGATAGGATAAAATTTATATAATAGCAGGTATGAAATACATACTACCCTGAATTGTATTGTTTTAAAACTATATAAATTGGTAGATAAATTTCGAAAAAAGAATTATACAACACTTGAGAAGCAACTGTTGTTAAGAACCATTTATTAATCAAACATAAAAATAAAATATTTTCAATTTTATGCCACACTTGAGGAATAAATATTTGGTAATTTCTTTAAAAAATTTCTCAACCATGATGCATTTTCTTTTGTATATAGTATAAAAAATTCTGTTAAAAAGATAATAAATAATAATTAGAGGGGGCGTTTTATAATACTAATTAAAGATACTTGATAGTCTTTTAAATTTACTTGTAGAGTTAAAAAAATTCTATCGCCAATGTATCAATACTAACTCATAATTATATATGAATAAAATATTTTGTAAATTGCAAGTGGACAAATAAAGTTAGGGATCAACAAATGTTCTATAAGAATATAATAAAATATTTTAATAATAGGAACACATGGCAATTTTTTAAGGTTACTTGTGGAATAAAAATATATATGGTAAGTGTAGCAAATACTAACCCTTAGATGCTAATTGGGAAAATGTTATTGTTGAAATTGACAGTACTCTATCTATCAAAGGTATCTATGGTGGCATCAGAGGGCATTCAATAGAGATTTGGTGTTGCAAATTCAAAAATTGTGTAGACATAAATAGAGAGTAGATATCAAGCGCAGATACCAAGGGAGGCAAATATTGTGCTCCTCATATCTTGGTTGGACTAATGAAAGGTCTGCATTTTGGTACCCGAGTATTTCATGAAGCTCCTTCAATGGTTGTTGACCAAATACGGTTAGATAGACATTTTCTGTTGTCACCCTATTGTTGCTACTATTATTTCGTAATTGATAATTCTTTTTAGTTTATTGAAACAAAAAAAAACTAACCATTTGATTATATATATATATATAGAAAAGAGTTTATTAATCAAAGGGTAAACTAAGGAGCAAGTACATATTCCTCTCCTTTATCGCACGCATCATGCGCCAAAATACTCGAAATGTCCCATGCAGAACCCAAAAAAATCTGCAAATCATAGGACATGAGGAGATTGGATTTGCCAAGAAATCTGCTGCCATAGTTGCTGATCTGTAAACGTGAGATAACTGCATTTCCCATTGCCGGCCTATAAGCTCCTTAATGTCCCGAAGCAAAGCAATGGGGCTTTTGCAAACCTTCCTCTCCATTTAACAATAGAATGGCTTCAACACTATCACTTTGGACGACTATCTTTTTAAAACCCCATTTTCACGCCACATATATCAATAAAAACTTGTCCAATATTTTTTTAAGCAATTGTTCAATATTTTTTATGCTCACTTTATGGGGTCAATGCCCGAGGTTTATGACTATCCCTCTTAATAATATTGTCTTCAATATTTGAACCATATTTTTCCTTTGAGAGTGCAATATGTTTTGCTATTGAGCTCAACACTTAATGATAGTTTTTATATGAAACTTTAATAAGTATATTCATTATATATTTGTCTATCTATATTTACTATTATTTACATGCCTAAGTTGGTGTTACGAGTCAACTACCCGCACAATTATGGAAATTATGAAAATGATATTCTGTAATTGAAATAAGTCATATTATTCGAGGGTATTTTAATCGTTTAATTTTAAAAAATAAAAAAAAATTGCATATGGTTGAATTTGAATCAATGCTATTGACATTAATAAAATTTAAATTTTACTATTGAGCCGAAACTTCATTTTAACATAATATTTACATTTTAATTATATTATTTACATTTTAATTATATTATGCATACTTTATTACCACTATATCTCTATTTTAGATATATGGTTTTCACATACACGTTTTTACATACATAAACGTGTGATAAATATAGTAGTAATATATAAAATTTGTCGAAACCCTTGAAATTATATTATGTAACATAGAAATATTGCATTTGAAAAATAACATAAAATAAGACAAAATAATAATAATAATTAATAAAACAAAGTATATTAAAAACATGGCCAACATATTTAACATTAATATTTTGATGATGTGTCATGTAAAACAGGGGCAAAGTCAAAAAAATTTTCTTTGAGGGTCAAGGTTGAGTTATATATTTTTATGAGAATTAAAATATAATTTCACTATTGTATTTGTATATATTTTTGTAATTTTTAGAAGGAATAAATCAAAATTTTATTATTTTTGAAAGAACAAACTATAAATTTATCATTTATTTATTTAAAATTTTATAAAATTTCAAAGATTAAAAGCACCATTTTTAGGGGAACTAGGTAGCAGTGAGCATTTGATCGAGTCGAGTAGAATCGAATAAAAAAAATTCGAATTAGTTGAGTTGACGAATCCTATTTTAGCAACCGAACTCAATTTAAAATTTTTTCAAATCAAATTGAATTGAGTAAAAAAATTTTAAATTAAGTCGAGTCGAGTTAACAAATCCTATTATTTATACTCAATGTTACGTTTACATGGACCAATTATTTAACTAGTAGACAAAGTATAAGATTATTTAACTACATAAACAATATAATGGTTTTGACTTTTTACTTAATGGGTAAACATTTATCAAAACGACGTAGTTTTGCTATTTCTTATTTGGATTTTCGAATAACTCAAATTGTGTAATTTATATTTGAGTTAAACCAAAAATTTTAATTTTTATTCAAATTGATTTGAATAACTCGATTAACTCAAACTATTTGATTCAAAATTTAAAATTTTTATCTAAATTTTTGAATCGAATTGGATTTTGCCCACCCCTAAAACTAGACACTTGCTTGCCCCTCCCTTCAGCCCTGCATAATAAGAGTTGCTACTTGCCAATACATAGGATTCTTTTCTTAAATACTTTTGTACCTTGTAATATATATATATTATTAGATTAATATCAAAAGCATAATAAAGAAAAAAGAATAGAGAAATTCATATTTCCACATTTCCGTATACAAAAATCCACCTCTTGGTAATTTAGAATTTGGGAAGTTAAGTAGATTGAATCTTAATTCAATTAGCATGAGCATTATTATCAATATAAGAGAATATGTGTTTGAGTGTGTTGAAATGTATTATCTTCCTGTTTATGAGTTAGGAAGAAATTATGAGTAGTTGTAGACATAATATCAAAAAAGAATTTGAGAAGTTAAATTTTATCAAAATCAAATTGGACAAATTCTATCAGCTACACAAAAAATTAAAATCGTGAATACAAACTATTCGTAAGAAAGTTTGGTTTCATTTTTTAAAATTATTTTCGTATACAATTATAAAATTTTACAAATTAAATATATTGTTTAAAATAAGAAGAAACTTAATTTAAAGGAATTTAAAAAATGATTAAACCTTTTTCATAGGATATAATTAAACCTTTCAAATATAAAAACAACGAAGAAAATTGGATTGAATCTTAGAAATATTTTAAATAAATTTTAAGACGTTATTTTCTTTTTTTTTCTTAAGTAAAATTTATAAAATGACGAAATCAGTGACAAAACAAGGCAGAAAAATAGGGGGGGAAAATCTACATCCAAGCTGATACACGTACCAAATACACCTAATCATAATTCTTTTCATTTTCATCAAAATTAAAAAAAAAACAATCGATATTTAAAATATCCAAAATAAATGAAAGATATTGTAAACTTTCAGGGTAATTTACTTAAGATAAAATCGTCTTCGTCAATAAATGAATTATATTATTAACGAATCCAACGTATAGATAACAATAAAAAAATTAAATAAAAACAATGTTTTAGCAATATTCCGAAATCTCGGATTTCAGAGAGAGAGGGAGAGAGAGTCATATTGGCCCTTCATCATACATGATGCGGCTAAAACCATGTGGAAGCTATCATGCATGAAAATGGGGCACACTATTTGGTAACATGCTTGTGCACGTGGAGCGATGAGGACCAGCGAAAACAAGTATTCATGGATAGATTTTTTATTTTACTTTAATTATTTTGGTTCTATTCTTGTCCCTAGATTTTATACAATTGAATTTAATCCATATCATATATCAAATTGTAATGGTAATATTAGAAATTATTGGGAAAAAAATAGATAAATTACAATATTTACTCATTCTATTATTGTTATACTCTCCTGACTCAAGATATATAGCAACACCATAAGATATTAAGGAAGAAATTTTCCGCTTTCTACCTATCAGTTAGTGGCTAGAAGACCAATTACCTGGAAGATTTGACTTTTGCTAATCTTTTGTCTTTCTAGGAGGATTCTAGTTAGCCATCCCTGTGAGATAGCTACTTGTTTGCCTACTGAAGGTTTTCACTATGCACTCGCTTTTTTTTTTTTCTAAGAATGTGACTCTTTAGGCTACTAAACTGTATGTAAGCTTAATCACTCTGCACTATAGTTCAGAATGAATGATGTAATATGTCCCATCACAAACATCCAATCATGTGTCTTGCAATGATGGCATGATAGTAAATTCATCATGTCAACGCCATCAAACATAGAACCTCCCCTATAAATACTTCCAACACAATAAAGAAGGGATAGACCCTCAAGTATTCAAGCCTCTTTACTGCCCTTAACATACTCCTTCACAACATCAACCTTTTTACTCATTTTCCTCTTTTGGCTCTCCACCTAAATTGGGTGAATTGGCCTCCACTAGCACCACAAGATCTTCCTCCATACGTCCTCTCTTACTGATTCCTAACATCAATAATCACATTTTATTTTATAATTAATATTTTCAATGTGTTTTAAAATAAATAAAAAAATCATTCTACCCACCTTATTTATAAAATTTAAAATCAATCAGATCCAATGATATGCATATAAATATGATTAAAGGATATTCATGGTAAGTGGCTCATAAAGGTCTCCTTTCATGTGCTATGATCGAGTCTTTTGACTAATTAATGGATTTGTAACGATAAAGACAAGCTGCCTCACATTCTATTCATCTTACATGGTTTTATCATTTTTAAGATAATTAATAAATTGAACCTCCACTATTATATTTAAAATATTTGTATTAGGAATGACCAGATGGGATGAAACCATTTTCTTTTTCTCGCCTCAAATTTGAACCTCTCCTCTTGGTTTTGTTTCCAAATATTTGTACCTCGCCTCAAATTAATTAAAAATAAAAGTAAATATTTTTTTTCCAAATATTTAAACCAAATTCGAATTTCTCAACTCCAACAAAATTAATTCTAAACATATAAAAAGATAAAAACACTATACCAAATAATAATAATAAAAAAGTTTTAGGATAGTGTTTGACAACATTAATATTCTGCAATCCGAAAGTTTAAAAGTTTAAAGCAGTGTGAAGCAAGCAAATCCCGGTGATGAAATTTTGACAATTAAAAGGGCCTCCAACATTGTGACAATGAGACATGTGGGTCCAAATTTTGTTGGGAACTGTCTGCATGACTCCATCACTCTTCTTCCTTTCCCATGCACACAAACACTTCCAAAAAGTGGTCCCATTAAGATAAACATGAATATATCTTACTTTAATTTAGAAGTTTTATATCTTTTATTTCCATGTTGTAA
Source organism: Gossypium hirsutum (assembly GCF_007990345.1). Lineage (NCBI taxonomy): Eukaryota > Viridiplantae > Streptophyta > Magnoliopsida > Malvales > Malvaceae > Gossypium > Gossypium hirsutum. The sequence goes on along the minus strand of NC_053428.1, from coordinate 11,694,407 downwards.
TATTTATTAGAAATAAATTTCATCCTTTAAAAAAATAAATTAATTTCATAAATGAATATTTTTTAGAAAATCCAAATATATTATGTGTGACTAGATTTTTCTCAAAACAACTATTGCTTTACTTCCCAGAGAATTTGTTTGGATATGCTTCAAACTGCTGGACAGTTAGCTTTTATCATATATTAAAAAAAAAAAACTTACAAACCATTCATGATTTTTTAAAGGGTAAATTACAGAAATAATCATTCAATTATTAAAATTTAATTTTAAGAATTTAAAAAAAATTGGAATTTAAACATTCACTAGTAAGTTCATTCATGTTGGCCACCAAAGTTAAAAACTGTGAAGGAAAGTTGACCTGAAATTTTTAAAATTACACATAATATTCACATAAATTTTTTATTGTTTCATTTTCTCTGCTGCTGGGTAAAAAAAAATTGATTCGATTTATAGAGAGTTTCAAGTTGCGAACCGATAATAAAAAAAAAATCGAATTGAAGATTAGAAAATGGGTCGAAAAGGGGGGAATCTTCTTCTATTAAAAGTACTTTCTTTCAATTTTTTGTAAGTCAAATAATAACATGTAATCGTTACGGGTTTCTTGTTTCATAAAAACATTGTTAGGGTTCTTTGTTAACTTTAACATATGTTGAAATTGTTTTAATTTCATCGTTATGGGTTTTGTTGGTTCATCAAACATTCGTAGGGTTCTTTCGATTTCGTATTAATAATGTTTGTTTTTAAAAGCTGTGTGATTATTAAGGGGTTTAGGAGTATTGTGAGTTTGGGTCTTTCCTGCAAACAGACCATTTACATGTTTTTATTATCATTTCTTGTTTGTCTTCACTGCTACGTTAGAAAGGAACTAAGAACAGAGGCTAAAAAATTGCATTTTTTTCAGGGTTACCTCATTTAATTTAAAGGGTGGTTAAAATGATAATATTTTTTAAAGAATCAGAATGACATGGGAAAACGATAATTAGGTGAAAAATCAAATTAAAACAAAAATTCCAGCCCAGCTTTCCCTTATAGTTTTTAACTCGGGTGGCCAAAATGAATCAACTTACTAATGTGAGTGTTTAAATTGCAAAAAAAAAATTAAAGTACCTAAAAGGAGAATTTTAATAGTTAAATGACTATTTTTAAAATTTACCTTTTTCTAAATATGGTGGCGGCTGCCTAGGCTTAGGGCTAGACTCTAGAGGGACTGTTAAGCTATGCTATCCTCAAAAATTTTATTGCTTTTACCTTGGGGAAAATAGTAGTAATATAATGCAAAAATATTTTAAAGTATATTTCCAAAAATGTTTTAAAAATACCTAAAATCTAATTATCTTTCCTTAGAAATAGAATATGTGCAAGCCTCTGGTAATTTCTTTTTAAAAAAAGGAAGAGAGTGTTGACATTTTTGTTAAAGTTAGATACGGTAGGAATGGGAATATGGAATGATGTACAAAATAAATTAAGTAAATCAGCAGCACAAGGAAGGAAAATTTCAAATTAGAGGAATTAAAATTAAGGAAGTTTAAAAGGGGTTGCTTTTACAGAAATCAAAGGATTGGATGCATCATTCATCCTCGTCTCCAAGAAACCCAAACCTCTTTCACATCAACAATTAACATAAATGTACAACATCTTGAATTTCTTTTCAATTCCCTCTTTTTCTTTTCTCTAACCTTATTAGATCTGTATTTTTTATTACCTTATTTTTTTATTTTAAATTTAATTATTTTATATTTTTATAGATTTTAAAATTTTAACTTTTCACTAAAAAATAACAATAAAATTTTTATATAAAATTTTGTTATCAGTGATGTATGTGTTTTTGGAGTCGAGTTTTAGTTGTATATTTTTATAAGAGTTAAAAGTATAATTTCACAACTTTAATACTTCATACATTTATAACTTTTTAAAAATTAAATCAAAATTTTATAAATTTTAATGGGTTAAAAATAATTTTTTTTTCTTTTAGAGGTCCAGACCCTTGTTACTTATTCTCCAATTTGTTCATTTTTAGTACTTAATACTTTTCGAATTCAAACTTGATTCTAATAGTAGCCATTAAATGATGAACTAAATTAAAATCGCTATTTTATAAGTGTTATGTGGAAATCATAACTTGGCATGATAGTGCACATGTGATTGTTTGTTGCATAAAATTTTGAAAATAGAATAATTTAACTTAATTAAATTAATTGTTACTATTTAGGTCAGGAATAAAATTCTAAATTCAAAAAATACAAGGATAGAAATACTCAAATTAAAACTAAAGCTACAACTTGGAGTAATAGTAAAATTTTAACTATTTCTTATAAATAAAGGAAAATGTTAAATCTTGTACCCAGTTAAATTATTTCACATAAACTTTATTCACACCCTCGGTTCCTCTTCACACTTGCACTTTCTAAAATTGTACCTTTTTTTTTTGTTCAAAATTCCTAAATCAAACTTATCACCAAAATAATCTTAAAAACACTTATAAACCACCTAAATTGATCATATTTTCAAAATTGAAGATGAATATAAATTAGACCCAAACTTGGGATACCAATTAATACTTAATATTTATTTGGGTAAGAAAGCTTTGCTATAGGGTCAGGTGTTCACATGAAAGCTCATATTTATAAAAGTGGGGAAAAGAAAGATGGAAGAAGAAGCGGCTTCGTGCCTTAATATGTTCTATGTAGTTCAGATGATATGTTAAATACTTTATTCCATTAATGTATTCACACTACTTTATGCAAATCAACCTTTGCATAATGTAGCATATCTGATCTTATGAACTAAACAAATTACCGGTAACTAGAAAAACTAAACCATTGAAAAAGAAGAAGAAGCAAGTTCCATTAACACATGGAAAATGCTCACAGTTAAGACCTTTAACGTTGAACTAATTAGAAGAGAGTTCAATAGATCCATAATCAAGCAATTCCTCTATCATCTGCTCTATATGATCATCTTCTAATGGGACGAACTGCTGTTCACCCTCAACTTGACTTTCCTCATATCCATCCCATTTCTTCCCCGGAATATGCTGCCGGAAATCCGTTTCCCCGATATTGCTTCCGGTGACGGTGTAGCTTGGAGCAGCCGAAGGGTGACCACATTGTGTTGCATAAGGGTCTTTTGCTGCATTTTTTTTAGCCAGTTGCAGTGCTGCCATGTGACATTTATGTAACTTAGCGGCCAAAGTAGCCGAGAGAAGCTTTGATGAAGCAGATTGGGAGTCATTGGGATTGTATGGGAAATTGGTTCGTGTTTTTGCCCCACACATAAGCCTCGCCGCCTCGTCATATGCTCTTGCTGCATCCTCCGCCGTTTCAAATGTGCCTAGCCATATTCTAGTCTTCCTGAAAAACACAACAAACGTTTTCCTCATCAATAAATAAATAAAAACAATCAACTATTATAAGAGGGGAAAGAAAAGGTGGTTTCAAGGAAATTACAAGATGGGGTGTCGAATTTCAGAGACCCAAGAACCCCAATGTCTTTGACGGACGCCACGGTATCGCTGCTGTGGTCTACCCATGGTGGTTTTTTAAGAGAAAACGTAAGTGTTCGTGATATGTCTGAGAGAGAAGAAAAGCAAAACAAAATGAGCAGAGAAAGGAAGGGAAGAAAGGGGAGTGTGGAAGCTTAAAAGAGGGGCTTATATACAAGCTTCTATCGCCGTATTTGAACCTGTGTGATTGCTTATCAATGATCAATTTACGAATAATAGGACCTACAATGGGTAGTTTCTTTTTTCGTTTTCCTCCCCTCTTTACTTTTTACACGAGGAACAAAATATTTTTCTTTGTTCCACTTTTTCGTTGGTCGATTTTTTTTAACTCCCTTTATTATATATTAGTTATAATACACTCATGTCAATAAAAAAATTCTTAAAAAAATTTATGTAAAGAATGGTACAAATTGATTTTTAGAATATTCATTTCTTAGGTTTGAAGTAGGTTAATTTTGGGTTTAACTTATTTTTTATTGCATTTCATATAAAAGTAAAAAAAATATAAATATTTTTATAATAATATTCTTTTCTTTTAAAATAAAAAAGGCTTTTAAGTCTCCTACCTTTAACCAGTAGTCAAGGTTTCAATCCTTGCCTTGAATATGAAACAGTTTTAAAACTTGTGGCTAGCATTTATCTCTTAATGGGCCTACAGAATATAGAGAATTAATTACTTGGCTCACTTCAATAGATACCTTAAAAAAAAAACTTAAAAGTAGTTTTTTCATTAAATTGTTGTCTAGTTAACCTATAACATCATTTCGGTTAAAAGTTTTACCTTAATAAAATACATTTGATATTTTTTATAATATATAAAAGGGCATAAATGTGATTTCAAACGTTTAATGCTGTTAGAGTTTTTTTATTTTGTTTTTGTTTGAAAGTTGCTAGAAATTTGGATTAGGAACTTACACGTAATTTTATAGAAGTTGTTTTCTTTCTATAAAGAAATAATAATAATCACCCTGTATTTAATGAATTGATTATCTAAAGATTGAGTGGAATTCTGGTTGTAGACTTCATTCGGGAGACATATATTGTAGGTCAGTTCCTACAATCATTAGTTATGAAATGACTTCCAATGGGCAAGAATGTTTTTATCTTTTTCCTTTCCACTCTCCCGGTATTTTCTAATTTATATTAAAATTTACGTATTTATGATGTAGGTGAAAATTTTTTAAATAATACATATGTGATGCTTCTAATTTTTTCTTTAAAAAAAAAGTCCATTTCGAGAAAAAAAAAATATCGTCTAACCAATGCCAAATCTTTTGTTTTTAAAAAAATTGAGAGGGTAGGGTGGTTGTGTTTGGTCGTAGTAGTCAGTAGACAAAGGTAACATGGCTCACATCATGTTCACAAATACATAGGAAACCTACCCATATGCAATAGAACAAGGTAAGGACAGAAACCATGTTTCATGTGATTTTCAAGCCCCATCCTTTCCTAATATAAAGATAATATTACATTTGTCCATTATATACCCATTGAATGAGTATGAGCTACAATAATTGACCCATATATTCCTTTGTTGTGGATGAGGCAATCCATGTCCCAAAAGATTTGCAGGTCGACACCAATGCCGACCTTTTTGTTCCTTTTTGAAGGGGTAGGTGCTTATTAGCTCATCAGCAAAGAATTCGCAGCAAATCCCGAGACCAAATATTCTCAGGTTCTGACCCGAGGTTATTGTACCTTAATTCTTACAGCTTAAAAATACCAAAAAATAAAATAAAAGATACTAGTATGGATGATTATGTTCAATTTAAGAAAAAAAAAACATATTTGGAAAATAACAAGCACGATGAAGCTACAAGTAAACCATTGCATAAACCACTCTCTAGACTCTAAATCCAAAATTACCAACAAATCGCATAAAGTGACAAGTTTCCTAATTAGATTTTACACAGATAATTCATTTCTTAATAGCAGATATGGGCGAAAAGAATGGTCGGATTAAGGTTTGTAACTTCGCAAGAACTCTATAGATTCTAAGCTAAAACATTGAACATAAAAGTAGGGATAAAATGATTCAAAGGGAAAAAAATTTTCTGATGTACACAACACATTCCTACCCTAGTGACTCAACTTGAAGCAATGGCCCATCGAGAAGCCAAACCAGACAAAATGTGGCAAATCCTTTTTCTTCTAGGGTTCAGCCATTCTCTAATCCAAACTAACCTTCTCACTTTCTACCACTTGTTCCAACTCTTGGCTTGCCTTTAACTTCAGATTCCTGTATTCCACGACACACATTCATTAGTAAAAATTTCTTATTAAAAATGGCATTTTTTAATAAAAGTTTAGTGAATAAAATAAATGATCAAGTATGTGAGATAATTCATTTTAATGTACCTGTGGCAAGTGCAGGAAAATGTAGGATTTTGCTGTTGATGGGTTGTGATTTTCAGCACCCTTACTCCAGTCATAACAAACCTATTATAGCAAATTCAATGTAAAAATCACCTTACGAATTATTTTTCAATTCAAATAGAAAATAAGCATTCTTGCAAAGTAGATACCGAATATGCGAATATTGATCCATCATTGTTGAAAGTACTGCATGGTATAGGTTGACTGCACCTTGACATTGCCTGCATATCAGCAAAAGACAGCATTTATTACCAACCAGAATACAGCACAGATGATCTTGCTGCCATAGTTAGAATTGCCAAGTTCAGACCACCATCAATTTAATTTAAAAGAGGACAAACAATTTAATGGCGATTCTCTTTTCATTTGGCAAAATTGATCTCGGTAAAGATAGAAAGCATTTAAGGGTTTCTACTTTCTAATAGACACCAGACTGTTGAGGAACTCGGGTTCACTGTTATCTATGATATTGGTATCTGAAAAACAGCAATTTAATTAATTATAAACCATATTGTACAAGTAGTAGAGAAGACTAATTGCGAAAGAAAAAAAACACAACAGTTTATCTCATAAATTAAATGAACAAAGGATTCTAAGAATACCTTTAGTCTCTGTTTGCTATCCTTGTCCCAGAAATTGAAAGCACCATCAGACCCCGCAGTGGCAAAAGTGTGATGTATCTGAAAGAGGAACAAACAACGACATCCGATCACAAGCCAAAGAAGATTTACATCCCTAAAATGGTTAAAAATAATACCTACCTAGCATAGATAATATGAAACAAACAAGGAAGAAAACAACATGAAGATGTACAAGGCAAAAAAAAAAACTTACAGGATGGAAGTTTAATGAGTTGACAGAATATATCTCACTGCCATCCCTGTGGCATTTAAAAGTAAAGTTTTTACCCTGTTGTCCATCATCAAGGTGGTGTACACCAACCCTTCCCTCAATTGAACCAACCTGCAAAGAAAAATGATAAATGTTAATACTAGCAATGAAACTCTTCCATTATTAGTTGCAACCAAAAACTGGAAAAAGAATTATATGCAGAAATATAGAAAATCAGGCAGTTGTCATAGGCTGTTTCAGAATTAAAGTTAGTAACAACACTTGGGTATCAACCAACACAAAAGGTATAAAAACAGATATAGTTATATGTATATATCTCAAATGCCAAGTGATTACTTGAAAAAAAAGAAAGAAGAACAGCAAAAGGAGAAAGGAACCACGATTACAGAATGACAGAACGAAACATTAGAATCTAAAAGATGATGCAGAAATAGGGGGAAACAACTCAGATTGAAGTAGAACGCACAAACTAAACCACTATGAAAAGTGACTTCTATAAATCACTCAAACTAGTACATTGAACTGAAAAAATTTTAAAAAAAAATGATGTCTTCCAAAGATGTTTCTCCATATAGACAAAATGATGGGCCAAATGAATGCAAGTATCACATTTTTGGAAGTCCAAAGATGAAAGGAAGGAATATGCATACCAAAAACCCTTGCTGGTCAGGGAAGGCAGCAACACATCTTGTCTGATACTTGAGGGGTGAGGTGACTCTCTTGTATTCATTCTGTTAGCATTTTAGCAATGTTATTTAACATGATGATGCAAGAGAAAAGCAAACAAATAACATGAATAATTTCTCAATTCATCAGCCAACAATTCTATTAACATCTGTCCAAACAGTCACGTAGTAGGAAAAACATTAGCATAGTCCACTTACACTAAGCTTTTACAGATAGAAAGAAAAAAGTAGGCATGAGTGCTATTATCCGTAACTCCTAGAATTCTTCCACCAGTTTCTAAATAATAAAATTCCATACAACCAAATGCAATACTAGTTATGCATAACATCAAAACTATAATGAGACAAACAAGATAAGTCGATCACAGCGGCAAAGCTTTTGGGGGGGGGGGTTGGAGGAGCACTAGTTATAGGAGAGATTTGAAAATAGTGAAGAACCTTAATCTATAACTTGATTTATAAGAAAACACTACCTGAGGATTCTGCAAGTTAAAGATTATCAGATTCCTATCTGCGGTACCAACAACCATCAATGGATATTTCACTGTGAGTGCATAGCAGCGATCAGGAAGTTGTTGAGTATGCACTGGGTTTGACTGCCTTGTATCCCAATATCTGAAGGTAAAGGTAAAAAAACACTAGTTGGTTAAAAGCCACAGTAACATAAAAGCATCAAATTGCTGACATTGAAAGATGAAGTAAAAGCAATATGGAAAAACTCATTAGTTGATGACCAATAACACAAAAAACATGTAAAAGTAATGTAAATAATAGTCCAAAAATTAATGTTGCCCATAAATATTCAGCTTTAACATTAAAACTGATGCTTCAGAATGTACAACTTTGAATGTGGAGAGATCCCTTCCTAAAGTTAAATATTCTTTCCACAGTCCCAAAAACCTCCTGCATGTGGCCCTAAAATCCAAGCCAAATATATATTTTTATCACATCATAATTATACACATGTCTAAAACACAAGCAATAACACCTCCAATATGACTACACCATGTGAACAATTATTGGACAAGCACCTTGTGACTACCACATAATCATACCTCCCATGAATTGAGCATGAAACTTACAAATAAGCAGGCACTACTTAGCAAGAAGGCAAGAGTGCCCTCACATGAAATGCTTTACTTGACTTGTTGTTAATCACTAGGATGCAATACCAGAAAACAAGACTTCATATTTCCCAATGGTACAAAAATGAGGAAAGGTGAGAGTATTACTTTAATGTCTTGTCCCAGCTTCCTGTAGCTAACAGGTTCATTTCTGGGATCCAAGCAACTTCTTTAATAGGGGCATCATGCATGGCAACTGTCATTGGTTGACCACCAGATAATAAAGGCCACATTTTGACCTGCTTGTCACAGCCTCCAGAAAAGACTGTCATCCCATCATCCTTCCAGGTTGAGCACAAAACCTTTCAAAAGAGCAAGGAGAAAACAGCATTAGTTTACTTCAACTACAAATTGACGAATAGAATAATACGTCTCTAAATACAATACACTCTGACTCATTACCGGCTGATCATGAGTAATTGATGCCTTTGGCGTACTAGCAACAGCTGTACCATTCCGGGAAATTTCCCAACATCTCACCTGCACAATCATTCAAAAGGGGAAAAGAGGATCAAAATTCAGCTAACCTTAACAAAATAAAGGGGAGACAACAAGGAAAGAAATTTCATTTCTTAAATTTCAATAATTCATCATCTTACTAGAAGAACAGAATTGAGACATGGCATAATCAATAAGAGAAACAAAGAAAAGTGAGTAGACCTGATTATCCCATGAAGTAGCAATCAAGAAATTGGCCTTGGGACTGAAGCTAAGGCTTGAAACAGAATCACTGGGTGGTTGAGCAACCTACAATAAAAAATTGCATGTAAGAACCCCTTGTTGTACCAAAAGTTCAACCAAGCTCGAATTACTTTTATTCTTTTCAACAAGAGTATCATTCTTTGAATCACTAACATTGATCCTTGCCTATATTCATCTCAAAAAACTCGGGAAAAAAAAAAGGAGCTAAGCATCAGCCTAGTATCTCTAGTCAACTATTATTTAACTAAAGCAAAGAATAAAATTTATGTTTGTTTTTTTTTTCTTTCCTCTGTAACATTAAAAAAAAAACCCAAATCACAAAAAATACCGTAAGAAAAAAACTTCTTTCTTTACTTACAAGCTTATAGACAAAAAAAAGAAAGGAAGTGATAAAGCTCAATAGTAAAAGCATCGACCGTAAAATTATGCTAAAAAAATCGTAATCAACAATTTAAAATTAAAATGAACAATGTGAATCGTATGAAGCATTTAATACGAATTAAAAAATGAATACCTCAAACGATTTATTAGGGTTATGATTGGCAGCGGCGGCACCAAAAGTAGACATTACGAAACTGCACAATTAATCAAAGAGAAACCAAAAAAGAAATGCGATTGTGATAAACTTCGAATCTTTGCATTGCAAAATAAAACAGAGAAGATATGACGGGGGAGAAAAATAAAATTTACCTTGTAGAAAAAGAAACTTAGATTTTGGTTTTGAAAGGAGAGGGAAAACTGGATAAAGTAAGTAGAAAGAGTAGATGGAATATATATATATGTGTGTGTGTGTATATATGTGAGAAAGACTCGAGAGTCGCTGGTTGGGGAGCGAGGCGGTGTAGGTTAACGGAGAGGCCGCGTTGCGTTCGATGGACGCCACACCAGATGACCGTGTCTGTAAGCCTTTTATCTTGCAATATTTTATCGATATCGGGCCTGGCCTGAGTTAGACTACATCTTTGATAACACTTTTCAAGCCCAAACTCATGTTTCTCCCGGAAGATTAATATTATTTTATTTGTTTTACATCATAATTTATTGTTATTTTCTTGGGTTTATTTTTATTTTTAATTAATTAAAAATTTATAATCTATACTATATATAACACTTATGGGAAAAATATGGTTCATTGAGTTGGCTTATACTTACCATAACTGATTAAATTGGTGTTATAAATAAAAATTAACCATTAATTCTATTAAAATTTTTATTTAAAAAATTATTTTGAATAATTTAATTAATATTAATATAATGATATTTTTAATTTTTTTATTGCTTAAATACAAACTTTCCACGTATCGTGTTGTGGCGAAGAATAAATATTGAAACAAATAAATTGAATAAATTTAGATTGGGCAATTTTGAATTTTGACTTGATTTTTTTTAATTTGGGCAATAATCTTACCTATAGACGCATTTACACTTAATATCATTAGAGTCTTTTTAAATAATTTTATCATATATTTTGGTCATATTTATTATTTTTTATTATATTTTTAACATATATATATTTTAGGGTTTAAATAAAAATTAAAGAGAATATATATCAGTTTGATTAAATTAAAAAAATACATATAGGTATGTAAGTTAATATTAGTATAACAGAAACTTTAAAGTTTAATTTTCAGTTTTCAACTTAAAAATCAAATCTCTAAAATCAGAATGTTATCGATATTATAAAAATTAATGATAACTCCAAACAATATCGACGCAAGACCAGAATTATAAAACCAAATATCGAGGCAAGACCAGAATTATAAATTCTAAAATCCAATCCAAGAATGAGAGCAGAAGCAAGAAAAAAGAAACAAGCTAACGTATAACAAGTGGTAAAATAAAAAAACCCAAAACTCACTGCAACTTGCGATATTTGAGAATCTAGCAAACAACTTTTTTTATTTATATCAGTTGTAAACTTGTAACATGTGATTTGTAAAATAAAAATAATTAAAATTAAGTCAAATTTTAGTGACATTTAAAACTTATCTGAATGTAAGCGATAGTCATCACTAAGACTATCGAATTATTTAAAATGTACCATAAACTTTTTTAATCTTTATAACTTTTTAATTTTATTCATGTACTTTTAATTTTTATGAATTTATTCTATTTGTTATTTAAATTTTAAATTTTAAGTTTAATTATTAATACTATTAAATTTGTTAATATGATATTTTAAAATAAAAAATAATTTACTTATTAATTATATAATTAAAAAATAATATTATAATAAATATAAATATAACAAAATAATTTTAATAATATTGATAATTGAGCTTTAATTTTAAAATTTAATAATAATTAAAATTTAAATTTAAAAAATAAAAAGAAATTCTTAAAAATAATATTAAAATTTTAAAATTAGGAAGGATGTAGAGACTTAGGACGGATTTCAAGCATTACTAAACTACTACTGACATATTAAAAATATAGCGGCCAGGTAAAGGAAACAAGCGAATGACAACTTATTTTAATCGAAAAAAAGGGGTCAAAAGTAATCTCCTTTGAAAAAAGAAAATGACTAAATTACATTTCAGTCGACAGAGGACCTTCGGAACCTTAAAAATAATAAATAAAGAAAGAAAGAAAAAGAAAATCTTCCAATCAAAACAACCAACAAACTAGTGAAGGCAAAGCTTCGCTTGTTTAGTTATAATTTTGTTGAGCGACGAAGCTTAGATATTCTTTGGTTTGTGCTTATGATGCGTCGCTCTGCTTGTGCATCCAAAAAAACGGGTCAACCCAATTCAACCAACCCGATTTCCTGTTCTCCCTCCGATCTCTTTCGCACCGGTACTTCCCTCTTTCTCTTGTTTCTTTAATTCTAAATTTTGTTGGACTTGGATTCGGCTTTTGATTTCTTTTTTCCTTTGTTTTTTTTTTCAAACATTTTTCACTGTTTGTTAGATTGTTAAATTTTGTTTTTTCTTTTATTTCTCTGGTTGATTTCTGTAAAGCGATTCAATTTTGCATAAGTTAAGATCGTGTTTGTAGAAGAAAGAAAGTTAACTTGTTATATAGAAGAGAGAGAGAGAAAGAGAGAGAGTGAGTGTAGTTCTAGTGGATTTTGTGGATAATGATGAGCTATTAGGAAAAAGTTAACCGAGTAAAGAGATTGGGGTCTGATTTTGAAATTAGTTCTCCTAAGAAATGATTCTAAAGAGTAAGAAATTGGGAAATTAAAAGAATAAATCTTTAGATACGATAGGTGAAAACAAACGCCTTAGAACCTTAAAGAGAATACATGTCAATCTTAAGGGTAGATTATAGCTTGAATGCAGTCTTCTTAAGGTAGTTAATAAAACCGAGTTTGAAAATTAGGTTTAGCTAGAGACGCTGAAAATTGAAGCAAAATCCTTAAGGATAGATTTTGCGTGAGTGCAGTCTTCTTAAGGTAGTTAAATCTTAAAACCCTGTTCAAAATCAGGTCCAGTATGAGAAGTTAAACTTTTTGCAAAATCACTGGCCGTAATTGAGAAAGAATTTTGCCTTGTTATCAGTATGTGCTGCATCTATGGTATGTCTACTACCTGTTGGCAAGGTGGGCGCCTCAGCAAAGGTTCAAGCAATTTAAAGTTTGAGTTGAAAAGATGCTGATAGATTATATTGTGATATATGAAAACAAAAACCCAGGAAAGTGATAATGGTGATAAATATACTAGGAGGGAAAGATGAGCAATAAGGATTTGATGAGAAGTGATCAAAATTAGTTTCAAAGACGATTCTATCAAGCTTTGATTCATGTCTTACAGATTTTCTGATTAAGGAGCTGAAGATAGGATTAGTAGTTCTTCGTCGGAGTATGAGACAACACGTTAGTAATTTTGTTTTCAATTGAAGTTAGAAATAGAGACTGATATGAAACCTGAACTGGTCCTGAAAAACACAAGGAAGTCCCTACTTCAAATGGGATTACAACAAAAATGAAAAAGCTTACTCATTTAGTTGAATGCTTAATTAACTGTTAAAAAAATCATGCGGTAAAGAAATGTCAAAGAACAAAAGCAGATAGAAAACTGTCATAAATAACGGTTCGTTTTAAAACTATACAAAATTTTGAGTTCAGAAACCTAATCTGCTATATGCATTCCAGTCCAGATGCCAATGATCATGATCCTAATGCTTGGTCCTCAAGATATTCCTAACTGTGGTTCTAACTTGGTGATACAAGTTTAATTAGGAAGCTAGAGGTTTATCTTAGTTTAGGGTTTCTATTATTTAAAGGAGTTTTATATTTAATTATTAGAAATATATTGTAAAAAAAACTACTTAATTATTATTTATTGGGATAGTTTAATTAGAAATTTATCTTAATTAGAAGTTCATTTAGGAGATTAAATATTTATTTATTTAGAGATTTGGTTAGATAAAACATGTAGAACCGAATTTTTAATTAGTTTTTAGAAGTTTATATTTCTTTTAAACTTTAGCAACCATCATAGTTGATGCTAGTCACAAGTTGATTAGAGGTAGTGTAGGATAAATTATTTTATTGTATTTACATCAGTAACATGTTCTCTTGTGGACTTGCTCAACTTAGAGATTTAGGAGATTAAAAATTTATTTATTTAGAGATTCTGGGGTTTTCACATATCTTGGTTTCAGTGTCACTTGGTCTCCCTTTAACATATTTACTGAAGCTTACCCTGAAAGATTACATAAACCCCCTAATCTTTCATCAAACTAGAGACTATGGTAGACTATGTAATTTGAATGTTTTAAAGTTATTTATTTTGTCAAATGTATTGGCAAAGCTGTTCTAAGGTTTTGTAACTAATGACTTGAAACTGTGTTTCATATTTCTCAGCTTCAAGTAAGGCATCTTCAAAAGAGATGGAGCGGATTGACAACCTATTTTATTCTTTTGCCAATAGGTCTTCTGGTATGATTGAGTAAGTGCTCAGTGGAATATCCAATTTAATAAGTGAATTTGCATTTTGGATATTAACAATGAGTAAGGGGAAATGGGTTTAATTTTGGAGAATTTCGTAGTTATATGGATTTTTTATAATTAAATATGTTAGATCCAACCATATTTTTCAAATATAATTTTTCATTTTAAAATTTTGTAATTTTGAGGCAACGTCATCCAACCTGCATAATTATCTCATCTTGTTATTCATGTGTAGTAGTGATCAATCCATGTGAGACTTTGCACACTTATCTTTCATATAGTTGTTCACAATCCTAGTCACAGTCTGATATGTGAGCTTGTGATGACTGAAAGTGTCAATGTGCTGTGAAGTTTAAATCTTTTAGATCAGATAACTAATATGCTGATTGAGTTTATCCCTTCTTGTTCCAAAATTACTGCTTGAATGGACTTTATGTGCATATAAGCAATAGCTGATATGTTTGATAAATTTCCATTTAGATTTTCAATTTATATGGTATTAAGTTCCAATTTCTAAATTATTTGTCAGAAGGTTTAAGTTCTTAAATTTTCAATATTGATGAAAGGTAATCTAACAATAAACAAGTAAGCTTTGGAGCATGACAAATATTCTTTCATTTAATCATGACTATGGGATTTATTTTCTCTACAGGAAGTTGTAATGTAGGGTATATTTTTCTGTGGTACACACTACCGGTTTTCTGATTAGAGAATTTAAAGGGTAATTTTCTTGTATCAGTTTATAGAAAGATTGGATGATTGATCAACCCCAATAGCTAACAAGTAAGAAGTTTGGCTAACTAGTTTTTCTCACTAGCCAAATGCTCATGTTGCTTGGACTCAGTAGTCAGTGCCAGATATAGGTATTTTCCCAACAAGGATTGGGATCATGTTTTCTATGTTTTCCCCTAGAAGGTTGGAACTCCATACTTATGTATATTACATATGTGTTGAATGTGGGTACTCTAGAAATTGAAAAGTTAGAGCACCATAGAATATAAATACCCAGATAATAATGGAATTAGTTCTGGGGTCATTCACAAAAATGTCGTTAACTTTATTCTACAAAATTTTAATACTGTGGAAAGATTTTCAAAGCAAAGCTAAAATAAGAATGCTGATAGCTGCATGTTGAATTACTGCTTTTACTAGTATTGCCATTATGAAACTGAAGTGCTTCTTGACTATTTTGACATGCATTCTAATGTTATGATACACTATTTGAACAGCCCAGAAGGGATTGAGAGTCTGTGTTCAGACATGGAAGTTGATCACACAGATGTTAGGATCTTGATGCTTGCCTGGTAACTGTTATATAAACTCGTCCAGTGACTCATTTGTAACTTTTATCCTAAGTTTTTTTGTTGAAACTAGTGTGTATGTGTCAGGAAAATGAAAGCCGAAAAACAAGGATACTTTAACCTGGTAAATTTTTTTGTTTATCTTCTCCATTTACTTTTATAATTTAACTGTTTAACATAAAATTGCTATCAGCTCCTATGCCCTCTGATTATTTTTCTTCTTTATCATGGTATGGTCATATTAATAGCTATAAGTTTCCAGTCTCCCATTTTAGGTTGACGTTGGCATGTAGGCTGTATGGCGATGCCTGGATTTCTGTTTTCATCTATTGTTTTGTTAATTGTCATTTTGGATCTTTATTGTATTCATTTTGATCAACTTCTACTACCTGTAATTTGATCATGATATCCAAGACTTGTGAAAATACTTCAGTTTTTACTAAATAATATATAAGTTTTGTTGAATTGAGTTTCTTCTTCTCAATACAGTTATGATCCTTATTAACAGTATCATGATAGCCTGGATTTAGGTTGGCTGGTTCATTGTACTGTGTAACCAGCAACATACTTGTTCCTTAGATCCCAATCTTTCTTTATGTATTTTTATATTATTGTACATTTTTGTAGTTAAATTATCTGTTGAAAATGACATTTGAATTTTATCTTTGTAGGAGGAATGGCGAAGAGGATTAAAAGCACTGAGGGTTGATACTGTAAGTAAATTAAGGAAAGCCCTCCCTGAGCTAGAAAAAGAGGTAGAGATTTCTGAACTGCTTGATACCTGAGGTCAATTGACTTGTTACATATGTATGATTATTATGGCGGAAAAGTCTGCAAAAGTGGTGATGTTCTCTTTTCATATTATAAATAGGTCAGGAGACCATCAAACTTTGTGGATTTCTATTCCTATTCATTCTGCTATTGCCTGACAGGTATGATAGTAATAATGTGGCATGTTGCTTAGATGTTTACACTTTGTCCCTTTTTCCTGGTTGAGCCCCTACTTACTTTCTCGAATTTACTGCTGCAGAGGAGAAACAAAAGAGTATAGATATAGAAAGCATATGTCAATTGTTGGATCTTGTTTTAGGATCCCAATTCCGTGCACAGGTTGACTATTTTATTGAGTATTTGAAGGTGAGTTGTGACAATTATTGCATTTGACCTCTGGGATTGCATCTGTTTATACTTTATTTTCTTCATTTCCTTTATGATGCTGTTTATACAGGCACAACTTTATCTGTTATTTTGGGGGATGAGTTCATTTCAGTTTTAGCTTCTAGGATTGTATAAATGTATATGGATATGTTAGAAAGTCTTTTAAGTCTGTTATCAGATTGGGGAACATTGTTATACAGACGGACTCGTCAAAAGTTTCTTCAGAAAATAGGATTAATCCTCTAATTTAAATGTTTAATCTTTTAGGTGTAGAAATGAATCTAAAAACTCTATAAACTAGATTACGGAGTAAGTTGCCTGTTGTTATTGTGATGCTATAATTCTGAACTTACGCTTCTATCCTAACCTCAAAAAAAGAGGAAGAGAAAATATGCCTCATACCATGCTTGTTTTCTTAATGTAGATTCAGAGCGATTATAAGGTCATAAACTTGGATCAATGGATGGGCTTTTTTCGATTCTGCAATGAGGTACGTCACAGTTTATCCTTGTTATGTAACTTTTTATTGTGCTCCCCATGTTTAGATGCTCTATCATAAAAAATAGGGTCTGCAAATAATTCTTTAAATGTCATGTCAGGCTCAGACAGATATCACTTTAATTAAAAAAAATAAAAATTTTTCCTGGAACAAACTTGTTGAATTATACTAAAATCTTTTAGATAACGTTCTAAGTTATATGAAGACATAATGTCAATTGGTAGTGTGTGGCAGAATCCCCTTGGCATACTTATAGACTAATATAAGAGAGAAGACCAAGGAGGGTTCCCTCTCATCCTGCAGGTTGTGGCTAAAATAAATCCTTTCTCATGAGAGTTTTATATATCACTTTTTCGTTCTTTTCATTTTCTTTCATCCATTTTTTGTAACTATTCTTCATTTATTGATAAAAGTACATATATTTTGGGCTGGAACTGATTTCTAAATTGCTTGGTTTACTTTTTCTTGCAAACATGGAAATCAATACAGAGAATAACTCTTTTTGGCATAAAAATTGAGACAAAATAAATGGTAGGAAACTGTTGATCTTTACAGTTTAATGTTATAAATGACCGGTTGTTGCAAATTGCAGTTCAATCATAAATGTATGTGGTAGCGTTACTATTTTTCTATTGTTTATCATCAGATAGGATAGAGAACTAGAGATGCATGGGGATATAATCTTATAGTTCCAACGAAAACTGAGTTGCCTCTTGCATCCTTGCACCATTATTTGTTGGGGATCCTCATGTCAATAATTGTGCAAGTGCTCTTACATTTTCCATTTTATGTTAGCAGATAAGTTTCCCAGACCTTAGTAATTATGATCCAGACCTCGCTTGGCCGTTGGTCCTGGACAATTTTGTAGAATGGATGCAGGCAAAACAGAGCTAATGTCTTATTAGCTTTGGTCAACTTGATTCTCAGCTGTAAACTCCAGTATTAAAGCAGGTTTTTTTTTTTTTTTTAAAGTTTAAACCTCCTCCTTTTCTTTGGTCCCTTTCTCTAGAGCCTTATATGATTTTCTTCGTTTTTAGAGGCATAAAAAAGTTGACTTGAATTTAAGCTTACCATTATTTAATCAAAAAATTTCTCCATGATCTGTTGTCAGGAATGTCCGAATTGCAGAACCATGCTATCCAGCTGATCTTTTATATCTTTTTACATCAAAACATGAAGGTCTTCTCCAAAACTTACCTTCCAAAATTACTTGCTTTGTGTTACAAATATGCAGGAGACAATCTTAATATGTTTAATCGTATTTCTGTCTTCATATTCAAAACTGTTGGATTATGATGTTATATTATGAACAAAATTATTTATGAGATTAAAGAGATGTTAGGTCTATCTGATTTTTTTTTATCCCATTTATATAAATTCAGCTACGTTTCCCAAGAAAGTAATTTGTTTCTTGCATAGAATATCTTGGTGGAACTAGCAACAAGCTATTACATGACAAAATCTCCCTGCAATTGGTTCCCCTGTCTCCTCAGTCTGTTGTGACAGGTATTGGCTTCATTGTAGGCGTGCAAGCTAATGATGCTAAACACCTCCAGCCGTTGAGGTTTGAGGATGATCCTTAAAGGATGGATTGTAGCAACATTTTTCTGATTATCACATCATCCACTCAAAAAGTCGATTGATCAACCAAATTGGTCATATTTCTTTCATACAGCACTGTCAAGATCATCCTCATTGTCTAAGGTATATATATATATATCATAAAACACTACTATTTATGTGCCTATATTGGACAACCATCAGCAACCAGCATTATGAGTTAAAAAACTTCCTTAGGGCACTTCCGAACAAGCTTTTGGGTGTCGTGTTTGGTCAGTGTAGTGTGTACATGAAGTGTACCTTTCCTGGTGTTTGCATGTATAGAAACAGCTCTGCCTGCCTCGCATGCTCATGCCTTGATAAGATTTATGCTTGATGGCAACATATCATGCTTATGAAAAGGACCTCAAATTTGTCATGGGTAATCAAACTTGAGGTAACCCTTTTTGGCGCATATGATTTGGATTTTAACCAAATGCAAAAATAATGCACAAATTGGATGCTTTTCCTTGTGCCCATATGTCTGCTTGTATCCATTTATTTAAAGACAAGTGTGGTCATCTCAATAGGAGTAAGCTTTGATGGTGTTCTTGTGCTGTAAAGTTTGCCATTTGCTTCAGATAACTGCTTGGTGCTCAGTTGAAAAGAAAGAGGACATTTATTTGTGGAGGATTTGGGTGGTTGGAATTTTGTATCTAACACAGCTAACAAAACAAATCAATCACAAACTTATCTATGACAAAAGTAAGGTAATAATAACCCATGATTTAGTCCTGTTGGTTCTTTTAGTTTCTCTTAAGAGGTGGGCTTTCAAAATATCGATATCGAGATTGTAATAATTTTTCCTACTCTCAGACAACTGAAAAAAATTCACTAAATCCTTCGCTAGTTGGGATCAATTTGTGTTCTTGAAGTTTATTTAAGCCTAAATATTATCTATACGTATATATATGGCTTTTTTTTTGGTCGAGTATCTAAAATTATCTCTCTCTCTCTCTATATATATATGGAGAGAGAGAGATGTATGCTTCAAGTTATAGCATCGCCAAGGTGGAAGGTTTTGATGTTGGCTTTCATGAAGGGTAGTGCAGAAGTAAAAGAGTTGCTATAATGATAATGTTATTAATCAGCTAACTAAAAGTATAACATCCATCAACTATTGGAGTCTGTACAAGTAAAAGCTTAATGTAGAAAAATGTTTTTCTGAGGTTGTTATTATTATTATTACAAACAAAAAGTTTTTTTATTATAGGAAATTACATACAAAAGAAGTTAAAGTACAAGAATAACGAGACTTATAAATCTTGAAATTTAAGTTGTCAAGAACTCTATGAATTAATAGAATTTATATTTTTGTTATCTTACTTTAAAAGCCAGATAATAATAAGGTTAGTTTTAGCAATAAATTGCAATCGACTTTTTATTAATGTATAAAGGTCTCAAAATCAATATAATTAACTGTGATATTCACACTATCAGAGGGTTAATGTCAGTACTTTAGGACAACAAAATGAGATGTGGGACTAAAGTCGTTATTTGGTGTGCTTCCATGGTCTTTCCTTTCTTCGGAATTTTGGAATAGAATTACATTAATAAAAAATCATTTCCAAGGGAAAACAGAAGTGACCTTAGTAAATAAAGAAATGAGTGAATAGTGTGGCGACTTCATGATTGGCAAGCAAAGAATCTTCAGATCATTTTCCGGTTCCCATTTTTTTTTCCTAAAGAAAAACAGTGTTTGGTGACAAAATTTGACTGGTGTGGCCAAGCACCCACTCAAGGCAATTAAAATCACTGCATTCTTGATATAGAACATGTGTCGTGGGACTCAATTTTGGTAAAGATGGCCCTTGCTTTGGATTTGGGGTCAAAAGGAAAAGAAAAAGTGAACAAAGTGACAGCAACAGATTGAAAAAAAAAGAAAAAAAAAAGAGATTAGATGCTCCCCTGTTTTAGGGTATTTAAGCATGAACAGTGCAGCTAATAATTGAACAAATGGTCAATCAAAGTTGAATAAAAAACCCAATCATATTGCTTAAGTGATACCACAAGAGTTGAAACGCAAGTATTTGAAAAAAATTGCAATCCGAAATTAAAAAAAAAAAAAGATTATATATGTCAAAACTCAACCTAAAAGTTTATTGGATGTATCTAAAACCAAAATAAGTATATGATGTAATTAAATTATGGTCTGAATGTAATGTATGCAGTGAGGCGCTGTTTAGGTAGTCTGCTTTTGCTCGCAAACCTTGACGTATAATGAAAATTACATGGACTTCATTATCATTACACTTTAGTGGTTTTTTATACATATGAAAAAGTTTCGAGAAAAGAAGTCGAATCTCGAATCTTATCTCTCTTTTTCTGAAATATGTCAAATGGGAAACTTCCGGCTTCAATCCTTACATCGATTTACTATACGTATATTGTTATAACTGTAAATAAACCAAATAAAAATGAGGTGGATGATTGATGAATTTTCAAATACCAAAACAAGCATGCACAATCCAAATCATAGCCCAAAAATTTAATTGATAACTTACAAATGTACAGATTTCATGCCTGCAGAATTTCCCAAGACAATGTTAGAATCATAAATGCACCAAGAATTTTAAATGAAAAAAGAAAAAGAAACTCAAATGATTTGCTTTGCTTTGCTTTGCTTTTTTTGTTTTGAGCATTTGATTCAATTAAAGTGTTTCAAATAATGAGGATGATGAATCAAGATGACGGAGGAGCAATAACTAATGGTGAAGAAGGGGGAAGTGAGCGTCTGCTTCGGCTTCTACCCCTGCTTTGAGTGATGGATGGCGATGAATTCGATGAAGAATTTGAAGATGATGTGAATCTGTTGGATTCGTTCGTCAATTTCTTCTTTTCTCCTTCACTAGATTTGTCTTCAATTCTGTGATGCCTCACTTTGGTTGCATTTAAAGTCACCGGAAGAACACAGTTGCAGAAGAACCCTACAATCACCGGTACATGTAATTCTTTATACACCCCATTATCCTCTAAAATCAAATTCAGAAAACAGAAATTATTGGGGGAATCATATAAAAACCAGAAACTTAATTATTTCTGTTATTACATTCAAAAATTTCTAAGTTACCAAGTAGCAGTTTTTTTATCATTTTATCAAACCCAAAGAATGTTATTTAGATTTATTTTTTTCTTGAAGTACTCATATCTAAGCATATATTCATAGGATATGGAATAGGATGCTCTGTTTCAAAAATAAATATCTATATTTGTCACTTAATATGAATCTGGACAACGTAAAACTGACTAAAGCATTGACTCTGGTTCTTGCTTTCTTGACGCTTTCAACCATTATATTCCATAAAAGAAGAAAAAGAAGAATTCGGAAGGGCAATTGATTTATCGGTTTCTTTGGCGACTTATAACAGCAAAATTGAATGAAAAAAGAACCCATTTTATCATTAATTGAAAAAGCAGAGTTACCGATTCTAGCAAGGCGATTAACCCAGCTTGGGATAGGATTCCCAGTCAACCTAATGCAAGCATCATTGCAGAAATGGTTGCAATTTTTGGTGATTAAATTGTACGCATTTCCTTTGTATTCCTCAGCTAAATCCTCCATCACTCCCCTCACATCTGCAGGCCCCAACTCTGTTTTCCCAATCAAAATCGACTTCCTAAAAGTGAACCCATCGCATTGCTTTGGTTCTGCCTCAAATATCCCTGTTGTTGGATACTCGTGAGCTCCAAACGCATATTCAACCCCATGAACTGCCACCCAAATAACCCAACAATCAGCTCCTTCATAAAACTATCAATAAAACAAATACCAGAAAAATAAGAAACCAATTTTCTTCAACCTCACTTCACTTCAGCTAAGGTTTTTCAACTTTTTTTTTTCTTGGATCTAAAAATGGAAAACAGCATCTAACAAAACACCCGGTTTCAAAGATTTAAAACCCAAACCATAGATCTGCCATCCAAAACTAGCAGCAGAAAGGAATATATAAAGACGGAAAGTTGATAATAGTAAGTAATAAGAAAACAAACCTTGAACACCAGAATGATAAACCCCAAGTCCAAACCAATAAGCATACCCATTAATTGGTGTTAGATCATACACATTGAGATACACTGGTACAGATCCTGTTTCCTCGCAGCTTGAATTTTTACGACACAACATTTTTTTGTTCTCAGAAAAAAAAATTTTAATCCAAGTACTGAGTCTGAGACTTTTTTTTTTTTCCCCTAATGAAAATGATAGTCGTTAGTTTAACGAAGAAGAATGGTAACATATTATAAAAAGAGCAAATTGGGTTTTTTTTTTAATTTTTTAAATTTAATATGGTTTACATGTTTTAAAAATTTTGAAATGTGGTAAAGTAGAGAATAAGAATCTTCTGATTATGGGCAGCATCGGCGGCAGATAGTGCCGCCCTTTTCTTTTTCTTCTTCTTCCTTTCTTAATTATTTTTCAATTTTGATGTATTTTAAACTTTAACAGCACAATTTATTTTATATAACTTAAAAATCATTTGAAACAATATCATTTAAGTTTTTGAATTTGAAACTCATTTTATATAATATTTTTAAAGTACAAACATCCCATTATTCTTAAATTTTAAATCCTTCTTTACAATAAAAAGGGGGGAAAAAATCCAAACTTTGAATATTACAGCTTGTTTGGTTGGTGTATTGGCTAAGCCAATACACCCCTAATCGGTGGGGCCCACCTAATACCAATCTAAGACGCCGTTTGGTTGAGCGTATTGCTAATACGCGTCTATCCCCTTACTTCCCTAATCGGTGAAAAACACCGATTTCTACTCCCCCCCTTATTCTCAGATTAGATGACCCTACCCTAAACCTTCCCTCTTTTACCCCTAATCGATCCCCTCTGTTTCTCTTCCGTTTCCCACCTTCATCCGAATTGCTTCCTTGTTTCATTGCTTTTTCCCAGTATTATTTTCTTCCCTTTTCTGCCGATTTGCTCCCCCGATTATTTTCTTTTCTATTTCGGCCGATTTGCTCACAGTTTCTGCCGATTTGCGTCATCGGTTAGTCTATGTTTCCCGATAGATTAATATCCTTTGCTATTGTAGATGAAAACCAATACTTTCGAGGTAAATATGATCTATTGTTTTTATCTAATCGGTTTCCCCTTTTGCTTTTTTCAGGTTCTTCATTGTGCCCCGATTTGCTAATAGGTTAGTTTTAGCCAATTTTATTCTGTTTGTATTGCATGTTGAATTGAAATGTGTTTTCTGTTGTTGGTTAGGCTTAAGAAATGCATGCCGTTCGAAGTTGTTCTCTCTTCTCTGCTAATCTTCGATTTCTGTTGTTTGTTCTGTTGTAATTTAAATAGCAATGGGGGAGCAGAACAAAGGGGTACAATCTGGTGCATCGACGTGTATGGCTAAGATGGTGGAATGTGCATCTGATCCTCCTTTGCCTGCTTTTCAGAAACTGTGTCCAAGGATCTGCAAGCTGTTGAATAACCAGAATTTTATGGCCAAGGCTTCCCTTTTGCCAGTAGTGGCAAGTTTGTCACAGGTTTGTGTATTGCAGTTGTTTTGTGTTTGATTCATAAGGATATTGATGATTTATGTTGTTGGTTTTGTGGATGTCAAGTATCATCGTAAATGAATATCTTGTAGTTTCTTTATTGTTTACTTTGTGCTTGTTTTTTTTGGCTGGTATTGTAGATCTTGTTTTATTTGATCATGTGAATTAGGTAGCTAGGTGGGGAATAGATGTGGAAAATTCCACAAATAGGAACAATTTGTTTTTTTGGTCAAAAAATAGGAAAAGAAAATTGAAGTTCTGTAAATTTATGATGACCATGTAGGTGGGAGCAATTGCACCTCAGAGCTTGGAAGCATTGCAGCTAAGCATCCACGAATGCCTTGGGAGCACAGATTGGGCGACGAGAAAGGCAGCTGCAGATTCTTTAAGTGCATTGGCACTGCATTCAAGCAACTTGATTGCAGATAGAGCATCTTCGACAATAACCATACTTGAGGGTTGTCGCTTTGATAGGGTAGCTTTTTGGAGTCATTTTTCTTGCATGCATGCATACATACTTATATATATGTATATTACTTTTACATCAATGCCTTGTGTATGATTTCATTGTGAAATTTTGATACATATTTTGGACATGACTGGTGCCAGACCATGTACTTTCTTTTCTTCATTACATGTGTTGATCTGGTCACTTTGCTTCGGGAAAACATGTATATCCTCCACGTAGATTTCCTTTTTTTTGTAGGAACTTGATATAATTAGAAATCCTAGGGTTAATTGTGTGACAGAATTTAGACTAATGGAAAATGTGGGTTTGGACTGTATGCATCCATGCTTTCTAAATTGGTTTTCAAGGGACTTTCAGCTAGCACATTATGATTAAACAAGGTTAGGATTGAAGTCCTTTCACTATCATCTCTTCTAATAGTGCAGATATGACAGATTTACATTACTCAACACTGCCTCATGGAAATTTTATTCTATTGTAACGTTTAATCATTGGTCAACCAGATGAAACCTGTGAGAGATAGCATGACAGAAGCATTGCAATTATGGAAGAAGATTGCAGGAAAAGGGGAAGATGGAGCTGTAGATGACCTGAAAGCCTTGTCTCATGGTAAGTGTGTCAGTTAAGTGTTACGGGTTGTCCTTTTGATGTGTAGGTCATTCATCTTATTGGATTAAACTTGTTTCAATGCTGTAGATGGTGACAATGCTCAGTCAGCTGAATCATCAGAAAAGAATGGCTCCAAAGATCCAAGTGCGGGTGATAAAAAAACACAGACTTCAGATTCTGTTTCTGAAGGCAAAGGTGGAAGCATTATTGACAAAGCAGTTGTAATTTTAAAGAAGAAATCACCTGCATTATCAGACAGAGAGTTGAATCCTGAATTCTTTCAGAAACTCGAAACAAGGGGACTCTGCCCTGCAATGCAATGCAATGCAATGTCTGGACTTCTTGGAGCAATGCAATGCATGCCCTTCAAGTAGGTGATATGGACTCTGCCTATGCAGAAGTTCTCTCTACAGGGGATGATCTCTTGCTTATAAAGCTGATGGATAGATCAGGCCCTATGGTTGATCAACTGTCAAATGAGATAGCAAATGAAGCCTTGCACGCTATTGTGCAATTTCTTATGGAGCAAGATTTGTTTGATATTTGTCTATCCTGGAGTCAACAGGTATGGGTTCTTCATCTTTGAGCCATTTACTTCAAGCTGCTCTATTTAGACATTTTCTTTTATAAGTTTACTATTAAAAAAAAAATTCCTGTAATTATTCAGCTGGTCAAAGTGGTGATAGAAAACGGACATGATGCATTGGGTATAACGATGGAGTTGAAGAAAGAGCTTCTGTTGAATTTACATGAAGCAGCTTCCACGATGGATCCACCAGAGAATTGGGAAGGCGCAGTACCTGATCAACTTCTATTACAATTGGCATCTGCCTGGAAAATTGAGCTGCAACAGTTTGATAAGTAAATATGCTGGTTTTGGTTTTGGAATCCTGTGTTGTTCTTGCAAACTTCATGATTATGTTACTCTGGTTCGGCGCATATATTTTACATGATGTAAATTTGAAGTGAAAGAAAACTAGCATCAATGGTTGAGGCCACTTATACATTTTTGTATATCATGTAAGATAGTGGCCTCTGATATAAATGTAAATGTACGTCTATTATACCATCTATGCAAAACTAGCATCAACAGTATCATATATTATGATTTGAGTAAATTAATATAAGAACATTAATTATTAAGAATTTTTTTAAATTATATAGTTTAATTAAAATATATTTAATAATAATTATGTTAATTTATATTTTACAGTATCATATATTATGATTTGAGTAAATTAATATAAGAATATTAATTATTAAGAATTTTTTTAAATTATATAGTTTAATTAAAATATATTTAATAATAATTATGTTAATTTATATTTTACAGTATCATATATTATGATTTGAGTAAATTAATATAAGAATATTAATTATTAAGAATTTTTTTAAATTATATAGTTTAATTAAAATATATTTAATAATAATTATGTTAATTTATATTTTACAGTATCATATATTATGATTTGAGTAAATTAATATAAGAATATTAATTATTAAGAATTTTTTTAAATTATATAGTTTAATTAAAATATATTTAATAATAATTATGTTAATTTATATTTTACAGTATCATATATTATGATTTGAGTAAATTAATATAAGAATATTAATTATTAAGAATTTTTTTAAATTATATAGTTAATTAAAATATATTTAATAATAATTATGTTAATTTATATTTTACAGTATCATATAGTATGATTTGAGTAAATTAATATAAGAATATTAATTATTAAGAATTTTTTTAAATTATATAGTTTAATTAAAATATATTTAATAATAATTATGTTAATTTATATTTTACAGTATCATATATTATGATTTCAGTAAAATAATATAAGAATATTAATTATTAAGAATTTTATTAAATTATATATTGTAATTAAAATATATTTAATAATAATTATGTTTAAATATGATTAAATTATTTATTATTGATAATAAAAATCTTATTATAATTTAAATAACAATAACAATAATCATTTACCAAAACAAATTTATGCTAAGGGTATTCTAGTCATTTTAGTTTTTTCTATTATGCTATTACACCTCTATTCCATTCAACCAAACACAAGATTACTATTACGCCTCTATTCCATTACATTCAACCAAACAGTGGATTAGCTATTACACCTCTAATCCAATACACCTCTAATCCCAATACACCTCTAATCCAATACGCCTCTAATCCAATACAGCGAACCAAACGTGCCCATTTCTTTTACAACAAACACTCCGCCACAACCTAAATTTCATTATTTTTAATTGTTATTAACATCTCACCAATTATTCAACAGTTCAATTAATTTATTTTTTTAAAGTCGATAATTTTTAATATTGATTATTTATGTTAAGCTATTTTATCAATTTATAGTGTTGTTATATGTAATTTTAATGGGTAGATCTCTGGTCATTCTTGCTATGTACAATTATTATGGATGAATTTTGTCAAGTTATGTTACGATTCTTTATTTATTTGTGTTTTATATCAGTTTGACTTTATTTTATAATTAATATGTATTAAAATTTTACAAATAAATTTAAGGTATGACAAATATTTTATAAAGTACAGTGAAAAATTAAATATATATATCAATTTAATATTTATTATACATTTAATTCGCTTACGATGTCTTATAAATGATGTATCAAATAATTACATTTATCATTGGATTAAATTTATAGTTATAAATTGTACCCAAAAATCATCTGTCTTACAAGAAAAATAAATTAGATGTGATGGTTTTTTAATATAAATTGTGGAATTGTGTTTTCTTTAGATGGGGTGTGGAGAGAGAAAAGAAATAGGAAAAAAAAAACCCTTTGATTATAGTGAATTATTTGTGTTTCTAAAGTCAAATGTGGAGGACCCCAAAGATTTTGATATTTGCTCCCTCACTTGGGATTGTTGGAAGTCAAGTAATCACTACGATATGGTTACACAATATTAATACATAAATGTAATAAAATTTATATAACATAATTTATTAGAATTTATATAAATAGTTAATGCCTAAAATATGTGTGTAATACATTAAAATATACAATCGTGATACTATCAAATGAATTAAGAATATTTAAGAGAATCATATACTAATAAAAATTAAGAGGTAAACCTTGGAATGATGTTGATTTTGTTGCATCATTATAGGCCTTCCCCATGATATGCATAACATGTGCATCCAAATAATTTTCAAAGTTGAATCAATTATGTCCGTGTTCTTATTTTAGTTACTTAATTTTAATTTTTTTTAAATTAGACACTAACATTTGAATAATTATTGTTTTAGTTATCTGTACTTTTTTTAATTGGTATATTAACATATTTAGTCCTCGACACTTACATATTCTATCAATTTGATCATAATTCTAAATAATTCAATAAATTTAACTTTTCACGTTTATAAATTCTATCAATTTGATCCTCAAGCTTCAAATAAATGCTTTCAACTTTAAAAACAAAGACATCCCACATCTATTAATTGTTTTATTTATGGTTGAAATTATTCAATTCAGTACATAACCCTTTTTGTTTATATTTTTAAGAAGTTGGTGTTAGAAACTAACTAAACGCCATTAAAAATAATAGAAAATAAAAATTTTGAAAATATAATATATATAAATAATTTAATAGTTGTAAAAAAATAAAATTTTACTTTGACTAGCATAATTTTAGTTTTTAATTATTCGGTAAATGATTTGACACTGAATCGAATTATTAGTGATGCATACAACTTATCACGAATTTAAAAATTAAAAGCAAATAATTAAAAATAAATAGAATACATAATAATCTCTTAATTAATTTATAAAATTAAAAAAATCATTATCAATGTAACAAAAGGAAGTTCAATTAATTCTTTTGCATTTTTCTTCTTATGAAAATTTAAATGTGCATAATTTTTCTCATATAATTATTGATTGAACAGTTGGATTTTTTAAAATCCATATTTTTTTAAACCCTAGTATTAATTTTCAATTTTAAAGACCAACTTCAAGAACTATTTTTATGTACCTTGAAGGAAATCCCGTACTGTTAATTATAAGATTAAATCTAAAGTACCTTTTTGAAGATTTTTCCTTTTTCTTTAGCCAAAATTTCATCAATCAAAAAGTTATAAAATATTATATTAGGAAGAAAACTAATGAAAAATGAAATTGAAATAAAGTTTCAAGATAAATTCATTGGTATTGGGAATTGGTTCCGAAAACGACATGTTAGTTGAGAGAAGTTTTTCTTTTTTTTTTGGGGGGGGTTTACAAATTTATAGATGTGAAATGCCTCCGTCTTAAAAGTCAAAAGCTTTGGTTAAGAAGTTTGAGTATTAAATTGATAAAATTTATAAATGTAAAAGGTTAAGCTCATTGCATTATTTAGAATTAGAAACAAATTGATAGAATATGTAAGCATTAAGAACTAAATGTGTTATTATACCGATTTGATAAAAACGCTTTTCGTTATCAATTTAATGACGGATGACCAAAATAGAAGTGAATTCAAATGTTAGTGTCTAAATTGAAATTTTTTAAAGTTGAGTGACCAAAATAAGAATACAGGCATAGTTGTGTGATCATTTGTATAGTTTACCCTAATTTTTATTCCAATTTTGTCTTTATATTGGTCTAATAATAAATAAAATTAGTAAAAAAAAAAATTATAGTTTACATTAACGTATAATTGAGTTGAAATAATAAGTTAACTCGATATTAATTTGGTTAGGAAAAGAATATTTAAAAGTCAAAATTTAAATGGATAAATATTAAAATTATACATAAACATTGATACAAATTGCAATGTTATACATCAACTTTAATTTGGTATAGTTGTATACATCGAATTTTAATTTTAGTTCAATTTTACATTTCACTTATCTATATGACACAATTTTCCGTTAAATCATGTAAAAAATACTGACATGATATTTTATTAAGTTAAAAAACAAACAGCTAAATTTAAATACTTTCCAACTAGATTAAAGATAAACACAATTATTTATCATTTCCTTTGAAAATCTGGTTTTGTGGAAATAATTCTAAATTGAAAAATAAAGAGTATTATAATTATTTTTAACTTCATAAAAAAACTATTTAATATATATCAGGTCAATTTTGATTTCGCCAAATGGTGGAGTAAACCAGTGACCCACAGCTCCAGGGAAGCTGAAGAAAACATCCGATGAGGAATGTCAGATTTGGATTGGGTTTCATTGTTTAGTTTTAAAGGGTAAGTGGGTTTGAGCGCTGGGTTTAATGTTTTGTTTTATTTTTTTTATGAATTTATAAATATATAAGAAGGAAAAAAAAAAACATAGCGAAAGAGAATTATTGTTCAAGACTGTCTGAAATGAAATCCTTCTTAAATTTCAATTTTTAAGTCTTGTATTTATTGCAAGTCGGATTCATATTTGTTTCGGGATTCAACAAATAACTTCATCATCCACCAAGTCTACCAACAATTATATACTACAACAAACTCGAATTTAATATATTATCATATTCTTTCCTTCGAATTTAATTTTTATACTTTTTTTTATTTTAAAAAATTTAGTCATTTTATTTTTCAGATTAAAAAATTAAAGTTCAATTGTTAATACAGTTAAATTTATTTGTATGACATTTTGAAATAAGAAATAAACATTTAGTTGCATGTAAGTTAAATTGATGTTATAATGAATCTGAATTTAAAAAAAAATTAAGATATCAACAATTAAACTTCAATTTTTAAAATTTGAAAAATAAAATGAAAAACATTTCTAAATATATATATACATATACACACTAAAATTTAAATTTACAAACAATATTAACCAAAATAGAAATATATGATAACCCAATATAACCTGCTAACATTACAGAAGCTGTTTTTTAGTGATTTTAAGACATTTCCAATTGAAAATGTTGGATGATGTGCATTTTATGTGGGAAAAAAAAAGAAAGAGAGAGTAAAAGAAGGTCATTGGGATGGATGTTGTTGGGAACTGCATATTTATTTTGTCGTCTGATTGACATGCAAGTTTCTTAATTTTCTTACCATTGAAATACTCTACGTGAAAAATCATTATAGCTATTTATGTGATGTTAATTTCCACAGGCTGGTAGATTCTTGAGTATTTGGATGGATAAAGATGAGGAATGTAGTTTTCTTCTCAGGAGAAGCTCCAAATCCAATAAAGAGAAGAAAAGAAGAAGAAGGTAGGACCCGACAAATTGGTGAAAATTGAAACAAGTTTTTGTTTATGGCGCAGAGAAGGGTTTAGGAGGGAAAAAGAGGTTCTAAAATCTAATTATGGGTTGGTAACCTAAGTTAGAGCAAAGTAATGAAGGGTCGGTCGAGCTCTCTCTCTAATGGGTCCATAAAGCTTCTTCCTCTTTTCCCTTTGGGTGGGTGGGTGGGTTTTATTTGTGCATTGGATGGGACTGGAATATGATGACTGCTTTTATTCATTCCAGTGAATAATTTTATGCCGAGATTCTTAAAGTTTCAGCTATCAAACCACAACATTACATGATGACAACAACTTTCCCCACACATCCTAATTCAACATATTTTTCTTTTACAATCTGTCTTCCTTCATTGCTTGATTCGAGATTAGAGATTCATATAGAGTCTGAAATCTAAATTTTGTGTATGTATATTTTTTTTACCTTTTTTAATATTCTAATATTAAATTCAAATATTGTTATTTGTATCCAAATCCAATTAAATAATATTATTCTTAGGATATTTGAATCCACTCAGATATTCAAATTTAGCAAATCAAAATTTCATAAAATAATGTATTTGATTTTTGAGATTTGAATCCATTTTCTATAAAATTAAAGGAACTTCCTCCAATTATAAAAATAAAATAAAATCTAAAATTTTCACTGAGAAAAAATAATTTATTTATTTTAAAATAACTAATATAATAACAAGAATAACTACTGGATTGGCCGAAAGAATAAAGCCCGTCTTCAAGAGCTCCCAAATTGGGCCTGCATAAAAATAGTTTAAAAAAAAACCCAAATGCTTAAACCTCAGTGGCATCTTAAACTTAAACCCTAACGAAAATCCATCGCCAAAGAAGCAGCAGCGCTCCAAGCAGGCAGCATCAATGGCGTCGCTAATCCGACCCTTAAGAAGAACCCTTTTTTCTGCTTCCCTTAGAACCCCACTCCTTCATCAACACCCAAACTCCACCTCCTTTTCCAACTCCAGAAACTACATCTCCGATATGCGTAAGTCTGCTTTTCAAGACAACATTTTGAGGCTCCTTCGCAAAGAAATCCAATACGAGCACGATCACTGCCCTCCAAAACAAGTATTTTATTTGGCTTTTTTTTGTTTCTTTATCAATTGCTTCGTTTTGGTATTGTACCTTGTTAGAAATTGCACATCGAAATTTGATGCTGAAAATGGGCTTGATTTGATATTCAAAGAACAATGCCTGTTAAATATGGTCACTTTTAAGTACCTTTCTTTTATTGTGTTATACTCTTAAAATGTGTAATTCTAGGAATATAATCGAGCAGGCTCTTAATATGATTTCGTTCTGCGTAAAATAATTAAAAATAAAAACAATACATTTCAAGTTTCAAAGTGTTATATTGGGAAAATTGAACCAAGTAACTCCTCATTCTGAATTCTCACCTTTAAATTGCAGCCCACGACCAGATTCAATTCTTTTACCGTTGATGACCGATCAGGAGAACAATGGATTAGATTGAAAAGAAAATTCGGAGAAAAAGAAGATATTACAATTGATGTAACCATGTTTGACGGGTCTGTTACTGTCCCTGATTCTGGTCAAGTACAGTCTGATGAGCAGCTTCATATAACATTTATTGTCAACATCTCTAAGGGGGATGATAGTGGTGTCTTGGAGATTGTCTGCTCAGCTTGGCCAAATACCATAGAGATCCAAAAATTTTATGCTCGCGGGTGTAATAGGACAGCGAATCATCCTTACATTGGTCCAGAGTTCAAGTATGTTATTTTATCTGTTTGCTTTAAAACTGTTACAGTTGATTCTACAATACACCCTGCGCAATCCTAATATGAAACAATCATTTGCTTCATATAGTTAGTTTAGGTCCCCTGCCTCCGTTACTTTTTTTTTTCTTTTTTATATTTCGAGTTAAACCAGCTTTCCTTTTGC
The DNA here is from genome assembly GCF_007990345.1 of Gossypium hirsutum. Lineage (NCBI taxonomy): Eukaryota > Viridiplantae > Streptophyta > Magnoliopsida > Malvales > Malvaceae > Gossypium > Gossypium hirsutum. The sequence continues at coordinate 11,660,984 of NC_053428.1, read as the reverse complement.
ATTCTTCCTCAGCATCTAGTGGAATGGTGGTTATTGGCTTTGTTTCTGACTTTATTTGGTTTATGTCTTCATTGTGGTCATTACAGGGAATTGGATGAACAACTGCAGGACTCACTTTATGAGTTCTTGGAGGAAAGAAGTATAAATGATGAACTTGCAATATTCTTGCATGAATACATGAAAAACAAAGATAAAACTGAGTTCATTAGATGGTTGCAAACTGTCAAATCTCACATTGAGAAGAAATAGAGCAGTTTTTTTTGCTGTGTTCATTTTGACTTGTTGCTGTTTTAGTTAACAAAATCATTACTTGCTATACCAATTCTATCTGTGCCTCCATTACAAGAAATTGTGTTTGTGTAAAGCTTGATGAATCTATTACTTGCCAATATCAACCCAACCATTGAAAAGCAGTGGAAACACGCTGACCAACTGACCACTAGTTGCTACCCCTTTCAAGTTGGATGAAACTACAGGTATAAGTTATGATATTGCGAACATGAAACTAGTTTTCATATATATACACACACTACGTGTTAAGAAATTGATTTAGGGTTTATTGTTATTTTATATGAACTCCTTGTGGATAAATTTTGTCATCTACGTTAGATCGAAATTGTTAAATCATTTGGCTTAGATTCGGTGTTTAATTATTTTATTATTATGGAAAGAATAATCGTGCATGATTTTGAGTAGGTATCGACTTTCGTCCATGTTTAATGGTTACCATGCTTCTTAATAGTTATTTTTTTCATCAACCAATACTTAAAACGTTTATGTAATTAGATAATATATATCCAACACACTTAGGATGCTAACTTTTGAAAGGATTTGAGGCATTAAATCAAATATTTGTTAACATGATAAGGTTTGTTCAGTTAAAGTTCATATAAATATTTGTAAGGTAATGTTTAGTATTAATATGCTAATACTATCATGGTACCTTAGTAAAGTAGTGATTTTATTTATTTATTATCTTATAACTTGGGATTTAAAATTACCATATTTGGTTAATAATAATTGATTGCTGAAAAATTAAAGGTTACCATGTCTATTAATTCTAAAAATTAAAGTCGATTGAGTATTAGTTCGATTGGCAACGTAGGAAGATGGGGGTCTGAATGCATTGAAATACATTATCCTTTATTTATATACTGGGAAGAGGATATGGGTAGTTTTAAGAATTGTGTCAAAAATAAATAAATTTATTAATATTGTAAACAAAATTAATTTAATCTGAAAATATACTATACTATAAAATAAATATAATGTTGATAGTAAGTAAAGATTTAATGCACATATCAATTTTCCTACTCCATAATCATTGTCAAGTAACATCATTTAACGCTTGTCAAAGATGAGAAATTGTAGTGTATAAACCAACATGATATTGGAGTGATCACACTGTATAAAACATTATCTAACAAGAATCCAGCATTTATAATCATTGTTTATCATCCAAATTACAACCCCATTTGCATAAAAATAATAATAATAACGTAAGACATAATTATTTGCTCCTATACCAAAAATTCTAAGCTAATAGGTAAAGGACAAACTCAAAATATCACATGCACGTATAATTAATCAAAATGAGGAAAACAACAATGGATTTGTCTTTAATTATTGGCATATCTTTTGCTTGAATATTTTCACCTAATCTCAGCTAAAATGATAGCTTCATGTTTTTCATACATCGCTTTCAAACAAAAGAAATCTGAAAGTGTTTCTTAATTGAGAGGCAAAATTCAAAGGTGGGCAGTTAATTATGTAAGTAGGATAAAGGCAATCCAACACCAGGATTTGACAGTCCATCCGATTTCCACCACGTGGCTCGGGAAATAGGGGCTTTCCTTTTCTCAATACATATAATTAATTAGTAATTAAGACTGGGGATTAAACTGCTTGTCAATTTATGAAATCCCGTCTTAATGCGAGTTTGAGGTTTTCCCATCACAATTAACAATGAGGTTTTTTAATTAGTTTACAACAAGATTCTAGGAAAATCATGTTTTGTAGAATAATCATTGATTACCCATCAATATCAAATTTGATATGATGATATGGTCACTTGGTAAATAAGATTTTACCCATCATTTAATGTTGGAAACATGATGTGATTGGATTTGCATAACTGTATTTAAATCCAAACAGTTTAGTACTACTGCATCTTTTTTTTTTTTTGGGTATAAATACACATCTTTTTAATGATTATAATAACAATGTTTAATTGACTTGCATCTTATAATCTTAGCTAAACCTGATAGCGCCATCTTACATTTTTCACCCCAATAATCCCTCCAACGGAGATGGTCTATTATTTCAACTGCAAGTGGGTCAAAAATATTGTCATTTGAGACAATTACAACCACCCTATATTTACACACTTAGTGGACCATAATAAATAAAATATTAAAAATGACAACCTAAAAGTAATCCTACACATAGTTTTTACAATCAATGTTTTGGGCCATTATGTTTCCCAAAGCATCAATGACTTGATGATAGATTATGCAATCCTAATTATGGATTTTTAAACCCTCTGTTTTCTTTCCCCCTTAATTGGATATTTCATCAAATTTGAATTCCGAATTAGTATGAAAGAAGGAACATTAAAAGGATTGCTACTATAAATTACATTAACCCTAATTGACAACAAAATAAAATTTTGGATCATTTTCATGGAGTAGGGAAACACAAGAATCTAGTTCAAATGCAAAGTGTGTAAAAGCAATCTTTAATAGCTCAAGTACTCGCCTGGCATAATAAAGCGCTAGCTTGACTCGGTTATTTTATGTACATGTTTGCAGCAATGATAGATTCCAATTCTATCATTTGCATTCCTTTTCTTTAAAATTAAGATGTCTTGGAGTCATATGTATATATATAAACTCGTTTACTTGTTAACTAAGAATCATCTTTATATTAAAATGGATTTCTTAGTCACATTATAGCGCTTAAGGCAACATTGAAGTTCATTTCAAGCCTTAAATTAAGTTGTATAATTGGGAAAGCTTTTTTTCTCTTTTTCCAACTTTTAGATTTGGAAATGGTATAATCTCATCAAGCCTTCTATATCCAAAATGCATTTACAAAAAATCCAACTAAAAAATCAAAGAAAAAAAAATCTAGGAAGAAGAAGAAGAAGAAGAAGAATGAAAGTAGAGTAGCTACTTAGAGCTTCAAAGACAGGTCAAGCTTCAACTCATCTTTTTTGTTGTTGAATTGGTTAACTGTATCCCACCAATGTCCATTCATTCCCTCCGTGGCTGGACCAAACTTCCCTACACTACCTTGGAATCTAGCAGTACCATTTATCCCCTGCAGATTGGAAACATGCCCGACTGCCCTTGTTTGATCAACAGGTCGTCTAGACCATCCATTGTGCCCATAAACATGCGCCGATGGAACTAAAAATGGCTTGTGGATCATGGAGTGCTCTTGAATTCCAAGCGCCTTATTGAAAGAGCCATACAAAGGAAGTGAAGCCAAGCTAGAATATCGACTAGGGTGTGTATTAGGGTAACCGAAGGCTGAAAAAGAGGCCGCCGCTGCCCCACCGCCGAGCCGCTGCCCTCGTTTGGCTAGTGTTCTTTCACGTTTATGTGCATTTTGGTGGCCTCCCAGAGCCTGTGAGCTATAAAATTTTCTTTGGCAATAGTTACATGAAAATACTCTAGGCTCAGTTTCATTACCTTGAGGAGGCAGTTCCGAAGAATCTTGATCACCCGACAAGTCCGCCTTGAAACAGTCGATGAAATTGAGCTCTGGGTTGGATTGATCTCGACTGGAGAGGCGCAGATCCAACACGAGATCATCATCATCACCTTGGTGGTGGGTTGCTTCTTCTTTTGCTTCTGCTGCCGGTTGTTTATCTTGTTTGAGGGTCGTATTATCATGTGTTGAGGTTGTGAGGGTGGCAGCAGGCGAGACGGAGATGATGGTGGAAGTTTCAGAGAGAGATGGCTCTGATGGTTTTGGAGGCTCCATTGCAGAATTAAGTTGGTCGTGGGGATGAGGGAAGGAAAGGGTTTAATTAATAGGAATAAGAGATGTTAACTGTTGAAGTTTTTTCCTTATTAGTAATAATATAATGCTACCCAGCAATCAAAACCTCTGCAATATATTTAAGGTTTTTGTCTTAAACTGGCATCATATACTTTACAGTTGCAAGGTCTTAATACTATACGACTATTGAGAGAGAGAGACAAAAAAAAAAAAGGTAAGGAAAAGGGGAAAGAGAAGAGCGGTTAATTAGATGATGTGTGTTTTATCCCATCATTTAAAAGTCATCAACTTGTACGGGACGAGATTATACCATTTGAATTCCTATCAAATAGATATTAAATAAAAATTTTAATAATTACTTAATATAAGTCAAGATAACTTATTATTATTAAACTAGAATTTTATATGATGCAATATCATTATTTTTTATACTAAATTTTAATTTAATATATTCAAAATTAATATAATAATTTTATTATATTATTTTATGTGAATTGCATTTTAATTATGCATAAGTTTAATATATTCTTAATTTCATAAGATATATTAAATTATAGATTGATTTTTTGATATTATAATGAGTCCAACTCAAATTATTCTTAAAAAAAATGAATATCTAGATCCGAACTTGAATTTTAAATTATAAGCTGATTAGTTAATACATAGAAAAATAAAAATTATAATATATATTTCTATACATAACGAAGGTGGGTGAAGGCGGAGCAAACTAAACCTGCTTCTGACCCGCACCAACAATTTTTAATATGAAAACTCAATTTGCCTTTAAAAAGGGAAATCGACCCTTCGAATTCGGGCCAATAAACCAGTTGACAGATGCTGTATGACCAATACTGAGGAAACAAACAAGTGCAGATCAGCTGTAATATATGCTGATTGAACTTTGGACATATATATATTATATTGCAAAAATGGGACGGTTTATAAGCTTGTTTAATATCTTAAGGTAAACAATTACGATTGCTTAATGGTGTTACATCTAATGTGCCAAAAAAAATACAATTTATTTTTTAAATACTAATTCCATTAGAAGAAATTTAATTTTTAAATTGTTACACCAATATATAATTAAAGCAATATGATGGAATTATTTTTATGTCTTATTCATATTCATTTAATGATCTATGTAGATTAATCATTTTACATTTTGTGATTATCCATCTCAATAATATTAAGGTTCGAATATAATTTTTTTCTTTGGAGTACAATATAACATATCGTTACACGCAACACTTATTATACGAGGTTTAACTGTATATATTAATATCTTATTAATACATATTTTTGGAAGATAATATGAGGCACCTGATAATTGATATAAATATGAATATTCTTTGATGGTTTACAAACAAACAAAGGAACCTAAAGCGAAATAGTTGACAGTAAACTGAAACCACATTGGTTCTTTAGAGGAAAAAAATTGTTATTTAAGTTCAATTCCCATGTTGAAGCAAAGTTGGTATCCTCCTTTTTTGGGTGATGCTGACTCCATTTATTCACTTTATTTAGTACACTACCACTTTCTATGTAAATTGTTGTACTGCCAATAATTTCATTACACTCCAACTTTGGTTCATACAATACTGTAATGGTTTATAACTACCCAGCAGTTGGAATAATTACATGTGCCAGATTTTAAGTATGAGTAATTAATGAAAAAGACTAACATGAAATTGGATATGTATATATATATATATAATATATAAAAGAAGAAAAAGGGATAGGTATGATTATGTAAGGATTGAACCCAGTGTAGGAGTGAAAAATACTACGTATGAATTGAGTGTGTGTATGAATATGATGGAGGGGATTTGGATGATAATAGTTGAATGTTTATTTTTAGAAAAAAAGAAAGTGTTAGGTAAGGTTGCTACATTTGAAAAGATGGAAAAGAATCAAAGTTTCTCCTGCAATCACATCAAATCTATTTATACAAATAAACCCCAAACAAATCTCTAAATACTACCCCATGAAATGATTGTTTTAGTATTAGCAAATAGCAAACTATCCTCCACTTTTCGCCAAGTAATTATCCTGTAATCATAAAAAAAAAGGATTAAAATACAAAAAAAAAAAGTCTCTCATTCGCTCATATCTCACAATTTCCTTAGAGCATAATCATTTGACTAATGATAGACAAGTAAGACCTAAATTTCATTTTATTTCTCCCTATTGCTTTTATCGTTTTCCTCTTTTTTCATGAAAAAGGAAAGTGAGAATAAAAGATTAACTAGTGTCGGTATCACCAAATTTATTTCCCAAACAAAACTTATGCTCATATTTAAATCAAAATAAAGTTGAAATTAAGAACACGACCAAATTTACTTTAATTAGTTTCTACACTCAAAACAAATCATCAAATATTTCATTTTTAAATTTAACTCAACTATCCAAATCAACCCCACAACTTTTTACAATAACATGCATTCTAGCTCTCTATTCATTGCTTTCAGTAATTTATGAGTAAAGAGAGAGCACACCTCCTTTTTTTTTTCCTTCTCTAGGGCTCATCTGCCTACGCACAAACCCTAACCAGCTATAAACTTGCAATAGAAGAAACAAATTAACAACAATAACAACATTACATATAAGGTAAACTATTTTGTAGGTTACTCAAGCATTAAGTTTTTAACTACGATTGACTGTATATATCATACTATGTTTACACTTTTATTTTGGCCACTCTTTTTTTTAAGCTTTGAGCGAAGTACAAAATATTAAGAATTAATCTAAAAAATTGGTAGAAACTAAAATAGTGTATTACAAAATTTTCAATTTGTACTTATTTATCTCATTGCCGAAATTTAAAAGAAAAATCAATATTGAAATTTAAATTCCAAAACATCAAAATCAATTAAATAAATAATTGAAATTTTTTCATCCCTTTATAATTTCAACTGATTTGTTACTATAATATTAAAATTAATTTAATTTCCCTCTAAATTTTAAAATTTTATTTTATGTTTCCAATTTATCCTTAACGAAATCAAGTATATTAACTTATATTTAATAATTGCATGTGGTAATCAAATTTCTTTTGATTATATAATCTTGAATCTTCAATGCTAAGCTAAAAGAAAAGAAAAGAAAACCATTACAATTAATTAAATTAATTGCTTGTTCTTTGTTTGGGTAAAGAAGTAATGGAACAAAGTCTAGGTTTTATTTGGCAGAGAAGATAAAATTAATTAATTTAAATTAATTAAATGATTTTTCTTTACTTTTAGCTTAGCACGAAAGATTCAATTATATAACCAAAAGAATTTGAGTTTCGTAAACAATTATTAGAAATGAGTTTTTTGAGTTTATTTTAATTTGGAAACACAAAATAAAAATTTAAATTTTATAAGGACATAATATATTAATTAATTTCAATATTATAGTAACAACTCGTCTTGACACAATCAAGGGATAAAAATATTTCAATAATTTATTTAATTGATTTTGATGTTTTGAAGTTTAAAATTTCGATGTCGAAAAAAAATTTAGAACTTTCGGCAAAGGGATAGACAAGTACAGTTTGTCAAAATTTTTAATGCACTATTTTAGTTTCTACGTTTTTTTCACTTTAATCTTTATAATCTTTTTACCTCAGCTAATACTTAAAAAATATATATTTTTTGGGTGACCAAAATGAAAGTGTAAACATGATGTGACATATACAGTCAATCGCCATTAGAGATTTAACACTTGGGTAGCTAAAATGAAAGTGCCTTAAAAGTTAGGTGACGAAATTACAAGAATTTCTTTGAGGTGAAAAATTAATTTAATAAACTTAATTATTAAAAACAATAATATTGTAAAGAAACAAATAACAATTCTTACATTAATACAATAATATATACTTTTAAAATGTATATAATGTGCTAAATTGAACATATAAGCTTTGATTTTGTTTCTCTCTATATTTGTCCCGTAATTAAATCATTATTTTTTTTAAAAGTTTCACTATTATAAATATAGAACATTTACAGGTACAATAAATGTATAAATATATGTCTAATCTATTATAATATAGAATCAAATCAATACTAAATATAAAGGATGAAGAACCAAAAAAATCTAAACAAAACCTACATATGATAAATGCATATGGTGAAACTGAAGACCCACACATCATAACTAGATACAATGAAATTTGAATTTTGATACTTAATGACGTGTAACACCCCAAAATTTTAATTTTTGATTTTGTGTATGTGTGACACACAAGTGTGTATTTGCTTCAGTGGTTCAGTATTCTAGATGTGTGTAAGAGGTCCCAAGTTAAAAAAACAAGCATTACTTGGGCAAATTTTGTTATTTTTATAAATAAAGCCTTAACCTTGTGCAAAAGGCTTAAGTTTAATTGTTGGTAAGTTTATATTAGATTGGGCCTGCTGGTTTGGTGATTAAGTGGAGTGTTGGATGTCTTGTGTTTAATTCTCTGTGATGGCATAGAGACAGTATTTTTGCTCCAATTTCGGCTAAGAGTTGTGTTGGGACAAAATTCTAAGTAGTTGTGTTTTAGGGGGTTAATAGGGAGTGATTTTAGGAGATAATTGGGGAAAAGTTATCAGAAAATAATCTGATTATCTTTTTGTTGTAAAATAATAATAATAAAGTTTCGGTTTTCTCTCCAATTCCTCAAACTTTTTTTTCTCTCCTCCGCCGGTTCTTTCCCCTAGTTGCTGCCGAAATTTCCATTTTTTTCTTTCTTTTTTTTCCAATTGATTCGATTGTTCATCATTGGTTGTGCATGTTCGGTAAGTAACAGTTTTGTCTATTGTTAATAGTTCTTGGTTAATCTCTAAAAGGGGGATTCCTTTTTAGTGTTTAGGAGTTAATCAAGGGGCTGGTGGTTTTGAATCAATGCTGTGATTGTACAAAGTCATGGTTACTTAAGCGAGGTAAGGGTTTTGTTAGGTTTTTAGTCAAGTTCCTTTCGAAATTGGTTGATTAAAAATGAATTAAGTGATTAATCTGGAGATATGTTGGTCGATTTTTAGGTTTTGGAGGCTTAGGGGTGCTTACGCATCAGAAACGATACTAGGTGTATACTCGAAACACAGAAAACGAGATTCAGTGAAAAGCCAAAATTGCTTGCTGTCGAGAAATAAGAGAAAATGATGCGAAAAAAATCGTAGAGAAAGGAAATAAGGGTGTTATAAACTTGGAAATCAACATTTTGCATTAAAATAATTCTGGACAGCAGCGATAGTCTGACTTTGAAAAATCACCAAAAATAGTGGAAATTGAGTTATAGGTTGAATAAAATATGAAATTAAATTTTATTAAGTCTAGTTTTTCATGGAAGAAACAGTGTCAGCAATGGAATTATAAATTATGAGATATAATAAATTTTGTGAGACAATGTCAAAATGATTTTGGGTTCCCTTGTTCTAAATTTGGAAAATCATAAAAAATTATAAAAAAATAATTACAAGCTTAAATTTAAATGTTTAAATCCTTAATGAGTCTATTTTCAAGAGAAACAAATGTAAACCTTATCCAAATTCCGTACTAAGAGATAAATTATTTTTAGTAAGGAAAGGTTGAAGCTGTCAAACAGTGGAATAGGGATAAATTTGGAGATTTTACTGTACTTATTTGATGAACTATAAATTCTGAAAATTTTATGGTAGAAAGGTATTTGAGTCTAGTTTCAAAAACATCAAGTGGATCTTAATTTTGAGTTCTATAGATAAAGATATAAATAATTTAGTGACAATGACTCAAGTAGACAACTTTGAATGAACGTATAAATAAATAGTGAAAACATATATGAATATTTAGCTAGCATGGGTTACATTAAATGTAACAGCCTAATTTTCAGTAGTGTCGGAACAGTGATTCGAGATCACTAAATCCGACAAATGAGTAGGAAATATTATTAATTTAGTGAGTATAAGTTAAATGTGAAGTTAGGAAAAATTTTGAAATAGTGAAATGTACAAATATATATATTAAAATAATTAGAATTGAAAACGAGGTATCGAGACCTCGGGAATTTTAAATCGAGCCATTAAATATTTTTATAAATATTTATGGAGTTTTAATAAGTTAGTATTAAAGTTTCGTCAAGAAATTTTAAAGTACTGATAGCTAATTGAACAAAAAGGACTAAATTGTATCAAATGCAAAATTGTGGGAAATGATTAAATAGCTTAAATGATAAAAGAAAGAGGGTTTAAAAGGAAAATAGACCCAAGGTCTATTTGGGCTGGATGGCAAGAGCATGAAATCACCAAGAAAATAAGGGCAAAATTGCATAATTGCAAAATTTACTTAATAAAGCTAGGACTAAAGTGGAATTATCTAGATTTCTCTTTATTTTTCTGCATTCTCATCAGAAAAAACACCATGGAAGAGTTCCCTTAAGCTGGTTTTTCATATTTTTACTGCAAGTAAGTTCAATTCTTGATTATTTCTTGAAATTTTTGTGTTTTTGTGACTTTTACAACTAGGTCCATTTGTTGAATTCATTAGTTCTTGATTCTATGAAAGAAATTGAAAGTTTCTATGAATATGTGCTGGAAGTATATGATGATTTGATATAGAATTAGAGCTTTAAATTGTTTATATGCTGATTTTATTGAAAGAATTGAATAGAAAGTGAATGTTTGGGACCTAAATTGTAAAAGAGTTTGAAGTTAGAGTTTTATGTGGAAATTTTGAATTTCAATAGTTATGAAATAACTTATAATGTCTAGGAAAAGTATTAATTGAGAAAATTAGTTTAATTGAGGGGTTAATTAAGTAAGGACTGAATTGTATGAGCTGTGAAATTTGAGGCAAAATGAAAATCAACATTTTGCACTAAAACAGTTTTGGACAGCAGCAATAGTCTAACTTTGAAAAATATCCAAAAATTGTAGAAATCTAATTAGAGAATGAATAAAATATGAAATTAAAGCTTATTGAGTCTAGTTTTTTATAGAAGAAACAGTATAAGCAATGGAATTGTAAATCATGAGATATAATAAGTTTTGTGAGACAATGTTAGAATGATTTCGGGTTCCCTTGTTCTGACTTTGGAAAATCATCATAAATTGGATAAAAATAATTAAGGGATTAAATTTATATGTTTATAATCTTTAAAGAGTCTATTTTCAATAGAAATAAGCGGGAACATCATCCGAATCTCGTATGATGAGATAATTAATTCTTAGTGAAGAAGGGTCGAAACTGTCAGACAGCAGAACAGGGGCAACTTTAAAGAATTAACTGTACTTATTGGATAAACCAAAAATTCTGAAAATTTTATGGTAATAATATAAGTAAGTCTAGTTTCAGGAAAAATTAGCGGATCTTAATTTTGAGTTCTGTAGCTTAAGATATAAATAATTTAGTGACTATGACGCAAATTGACAGTTTTGAATATACATAAGTAAATAGTGAAATTATTGATAATGTTACTTGTTGCATGTTATATAAATTAAGGATGTGGAATGGAGAGTAGGAGGAGGAAAAATATGTATGAATATTCATCTAGCATGGCTAATTTGCATGTTTTAGGCTCAGGGACTAAATTGAATAAAAGTAAAACTTTATGGGTAATTTTGTAAAAATATCAGAAATGACCAAATTGCATGAAATGGATTATTTTATTATTTAAATTACAAAATTGAATGAAATTATTAATTTAGCTCAAGATCAGGGAAAAACATGTTTTAAGGATTAAATTGAAAAGTGTTGAAATTATGGAAAATTCTGACATTTTATAGAATTCATAGGTTGTTATCAATTTGTGTGAAAATAACGGCTGGAAATAAGGATTAAATTGTAATAATTTTATTTTATTTTAACCTAAGGATGAAATCGTCATTAATTAAAAGTTTAGGGGCAAAATGATGATTTGTTTAGAGCATTAGTTGAATGTATTATAACATGAAATAAATGAAAACGACGATCAAATTTCTTTATAAAGATCCGGATGACTTGAATACGAGACTTGAACGTTTAAAGAAAAGATATCGGATTAATGAAATATCTGATAAATGAATCGGTAACTCTGGTAACGCTCCGTAACTCTATTCCGGTGACGGATTCGGGTTAGGGGCGTTACATTAAAAATGGATCACACAGCCAAGGCCAATTTGGGCCGAGTGGGCCACACGGGCGTGTGGGCCCACGGGCAGATCACATGGGCGTGTGAGCCCATTTTTACCTAAATGTTTCTAAGGTCGCACGGGTCGCCCAAGCCGACTGTGAACCTACTGTAAGGTCGGTAAGCGCTACTTAGACCCCTAAATGTGTGAAATTGACTAATTGATATTTGTACTGAGCATGTTAATATTTGAACTGAATATATGTATTGAAATTGCATAATAGCATATCATCCATTGTATGTTGCATTGCATTGGGTTGGGGGTTGTTATTCGGAGGAAGTGTACTGAAAGGCTTTAAGCCTAATTTACTAGCAGCTTAGCTGCAAACTACTGTTTTGTACCGTATTCAGTACTACTTGAAGTATAGGGATAGGTGGGTTGATTATATCCCCACATGGAGTGTTGGACGTATATTGTAATAGCCTAAATTTTCAGTGGTGTCGGAACAGTGATTCGAGATCACTAAATCCGACAAATGAGTAGAAAATATTAATAATTTAGTGAATATAAGTTAAGTGTGAAGTTAGGTAAATTTTTGAAATAGCGAATAGTGTACTAGAAATAAAATTTTTAAAAATTAGAATCGGAAATGAGATATCGAGAGTTTGAAAATTTAAAAACGAGCCATAAATATTTTTATAAATATTTATGGAGTGTTAATAAGTTAGTATGAAAGTTTCGTTAAGAAATTTTAAAGTTTCGATAGTTAATTGAATAAAAAGGATTAAATTGTAACAAATGTAAAATTATGGAAAATGATTAAATAGCTTAAATGATAAAAGAAAGAGGGTTTAAAAGGAAAATAGACCCAAGGTCTATTTGGGCTGGACGGCAAGGTGCATGAAATCAGCAGGAAAATTGATGAATTAAGGGAAAAATTGGAATATTGCAAAATTTACTTAATAAACTAGGACTAAAGTGGAATTATCTAGAATTCTCATTATTTTTCTGCATTCTCATCAGCAAAAACACCATAGAAGGGTTTTATTAAGCTGGTTTTTCATATTTTTAATGCAAGTAAGTTCAATTCTTGATTATTTCTTGAAATTTTTTGTGTTTTTATGACTTTTACAACTAGGTCCACTTGTTGAATTCATTAGTTTTTGATTCGATGAAAGAAATTGGAAGTTGTTATGAACATGTGTTGGAAGTATATGATGATTTAGCATGGAATTAGAGTTTTAAATTGTTTATATGCTGATTTTATTGAAAGAATTGAATAGAAAGTGAATGTTTGGGACCTAATGTTGAAAGAGTTTGAAGTTAGGGTTTTATGTGGAAATTATGAATTTAAATAATTGTGAAATAACTTATAATATCTAGGTAAAGCATTAATTGGGAAAAATTAGCTTCATTGAGGGATTAATTGAGCAAGGACTGAATTGTATGAACTGTGAAATTTGGGGCAAAAATTGAAATCAACATTTGCACTAAAACAGTTTTGGACAGCAGTAGTAGTCTAACTTTGAAAAATCACCATAAATTGTATAAATCGAATTAGAAGATGAAAAAACATGAAATTAAAGCTTATTGAGTCTAGTTTCTCATAGAAGAAACAATGTAAGCAACGGAATTGTAGATCATGAGATATAATAGATTTTGTGAGACAATATCAGAATGATTTCCGGTTCCCCTGTTCTAACTTTGGAAAATCATCAAAAATTGGAGAAAAATAATTGGGGGCTTAAATTTATATTTTTAAAATCCTTAATGAGTATATTTTCAATAGAAACAAACATGGACATCATCTGAATTCTGTATGAAGAGATAATTAATTTTTAGTGAAGAAGGGTCGGAATTGTCAGACAGCAGAACAGGGGTGACTTTAAAGAATAAACTGTACTTATTGGCTGAACCAAAAATTCTAAAAATTTTATGATAAGAATATATATGAGTCTAGTCTCAGGGAAAATTAGCGGATTCTAATTTGGAGTTCTGTAGCTAAAGATAAAAATAATTTAGTGACTATGGCACTGATGGACAGCATTGGAATATACATAAGTAAATAATGAAATTATAGATAATATTACTTATAAGCGGGTTGAAGACGAAGTCAATACTGATAAGTGAATGATTTTACAATGATAGATCGAGAACCCGAAGCAAGTCGAGGGAAATAAAAAGTAGCTGATTAGTCCCTGAACTTTCACAAATTTTGCAAATCGACCCAGGTAAGTTCATATGGTTGAAGTTTAATGATTATATGTTAATTTTATGAATTATATAATGTAATATGTATGATGAAATATATTTATTGATAAATAGAGAATAAAATAACAACACGAAAATCGAATAAATTATTAAATTGAGCGGAATGTCGGATTTGAGTACTTCTGATCAGTGACAAGTGATAAGTGGTAGCCGCAGCTACACTTATCTGATCAATGATAAGTGACAAGCGACAAGCGACAAATGATAAGTGGTAGCTTTAGCTACACTTATCTGATCAGTGACAAGTGATAAGTGATAAGTGGTAGTTTTAGCTACACTTATCTGATCAGTGACAAGTGATAAATGTGATCAGTGTTAGACCGTGGCAGGACTATGACTTCAAAAGGTGATAAGTGATCATACACAAGACCATAGTTATACTATGGCAAAGTGAAAGTGAAGTACTCAATTTTCCGTAACCATTCCCTAATTTGGTTAAAGAATGATATGTGACAAATGGGCCCAAAAGAATTAAAGGAAATGGATAAGTAGTAGTAAGTTTATACAAGGGAACTCACCAATGGCTGTGGTTGACAGATGAACTTAATAATTGTGTATATTGTATAAGTGTATAAATATTTGGTAAGATTTATGTTTTATGCCTATGAACTTACTAAGCTTCTATAAGCTTACATGAGTGTAATCAATGTCTCTTGTAGATTGACGTGGAAGTATACGGAGGATCGGATCAACACAGAGGATCACACTATCCAGATTATCTCCGGTAGCTTTTGTAAATTTCTTTTTGATTTATATAGCATGTATAAGGTTTGATGATTATATAAATACTAAGACTTGTTTAAGAAATATACATTAAAGTAAAGAATGATGAATATGTTAAATAATATAATTATAATAGTAGTATAATTTGGTATCAAATTGATTGAAATGAATAGGTTGGTTGGATTGGTCTCGGTTTTAAAATTTGCAGGGAATGTTAGATATTTATAAAGGGGTTATATTGAGCAAAAAAAAAACTTTGGGATTTTGCGAAAAATTCCCTATGGTTTCGATTTAATTCTGGTTTGGTCTCGAAGTATGTTTTGGGCTTTGGAGGCTCATCTAAATGACGCCATGACATGTTTTAGTAAATGAATAGTATTTAACTCGTATTAATGGAAAATTAATTCGGTAAACTCCTGTAATGCCTCCTACCCTATTCCGGCGACGAATACGGGTAAGGGGTGTTACAGATATGGTGTGTAGAGGCTGGTTAGGTAGGATTTTGCTACTGCATAATTGTTACTGCTACTGATACTGTGATGGGCTAAGGCCCTACTGCATTTTTGGCACTGTACTGAGATGGGCTAAGGCCTAAACTGTCACTAATACTGAAAAGGGCTTAAGCCCAAAACTGTTCAATTGTGCATTGTGAATACTGATTGTTTGTTTGTTTCTGCGAGATTACATACTGAGTTTACGTAAACTCACCCTTTTTGTTTAATGTGCATAGGTAATCCCCAGACTTAGACGGATTGGTGCGACGGAGGACTTAGCGGTGCCACAGTAATTTTTGGATTTTGTGGTTTTGAATTTACGATTTATAATTAGATTATTATTGATTATTTGGGTTGTAATTTAAGGACCCTCTAGGACTTTGGTTTTAAATTTGGGTTTTTATTTATTTATTTTACTTTATGGATTTATACCTGCCGGTCGTAGGAAATTCGGTTTTCAAAAAGTTACAGTATTTTCTAAACTCATAATCACTTAGACTGTTTTATTAAAGCTTTTGTAACGAGGGATGTTTCAAAACAAATGTTTTAAATGAATAAAGACGACTTCCTAAGTTCTAATGAAGGTTTACTAAAGATAATAACATGGAATGTTTTCATCGTAACAACGAGGTTTTAAAAGCACTATCGTGTGACATTGCCAGATATGGCTATAACGATTAGGCCGAGTTTAGGGTGTTACATGATGTAAGACATTTGGCTTGGTTAACAAACCAACATTTCGTTGACTAGAGCATTTCCAATCAAGAATTATATTATTTATAAAAAAATCATGACTTCATTAACATATGCAAGTAATCATTTTTAGGTTTCGACCCATGTTTTATTTCTCTATAGTACATAGTATAAAAAGGGAAAACCGAAAATCTTTGATTTAATTAAATAGATTTATGTACCTCTTATCATTAAATTATTAATAACTCAATCTTTGGGTTAATGAATTTCAAAAAGTTATAAAATGGTAATTAAATTATTCGAAATTTTTTATTTAATTCACTGGTTATTAAGTTTGTTTTTTGAAGTCCAACTAGCGACTCCAAGCGACGATTTGACAATTTGCATGGTGGATTAGTACACATTGATGAGTAGAACATACTTTAGATCCAAGTCAATCTGACGCTCAATTTTAGTGATCAGAAAGAAAGTTATTTAGATTGTGGTTAGCAGATTTATAATGTTCAAAGTTGTTTTATTAATAAATAAATAAATTGTATGAGAGAAAGAGAAAGGGAGCTTTCGATTGGTGCAAGTGGTGTGAACGAAGAAGGCAATACAATAATGATTTTAATAACCCAGTGACTTAAATGAAAACTTTTGATTAATTCAGTGATCAATTTATAACTTTTTGAAGTTAAGTGGCCAAAACATACACTTAGTAATAGTTTAGTGACATTAAATGTAATTTACCCTTAATCTTTTTATATAAAAATGTTATTTAATATTTTATAAATTATTATATCATAAATAGAATTTTGGAAAAGAAAAAAAAAACTTAGAAAATATATCTATGACAATACCAATACCCGATTGATTAAGTTTTTAAAGTTAGTTTACAAGAGTGAATAATTTTTTTATAAAAATATATTACATAAAACTTTTAAATAAAATGATTTAACTGTCCCATATATTATTAAATTTATAAAATAACTTTTTTTTTTGTTAATTCACTATACATCAAATTAATTAACATTTGTATATTTATGTTCATATTGTATGATTTTTATGTTAGGTATGGTATCGTCAAGTTTAGGTTAGTTTATGTAAATGTTTTGAAAACTTTGCAAAATATTTCGGTTAATATGTTTGATAATTTTGAGTATAAAAGAAATTATGAATTAGTCGCAAGATTCAAATTAATTTAATTGATAGATATAATTACTTTATTAATTATAAAAAGGAACATACAAGAATAGAAGGCATTAGCATCATTGTTGTTTTTGGACAAAAGATAATGAAAGAGAGATATGATTGGTTATGAGTGTAATTTGAGGTAAGAAAACCTAAGATTATTACTTATTTGTTTGGGTTTTTTGGTTTGTGTATTGGATCCCCTAAATGATTAGTGTTTGAAGACTTTTTGATCCCCCTCGGTTAAAAATGAGAAGCAAGCATATAATAGTAAAAAATGGGTAATAAACCTTATAATAAGTAGGATCAACTCGATCCAATATTAAGAAGACCTGGAAATCACCCAACCATTTTGCTCAACAAAGGATGATAGTAATATCTCATCAGGAAGGATCTCTTCATCCAATGACTATTAACGAATTTGGTAAGATTCACCATCCTATTGAATCAACGTTCAATCATATAATCTTTAGACAGTAGAGTTTTGCAATCTCTTTTAACCTCCCGACTTTATTATTTCAATCTGTCTCATCTTTCTTGAGCTAATTTTTAAGGAGATGTGATCCATAATTTTAGTTTCAAGACTGTCCACTTGGCCATGCTCACCCCTAACGTGGATGCAATAACCCGTCTCTTCAATATTATATCTGCAAACTGAAATGGGTTTCCTTGTAATAGCTTCAAGATGAACAACTTGTTAGTTGTTGGTTATAAGTTGTGTCTCCTACATATATGTATCAAGCTAACAAACAATATACACTTGGAGAGGTGCGATTTCTCATCTTAATTTCAATTGCTTCCCCCAATATACACTTGACTATGCTGTAACGTGACTGATACATATATAGATTTACACTTATTTATATCCAGAAGCCAATGTGTTGTTACACAAATTAAGTGTGGATTCCCCTGGTCATCTGCAACTGCAATGTCTCCTCAAGAAGTTGTGATAATAGAGGTCGTGAATGGATGCTAATTTACCTCCTGAAGCTCCTCACAGTCGATGGCTTTTCACCATCTTCCTCAGGCAGCTTCACTGCAGTATAGGTTCCTGCACCGCAAAGGGCTCCCAGGATGGGGGCTGTGAAGTACACCCATATAGCTTTGTAGTTATTTGCTGCTATGGCGGGTCCCAATGTTCTTACTGGATTCATCGAAGCACCTGTAATTGGTCTGTTTCCACACCACATAAACAAGGGAGTTTCTTAACAATCATCCTCATGGAATTGGGATCCTTGAAAGCTAGGGGAAGAAAAAGAAAATAAAGAAGTGATTGCATAAACTACAAATCATTATCGAAACATCTGATTAAAATATTTCCTAGATTAATTCAAAATTTCAAGAGAAAAAAAATGGGTGTAAAAGATATTAAAATCTGCTTGTCTCCTCCATTATTGTATTTTAATTCCTTGATCAATGAAGGTGGCGGTCTTGAATAACCAAACATGTGATCATTGTCTCCCTAGTGCTAGTTGTTCCACAAGTTATGGATGGCTAATAATCCAACTTCTGAATTTGTCATCATCTTTTTGTATCCCTAAATTGCAGCCTCATGGAGGACTTCGCTTGTTCTTCAAGTTATCTCTACATTAAGTAGTTGCTTTTGTATTTATAATATAATGAGAACTAAAACCAATACTTGAAAAAAAGTTGAACATACCCGGCGATGAGAATATTGAGCATGACAGTAGCTCCAACCGCGATTCCTGCCAACTCACCCACCTGCACATATTTCGTCCCTCACAGTCATAATATAATATTCCCTTTAACATCAATTTTGCTGTTCTAAATCTCTGCTCATCATCGACCGATTATTAATCTCTACTATTATATATATATATGCCTGCTTGTAATATGCGTTTGAGATGATATAAAAGAGAATCTTACTGATTACTATTACTAGGTTACTTTTTTCTTTTTGCATTTAATCTTTTTTCTAAAAAAAAAATTGAAGAATAACGTGAAAGTGAAAATGAAGATGGTTGTTAAATCTGATAGTATACCTTTACATTGAACCATGAATTCAATGGATGCTAGCAACTTTGTATTTATTACTATTATCTTTTGGGTTTATTCCTTGGAGATTGAGCGTGCCAACCAATAACCATCTTCATTGACTTCTGTCTTTTGAAATCTTAAAAAGTTTGTAAAAGAAATTAGCATACAACTAATTTTGAAATTTTGTACTTACTGCTCTGGTGTCGGTGGCAACAGCAGTGACGACGAACATGAGATTGAAGCTAATCATAAATTCCAGAGCAAAAGCTTGACCAAATCCCCCTGAAGGAACTGTCACTCCCCCTCCCATCATCGGATGAAACACTCCCTTTAGCCCAAATGCAGCACACAATGACGCCATTACTTGTGCTCCGATGTAGACCGGTACCTACCCAGAAATTGAAACCCAAAAAATTGTTATTTAAAACATCTACAAAAGACAAAAAGGAAAATCGTGGGATTAACCCTACATGTTTCCGAGGAAAGTGTTTGAGTGCAGCAAAGGCAATGGTGACGGTTGGATTGAGATGTGCTCCCGAGATGTGGCCAGTGGAGAGTATGACAATCATGACAGCAAGGCCAGTTGAGGCCGCCAGTGTTGAACATGGACTGTAAAGCAACAAAGGAGCAACTTGGTGCATTTTGTTTATTTTGTTTATTCTCTATATTTTGAAATGAAATGAAAATGGTATCATCATTCGGTTTCAATCAAACATATTTTTTTTCCTTTTGCTTGTTAACCGAGAGCTTATGCTCTTGATGCTTTGTGTTTTTCTGCTTGCTGTTTGAAGAGCTTATGCTCTTAGTGTTTCATTGTTTGGTTGTTGCTGCCATTTTATCCAACAGCCAGGCCAATCAGAGTTTCAGAGCGTTGGGTCTTTTGGTTCACAATAGCAGTGGCTGTACCTGCGAAGATTAGTATAAAAGTGCCTATGAACTCAGCTCCCACCTGCAACAAAAAATGGCAAAAAAGTTAAAGATTTGAGATTCACTTTTAACTTAGTAATTCTCAAATCATGTGTACGACATTAGGATCTCCTGTATAACCTTTCTTGTGAGTGAGACAGGAGGAGGTGGCAATGAGCAAGAAACAGGCGGTAATCTCCCTTCTTCCATGGAATCTTCCACGCTGAAGCATTTGCAGCTTTTGAGAAGGGATTTTTTATTAAACCCACCTCTGTGGTCTCCCTTAAACCCACCAAAGAGTGGAGCACCAGGAGTCCCCGGTGTTACAGGGGTGGAAGGAGCTGATGGAACATCCTCGTTCTCCATATATATCACTTGTATAATTCAGAACAAACTACTATGAAAGGAAGTTTAAAGTAATAAATTATGTAGTAAGAGAAGAGAGAGGCTTAAGTTTCTGTACTTGATTAGTTGTTTATTTCATTTTTGGATGTTATTGACGAGCTTAATGTCAGGTATTTATAGTACAAGCAAAGAGTTGAGGGGTGGGACTGGTTGAGACTGGGAAACTCTGGAAATAGTGGAGGGGTGGGACATTGACGAAGTCTCTTGCAGTAGCTGAAATAGTAGGAAAAGTGACCTATACCATGGGACATTAATAATGAATTCCCTGTCTACCTTCCCTTTTCAGCAAATTTTTTAAACTCCAAAGCCTTTAATAAATTATGGGAATGGAGTGGGCAATTATAGTTACCCACTCACTTTGGCATTAGGACCGGATTTAAAATCCACTATCTACAACTTTATTTGTTCTTTTGCAATATAAGAACTTGGGTTTGATTCATTAACAACGGTAATTGGCAGAGAGCTACTAAAATACTTGTAATTTAGCAAATTGATACCGAGAATCTTTGGAGATGGACAGTTAAAATATTCAGCGTCATCGGTGGATTTTTATTTTTTTTAATTAAAGCACTATCAAAATTGCATCAAATTAAAAGGAGAGTCCTTGATGCAAATCTCAGTGAAATCAAATTTATTGATCAAATGGTTAGTAGGATCTGGTATGGGATAAGGGAAAAAAGTGAAAAGGTCCCATGGAGTAGATTGCTTTGGTTCCCATTTCGTATACCAAAGCATTCTGTGATATCTTGGCTAGCTATACAGGATCGACTTCCTACAAAAGTAAGGCTTATTCAGGGAGGGATGAATATTGATGGAAGATGCAAATTATGCTTCGAGGAGCAAGAAACTAGGGACCATCAGGTTCTCTAAAGTAATTTAGGAAGGAATTTGGCAGCATGAATTGATGTGGGCAATGAGGAGATTAAAAGGGGAGGCATTGATAACCATTCTTTTGAAGCTTGGATGGAATGATTGAATTTACGGGATCTGGAAGGAACGAAATAATGAACACTTTACAACAGTTCAAATGACGGAGGCAGAGGTTCTAATATTAGAAGAAAAGAAAGTGTAAGTAATAGATTGTGTTTAGATTGGGGTATACATGATAGTCATTACTAGTTCATTTCACTGTTTCTGTTGTTGTACAGAGTTTTTATGTAACAAATTTCTTCTTTTTTTAGGTAATAAAATCACAATTATTAAATAAATAAAAAATAGAAAAAAACTATGAAGCTTCCGCAATACTTCCAGGTCGGTTTCGAACAGATGTATAGAAAACCAATATTAAATCGAAAGATTCAGAAAATAAAATATTAACATGCATGCATTTCGATCAAAAGAAAAAAGGAGAGGAACAAGTTCCTTTCGTTCTTTATTATTGACTGATACCATAACAGCTTTGAGAAATGTTAAGGCTGTAAATTGTTTCTTCTTTTGAGAAAAATAATAATAAGAATAGAAAACAGAGAAAGGGTTAAACATATAACCATGCATGCATGACATGATATTGGAATATGTTCTTCACTGTAAAAGATCAGTCCCAGGCTCTGAGTTGATCTATGTGTCGATATGGTGCGGTGAGAGGAATTGGTAAAAGTCCTTTTTCAAAAAAAAAAATAAAAAATAAAGTTTGGAAATGCACGAGTAGAGCATGGGATTTCCCATGTCTTTAAGCAGGGAGTATGGAATGCGAAAGGCAAGTTGTAAGTTTAGTAGATTTGGTAAATTTAGAGTTCTGGTGGTTCTTTTGATTACCTTTAAAAAATGGCATCCAGTTTACAAATCTAAAATCCCCAATCATTCTATCTTAAGCTATGAATTATTTTTGTGGGAAAGAAAGAAGAAGCACTAAGCATCATTCTTTTGGCATGGCATGGTGTTTCCTTTTCAGGATATGGATGTGAGCACGAAACTGTTTTTATTCTTTTTCAGTGGCTATATGGTTCATTCAATTTCTATGTTTTTATACCTAATTGATCTTCACTCCTTTTGAGCTCGATGTGAAACAAGAAATCTTGCAAGCTCCTATTTGATAGAGTAGATTATAAAGTATTGGATAAATAGTAGAAGTGATAAATATATTAAAGGTTAAAATATGTTATTAGCCCTCGTACTTTGATAAAATTAAAGATTTAGTTTTTGTACTTTAAGAGTTAAAAATTTAATTTTCAATTTAAAAATTCTAGTCCAATAATCAGAAATTTCCATCAAAATTTGTCAACTTAACATGTCTATTTTCTTTTAATCACATGTGACATCATATGAAGACAACCTAATCAACGTGCCAAGCTAATAAACTTTTATGGAAACTACTAACAATGTTAATGGTTTGATTGAGATTTTGAAATGAAAAAAGTTAAAAAGGACTTAATTTTTAAATTTTAAAATATAAAAACTAAATCTCAAATTTTATCAAAGGATAGAGATTAACATACTTTAACCCATATACAAAATCACAAGTCAAACCCGATAATTATAAATATTCAAATGCTCTTTCCCAAAACTAGTAAAAAAATATTTTTTTTAAAAAGTGAAAGTTTTAACTCGTGTAATTCATTCAAGGGTTAAATTATTATTTAGGGTCTGAATTTGATAATTTTTCTCATATTGGGGTCTAAACTTTTTTTTGTTTAGGTGCTAATCTTGGCAATTGTTACTACATTAGGGTCTAAATTTATTTTTGTCCAAGTTAGGCCTTGAACTTGGTAATTGTTCTCACATCGGGCCTAAACTTGACAACTATTCCAACATTAATATTTGAATTTTAAGGTTTTTATGGACTAATTTGGATAAAAAAAGTTGAAGTCCCAATATGAGAACATTTACCAAGTTTAAGGTATAATTTAGACAAAAAAAAATTCAAACTCTAATATGAAAAATAATTACCAAATTTAAGTTCTAGAATATGATTCAACCCTTTATTCAAATAAAGTGGGGTTTAGGGAGCCTTAAAACTTTAAATATCAGCCTCTACATTTTTTTAAAACTTGTCAAAATAAGGAAATGGTGGATTGGTGGGAATGAAAACAAGAATCGAATGGAAGTGATAAATGAAGGGATGGAGAAAAAAGGTAAGCAATATATATACAGTAAAGAATAAGGAGGAAGATTAACGTGTGTGATGAGAACAACTTGAAGACAAAGTGGAACATCAAATCGTAGGTGGAACCATAAGAAATGCCCCCCCAAAACTGAGAGTTTAATGAAGAATATTAATAGGCGGCATAAATTCTGTCCTTGTTTTCTTAGCTTAGCAGCAGCACCTCCTCCGCTTTTAATTTGGGCTCCCTCTCCTTTCTTACTGGTCCAGTGATCTTTGCATTCTCTTTTTCGTGTATTGGCTGTCTTTTTCAAGACACACCACCTTCATCCTTAATGTTTGCGTTATACTACAAGGGAATGGGATTTATACCATCTGAAACTTGGAAGCATCAGTAATAGTAATTTTTGAGAGATAATATGTTTCAAAGCAAATCTCCTCCTAACAAGACATGTATAATTTTCAAATGAAATTTTTAACAATTTGTTATGTTTTAATTCGGAGGTGGCCGATTGAATACTAACTTATTAGTATTAATGATTAATATTTTACTTAATGTGTAAATTAAAGATTGATTAACAATATAAAAAAGAATGGGACTCACATATAAGAGGAGAAAGCTTTTAGTCATTGAAAAAGTTGACATGCCTAAACACCCTTCTTTTTTCAGTTGAAGCCAGTTATAATTTTCCAATACCTTTTCCATCTTGATTTAAGAAAATAATTATCTGAGATTTTGTGCGGACAAAAAAAAAGGTAAACTTTTGAAAAATTAAAGATTAATTCAATCCCAACATTTAGTTTATTGATCAAAGGTATTGAACACATCCTCCAGACAGGGGCCAAGCCTGGCATGGGCCGGCTCTCTTAAAATGTAAAATTTGTATTTAGTCCTTTAAAATTTTTTAAATATTTTAAATTAGTAAAGGTAAAATTATACTTTGACCTCTTAAAATTATAAAAATTTGATTTAATCCTTTACAAATTATAAAGATATAAACTATAAAAAATTAAAATTTCATCCGACCACCTTAAAAAATTGTTCTGGCTTCGCCCTACCTCTAGATCAAGGAATAAGTGAGATTTGAAATTCTATTATATATATAAAGATTGACTAAAATTTTATTTAATCTCTATCTAAAAGTGGTGGCAATTGGATTCAATAAAAAGTTAAGTTACTCATTTTCAAAATCCACATTTAACTAAGTAAAGTTAATATTTTTTTTATACTTTTCATATTCAATTTACTTTTTATGTACAAGTTTTTAAATTTTTTTCAATAATGTTATTTTTAAAGTTCAAATTTGTATTCTGTGCATATACGCTTTATCACTACACTTAACATTTGTTGATAAAATTTTATTTCTTAAATACAATAATACAATATATTTTTATGAAAAAAAGTAGAAGCTTGATTTTTATAAAATAATCTCATATATTTTAATTTATACCAAATAATAAAAGGCACGGTCGGTGTTAGCAAATGCCGTGGTCACTAAAAATAAAAATTTTCAATTCAATTCCTATAAAAGTAATAAAATTACCAGTCAATCCATAATAAAAATACACTTTAACAAAATTTTATTTAACCTTTCAAAAAAAATATAAATTAATAAATATTAAAATTACATTTTAATCTCTAAGAAAATATATGACATCTTCCCTGCAACTAATAAATTTATAACATTTCATAAAATTTTAAATAAAAAGTTTTTTCTCTAGCTTGTGGGAGGTTATAAACTCGGTGAGGCAGTCTAACTAATTGAGTGGGAAATGTTCATCATTTTGTCTCGCACACACTGAAAGTGCAGTAAGTAATGCGTGTGCATTACCACTCAAGAGGTCAACTTCCTGCAGATCCATCCACGCCAACTTTTTTGTTCCCCTTTTTATCTTTTGTATTGTTTGTCTCCTGTTTTATTTTATTTTTTAATGGTAATTGTTTAGGTATGATCACAATTATAAATAATTAAATATATACAAAAATCTTAAACATAAACACGTATAAAACATCCAACTATGAAATATGTTTTTCTGTGTCGTGTTAAAAATATTAAATCTAATTTCTTCTATTTTGATGTTCATAAAATATATAAATGTGATTTTATTAAACTTCAATTTAATGTAAGTGCATGTATAAAATATTATTTAAATTATATTGAAATTTAACTTAAATAATATCATTGTTATTATAACGATAAAAGAAATTAAAAATTCAAACGTAATTAAAAACATATTTTTTTTCCTATTTAAGAACTAAAAAGAGATTATGAAATAAAAGAAATAAGCATTAAGTTTAAGTTTATTCTCAAAATATTGTGTAGGGTTGGATTGCAGTATGATAATAAAAACAAAAAAGTATAATGCCTAATTGATGGACCATTAAAAGTGAATTTGATAAATAGATATTTAATTTTATCTAATGTATTTTTTAACAAATAATTTAATTTTTTTTCCTACATAAATAGATATTTAATTTTATCTAGAATGACTTTACATACATTTGATCATTAACCTAAGCATCTGCATGCTGTCATGCATTTACAACTTTTACTTTGCTTAATATATGATTCCCAACTTTCCAAGCTGGATTTAGTTTCATCCATCAATTCTGGTGATCTATTTTATTAATTATTGATCAAATTAATATTCAGTCAATCAACTTTGGATCAAGCAAAGATTACAACTTTGGATTATATATAAACATGATCAGAGCAGCTTCTAGTGGTTTGCAATGAAAACTTTTCCAATGATTTTTTTTTCCTTTTATTAATTAAAAGTCTATGTCTATGGCTACAAGTATAGCAGATCAAATTTTAGGTTATGGCGCCTCATTCAAAAGATAAGAAAACATCTTAATAAAATTCTTTTCTTTTCTTTTTAAAGTCATTATGGTTTTTCAACATATGCTTGGGAGATTTTAAAAGGAGGAGGAAAAAAGGTCATATGCTTCGAAGAGAACACTTCCAGGAATGCTACTTGTTTTGATTTCGTCTTCATTGGAAGATTGTGCAATTAATTTAAATGTTATTTTTAAATATTTAAAAAATATTATATTCAAAAAATTTGAAAGTTAAATTCGGATTATGGAATAGGTACGGTTGGTGGTGTGATCCGAGATGTAATTAGTTTGTGGTGTTTAGGATTTGTAAGGGACATAGGGATGTGTAGTGCATATGAAGTAGAACTTTGAGACATACTCTATGGTCTTGAATAAGCTTAGAAGTTTGATTGTTGAGATGTATTGTTAGGATCAATTTGTTTGGAACCGTTGCACCATATTAAGGGAGCCTTATGATTAATTAGTTGAAATCACACATCGTAAATACAATTCAAGATTTGTTGAGGCGTGATTGGAATGCCAACTTAAAGCATGTATATTGAAAATACAATAAGTTGACTGATTGCTTAGTAAAAGCTGCAAAAGTAAATGGACATTGGCTTCCACTTTTGCTTTCAACCCCTGATTTTGCTCTAAATATGCTATATAGAGACCTTAACGATTTATTTGTTCCTAAACTAATTACCATATAATAGTCTGTAATGCTCTTTTTTAAACAAAACAAAAAAAAAGTTAAATCTTAATGTTTGCAATATCTTTTTCTTATCTCAAGCTGTAACTTATTTTTTTTACCTTAAAGTCTACCGGTTGTTACTCAAATGAAGAACTGGAGGTCTTTATGAACCTTGCTAACCCCAAATATTTCGCAAAAGATGTAGATGATTGGGACATCTGGTTTGGAGTTGTGTGTCGGATTTTATGGACCCGTAAGAAACAAAATGATCTTTGGGAAAAAGTTCATTGAGAGTGAAAGCATACGTGAAACAAGTCCGGGCCTGTGGATTGAATGCCGCGGAAAAGCCCAAGTTGCCCTTATGGAGAAGAGAGCGAAATATTAAAATAGATTGGACGCCACCCCCATCGGGCTGGCTAAAGGTAAACATTGATGGTGGCTTGACAGACGATTCTGTCAAGCAAGATTGCTACATGTGAAGGAATGATTAGAGATCATTCGGCAAAATGGTTGGTGGGGTTTGCAAGAAATATTGGCTCAACTTCTATTCTGAATGATGAACTATGGGGAGTCTATGATAGTCTGAGTATGGCATGGTTTTTAGGGACGCAACAGCTAGTTTTCTAGATGGATAGTTTAACAGTTAAAAGAAATTCGGAGCCTTCTTTAAATGCTATGATCCATGCAATATATAAGATGCTGCAAAGAGGATGGATTGTTCATCTAAAGCATGTTTATCGAGAGGTAAATAACATATCCGATGCATTGTCTAATGGTGCTAAAATAAGAGAGTTTGGATATCATTTTTTCAATGAACCTCTTGAAGAAGTTAAATTTATTACACAATTTTTTTAAAAATGATAAATTTATAATTGCATTTTACCCATTCAAATTTATAATTTAATGCTCATAAAAAAGACATTTAGTAACTTTGCCCTTTAAGTGTATATAAAATATATATTTTAATAGAGCACATATTCAAAGTTAATTTTTTCCAAAAGAATAATTTTAAATATATTTATTATTTGTTTCACCCAATAACATAATTTATTTTTATTTATAATAAAAAATAACTACCATGAAAATATATCATCCACTTAAATTAATTAATTAATTTAGTTTTGATTTATATTTGTTTTTAAAAATTAAATATAATTATTTAATGAATATTATTTTTAAAAATTTGTTTCTCATTAGGTGATAAGAAATCTTATAATTTTTTATATATTTTCTTTTACATTAACGATACTTGAGATTGTTAACACAAAAATCGAAACATCTACTTTTTCGAATTGTTGGAAAAAAGAAAAAAGAAAAGACCGAGTAAAGGTTATAAAATAAAAGATTTAATCAAATAAAATCGTAAACAAACAAAGATTTCAATCGATTTATTTGGTATTTCATTGTTTTGGTAAACCGACGTGGGTTCTTCACTCTAACAACAATAATGTCTAAATCAAATTAGACACAAAAGCCCAAAAGAAAGTTAAGCAAGCCCAAGGAAATTTGTACATCACTCACTCAAATATCTGCATCATCCTCCTTTTCTGGTGTCGACAACTGGAGTTACCCATCACTCTCAAGTCTCACGGTACGACTGGCGCCCTGGAAAACTTTTCCTCTTCTACCATTTTTCTTCACATTTTATAAGGGATCGTTAGGGAAATTTTTTCAACTGCGTATTTCCCCTTCTTTTTTCCTTACTTTTTTTTTTCATCTTTAACCTAAAATGGAATACTAAAAATTCCCCATTTTTTCCCTACTACCAAACAAGGTCACATTGTTCTTTTCATACGTCTTCTTTTTTTATCGTCAATATTTGATTATTTTCCTGATTTTTGTTGGATTGAGCTTTTAATGATATGAGAAATCTGTTGTAGGTCAAATTCCGAAAACTGTACTCAGTCGTTCAATTGAAGTCACCCAGTCGCCGGTCAGCTGACTTTTTTTTGAGTTTTTTTTTTGTTTCTACTTCATTTTTTTCAGTGCTTCTTAGTTTTCTCTATTTTTCGTCACTTTTAATAAATTCGACTGAAAAATTGTGGTAGATTATAGAGTAGTACTGTTATGGGTTTCAATGAATATTCTGTAATGTATTCCCTTTAGAAGATATGATATACTAGGTGAGAAGATAGCATGAAAATATTTTTCCGAACCATTTTTAAAGCCAACGTAAAATATACCTCACTTACTAGTTGCATGTCGCAATAACCTTATTTTATCGAAGTAATGTGCTCGAATATTAATCGACTGACAACATTGCATGTTTTTCAAATGTATCAATATTGGATTTACAGCTTAGAAATGCCTTGTAAATTCCCTTTTTGATCTTTCAATGTTCTCCAACTATGCTTCTTTAATTTTTATGGTTCTATCACTTCATCCAAAACTTTCTAGCAAATTGGAGGGATAGCCATTCCTCCTTGATTTTTCCTTGTCCTGATTCTTAATTTATGGCATTTGTTACTTGGACAAAGGTTATCATGGTCATGATTTCAGTTGTATACTATTGTAAAGGCTAACATTTGTTTCTATGTGGACAAATCAGATGGACTCCAGCTCTGGAGAAGAGTCAGATCTTAGTGAGTCTGAGATCAATGAATACAAAGAAAAGCCATATGAAGAGATTAGGTCTGGGAAGTACAAAGTAAAGGCCTTAAATGGTAGCTTAAGATGCCCCTTTTGTGCTGGGAAGAAGAAACAAGACTACAAGTACAAGGATCTGCTTCAACATGCTTCTGGGGTTGGTAAAGGATCTGCCAACAGAAGTGCAAAACAGAGAGCAAACCACCTGGCCTTGGCAAAATATTTGGAAATTGACCTAGCCAGTGAAGCAGATGAGACCTCCCGTCCAACTGTACCACAAGTTGTGGACCAGACTCCAGAGCAAACTGAGCTTTATGTCTGGCCATGGATGGGAATAATTATGAACATTGTTGCTGAGTCGAAGAATATAGACACATTGCATGATAAAGGGTACTGGTTGAAGAGGTTTGCTAAATATAAACCTAACAATGTTCAATGTTTCTGGAATGAGGTAGATCTGACTGGCCAAGCCATAGTAGTGTTCAATAGTGATTGGAACGGGTTTGTGAATGCAACTCAATTTGAGAAAGCATTTGAATCCGAGCGCCACAGTAAGAAGCATTGGAACGGGCAACAAACTCAGCTTGGTTCCAATATATATGGCTGGTGTGCGCGTGCTGATGACTACCAATCCGATGGGCCAATAGGGGATTATCTTCGGAAGGTGGGTAAATTACAAACCATTTCTGGCATTGTCCAAGAAGCTGCTCAAGATAGGAATAGCGTTGTGGCAAACTTGACAACAAAAATTGATTTGACGAATGAAAATTTAGATGAATTACAGTACAAATACAATGAGACTACTATGTCCTTAA
Organism: Gossypium hirsutum; assembly: GCF_007990345.1. NCBI lineage: Eukaryota > Viridiplantae > Streptophyta > Magnoliopsida > Malvales > Malvaceae > Gossypium > Gossypium hirsutum. The sequence goes on along the minus strand of NC_053428.1, from coordinate 11,630,309 downwards.
GCAGAATGCTCGAAGAGAAAGACAGGCTGCATCTTGCCTTTATTGAAGGTTTGTTCTTGTGTCTTGACCTATTTGCAGTTTATTTTATTTTATTTTATGTATTTGCTTGTTCTTCATATATATAGCTGGTCATATATGATTTCTTTTTAACACTTAAGAATGTTAAAAGATTTCCAAATTTTTCTTAACAATTTGAGATTCATCACTTTTAGATGCCTTCTCTACTTGATGTAATAAATTTATACAATGTGTTTTATGATATGGTCTTCCTCCTTGGATTTAAGACTTCCCGCTAAACTCTTAATGGTTTGTCTAGTTGATGCCATGCAATAATAAAAATGCATCTGGGTTCTTTTATGTTTTTGAAAGACAAACATGAACTCAATTAGTCCATTATGTAATCAGAATTTCACGTTTTTGTGTTTTAATTGTTCATTAGAGACAAGGAAGATGCAAAGGCTTGCTCGAGACAATGTTCGAAGGATTTTGGAAGAACAGGAAAAGCTGAATCATGAACTGGAAACAAAGAAAAGGAAGATCGACAACTGGACCAGGGAACTGAATAAACGTGAGACGCTAACTGAGCGCGAAAGGCAAAAACTTGATGAAGAGAAGAAAAAGGTAATCTGTCTCATGGCAAAGCATCCTGTTGCTTGGACCTAATGAAAATAAGATCAAAATGTGGTCTTTTTATTCAACATATCATGTATTGTTCTCAATTTTATTGTCAAAAGCTGCTACTGACTTATCTTAGGTTTAAATTGGTGACAATTCTAGAAACTGCTCCAGGAGATAATTGGTTGGCATTATTAATGGATATGGCACCTGTCACTGATGTTTTATTCTTTGTCTTTCCAGAACAATGAAAGAAATAATTCACTTCAGCTAGCTTCCATGGAGCAGAAAAAGGCTGATGAGAATGTGTTAAGATTGGTTGAAGAGCAAAAGGTGGTGCATTAAAAATTATCATATTGTAGCATATTTCATATTTGTAGCATACAGTTATTTCACATCTAGTTCTGTTAATGGGTTTTTTAATTTTCCAGAGGGAGAAAGAAGAGGCCCTAAAAAAGATACTTCTGCTGGAAAAACAGCTAGATATAAAGCAGAAGTTGGAAATGGAAATCGAAGACTTGAAAGGCAAGCTGCAAGTGATGAAACATCTTGGACAAGATGATGCAGCTGTACAGAAGAAGATGGAAGAGATGAATAATGAGTTGCAAGAGAAGATTGATGATCTGCAAGATCTGGAGTCAACAAACAAAGCTCTTATATACAAAGAGCGTCAAAGCAATGATGAGCTACAAGAAGCAAGGAAAGTGCTAATTCAGGTACTGCCTACTTTATCTTGGCTTAAGACTGAATTACGTTTGCCTAAGCCTTGGATTACTATGCAGACTCAAGCAACTGGTCATAAAATCAATGTTCTTTTTCTTTTATGCAGGGTTTGCCAGAATTGTTGGGTAATCGCACTAATATTGGATTAAAGAGAATGGGAGAGCTTGATCCAAAGGCTTTTCATGACACTTGTAAGTCGCGATTTCCTTCTGATGAAGCGGAAATTCAGGCCACTACTCTATGCTCATCATGGCAGGAGAATCTGAAAAATCCAGATTGGCATCCATTCAAAGTTATAGTGGAGGGAGGGAATCCTAAGGTATATCTTGCAACCTAAGTCAAATGGTCATCAGTTAAATTTAAATTGCTCTTTGGCCTCTATCAAGTTGTTTATGGAATTATACTCTCAGTGCATGTCTAACCTCTGGTGTCAGATGGAGAATGAAGTGGAAAATAATAGATCAATTTCTTTTGATTTCCCTAATGTTGTCAGATGGCCTGTTTCACTGTTCAGTACATGATTTTTGGCAAAAGGTTTTAATGAGTTCTTTTGCAAAAGTAACCTGTTTAAAAAGTATGTCTTATTTTGTATTGAAGCCTCCTTTTGTGAAAGAGGCATGTTGCTGTTATGAAAGAAAATGGAGGAATGGCTTATGCTCAATAATCTTGTGCATCGTGCAGGAAATTCTAAATGAGGAAGATGAGAAACTAACAAATCTAAAGCTGGAATGGGGTGAAGAGATTTATAATGCAGTGGTAACAGCTTTGAAAGAACTAAACGAGTATAATCCCAGTGGGAGATATGTAATTTCTGAGCTCTGGAACTTCAAGGAAAACAGGAAAGCCACACTAAAGGAAGTCGTTGGGTATGTTGTTAGGAACATCAAAACAGCAAAGCGCAAGAGAACCTGAGGCAAAGGTTTGTATCATTACTGTTTCGATGTTCTTCTGTCATGATATCTTTTGTTATTTTGCAGTTTCATTGAGTATGTGTTTGTTTCACTGAAAATTGCGTTTGGAAAATGAATTGGTTTTCTTGGAAAGTGTATTTTTTTGGTGTTTAGACGATTCTACATAAAATGTTTTTCATTGTTTGGTAAATTTTCCTGAAATAATTTTCCAAATATTACTTCCAGTGAAGCAAACACAATACTTATTATGTTATTACAAGGTTTTTTTAACTGAAAAAGTATTTATTTTCACAATTAATCTAGAAAACTAGATTTAAGTGATAATTAAATTAATAAACAACAATAATTTTAAATTCTCTTTTTCCATAATATAGAAATAGAAAAATTTAAGCAATAATACATCCATGAGTTTTATCTAGATAATGTTAACAAGAATGTTCAAACTCATACATATATAGCTTCTTTAAACTTGTAACTTTTAAAAGACATGCTTTTTCTCCTTCCAGCTTAGTATCGATTTTAGCTTTTTGAATTTTCATTAACCCAAAATAGAAGCACTGAATCAGTATTTAAAACTTATTCAAGTGCTATTAATTGTAACTTGTAATCCCAAATAGGAAAGACATTACTAACAAAACCTTGTGATAAAATGAACAGAATCTACAATTGTCAGCTGAAACATTAAAGCTAGACAACATTAAATACAAGTTTATCGTATCTACAATTGCTAATGCCAACCTCCCATAATCAATACTAGTATACATAATTTTAAGATTTAGGTATCCAAGAACATTCGTAGCAAACCATAACATATGTCAATAATACTAGCATAATCACTAGTGTTGATAGATTGGTCTTCATTTGGGCGACTGGTACCTCATTCACTAGTAGATTTTATCACTTTTTTCTCAAGTTCTGATTGCATTCTGCCAAGCCTTTGATCTCAAGCATGCCTAGTTCTTCCACCGTTGGTTTCCAATAACGAACTCATCCATTTATGAGCTAGTTAGACACCTACATCAACAAATGGCTTTAGATCATCATGTGCATTGCTATAAATCCTATCACACTACTACTTATGATAACAAATTTAGCTACCCTCCTAGATGTTATAAAGGTGAAGTGCCATTGCAAGCCAGTGATCTTGCTAACCTGCAATAGTCTAATATTGCAGTTGTAATGTCTCAGAGGAACTGGCTTTTAACACAAGAATTAATGAAATATTAAAAAAGCTACATGATAACCTTAACTAGCACTTGGGGCTCTCCTTTGCTCTCTGTGTCCTTTTTCCACATTCAAATTTCATATAATGGCTCTCTTGCATTTTTCAGCTGAAATCCTTGTAGGTTCATGTTAACCATCCATCTATGGAGTTGTTTAATCTCAAATTCAACTTATAGAAGACAACTATGCAGAAGTAGAAAACCTCACAACTATAAACCTGCTAATTTGCAACATCAATTTCATTACACAGGAAATTTGTGTAATCAAATCTGATTTAACCAAATAGATTATCCAGTACCATCATCACACGTGTAATGGAAAAATGCATTAAACAAACTGATTGTGAATCTCGAAGTTCTTGATATTCTATTCACTTTAAAAAGAAAAATTAGGGAGAAAAGTGCTCCCAAAAAATGACTTATTTCGTAGTGCCTGTGAACTTTAAAGCATCTGAAACGTACATCTGATATTGAAAATTGCAAATTGAATAGTAAAAAAATGCATTAAACAAAGTGGATGAATCCCATTCAAGGAAGCAGTGCATTAAACCTATATCATTAGCCAACGGAGGTGAAACGAAGAACCAGCTATGCTTTAATACAAAAAAAGAAAAAAAGTGTTTAAGTCATGGTTAAACTTAAGAAGCATATCATGAAGTTGCATAAATTGCATCCTAGTTTCCTATCTGTCTTCCCATTATCATTTTCTAATCAACATGCATTAGAAGGAAATTCTCAACAATACACAAAATTTCGCATTTCTTTATGATCAAGGTTGTAATTGATGATAAGAGGTAGAAAAGCAAGAGATAGAGATCCCATCTGTCAGGATCACTCGAGGCATGGTGACCCCAAAAAAAGAATAGATATGAGTTCAATTTTTATGGATTTTGGGCTTCTATGTAACAAGAAAATAACAAGCAAAGGGCAGCCTAGATGAAGCATAAGAAACGGTAAGACGAGTCTCTTAAGTTTTGTGGGAATGAGATACCCATGCCCAGGAACTGATAGCAGAGATGGGTGAAGGAACGAATTTTGGTGCAAGAGAGAAAGTAGGAGGGAAAGATGGAGGAGCATGAGACAAGTCTTACCGGTAATGTTGCTGGTGGGAGATGTTGGATGGTGCCACCGGGAAGAGAATAAGAAAAAGGGCAGGATGATCTCTCGATAGATGATGAGAAAGAAAGGATGGAAAATTAAAGGGTAAAGATATTTTAAAGAAAAAAAAAACATGGGTTTTTACGTTGACCGGTAAAATCTTTTAGATTGACTCCACTCATTTTCCCTCCTGAACCAAACGCATGAAAACGAAAACAGTGAAACAAACATTCTCTAAATACATATAAAAGCATGGGATTTATTAGGTGTTGAATTCAGAGTTCATTGTTTAGATCTGTTTTGTGATGATGCCAAATTGTTTGATGATGCAGGATGCAAATAATCTTCAACTGTTTCGGAATCTAACCAAATCTACTGGGACGGTATGCGTATGGAGCTGAAAATTATTGCTGGGTTTGTAAATTTCATTTTCAGCTACCAAATTAATCCTGAACTTGGGAGTTTATTCTGTTTTAGTTTGGAACTATCAGCAGTCTAGATCTGCGGTACTTTTTTCTATCCTAATTATAAGTGTTTGGTTCAGCTAGCTAATTCTGGTCCCATTCCATAAGACAAAGTGAGACCATTGTTTGATTCACGGAATAACCATTTCATATAATAAACCTGAATATCACCCAAAGCTCTCTTTTTGCAATGGTTCAGGGTTTGGGTAGAAATATGATATAATTTATATCCTATAGAGTAGTCCCAAAAGAAAATTAGAAATTCAAAAGTAGACATCGTAGTAGAAATTTCATGTTAAGCAGCAAGTTGTAGGAAAATTTGGGGTTTCAGATATGGGAGAGAGATGAAAAGGAGGAACATATCCTTAGCATAGGGGTCTTTCATCTTTATAAAAGCCTAAGATTTAGGGTTTTTCTAATGATTTTTAAGAAAAGTCAAGTAGACAAAATGACTAAAAGACCTGGTAACCGAATTTGAAAATATTTATAGTGTTTTTTTATATTAATATATACTAGTTTTTAATGACACATCTTTTTAATTAGTGTAAAGGTTTCTTTAATCTTTTAATAGAATTAGATTTCTTATTTATAAGGCTTGTCAAGTAAATTTAATTAACCAATTATTTTAGTAAAATTAAAAAATTTATAAATATTTTAAATGATAAATATAGTAGTATAATGAATAATACACGAACAAGAGACTTTTATAAGCGTAAGGTGAAATAGGAAGGGTTGGAGCATCAACGATTAGCACGACGTCATATTAATGTTTCTAATTTTATATTACCAAACTTAGCAATAAACCTGATTCAGAAATCGAAAGAGAATAGCTTTATTCATACAAGCATCAAAGGAATGAGATAAAAGGGTATTGAATTCTAAGTCATTTTCCAATTATTTCTCAATTTTGAGATGAAAGTGGTGAATTTTATCTTATGTTTTCATTTTCCACTACTTTTTATTCTCTTGAGTCATTATTAATTTTCCTCTCTATTTTGGATCTAAAATATTACATTCTCAAACAACGTGGGAATTTAAAATTTTGGACCACCTTACCCTTTGTTTAATCAATTTCATCTCTTTTTTGGAGCTTCGACTCCAATAGGCATGATGCTCACATGAGCTTAAAACTCAAAAGTTCACTTCTCACAAAGGTGATTCGTCTCCCTCTAATAGGAGACGTTTCTACACAACTCAATAGACCTTATATGTGCCTAACAAATAAGATATGTCATATCAGTCAATTTGATAGACCTCGACAGCAAACAAACAATCGAAATATATCAAATTTTAACTATACTCCAACTATGACCTTGCTCGGTTATATGTTTTTTTTCTTTCTATTATCATCTTTAATCTTATACCCTACTAAAATATTCGCTGCATTGACCTCCCCACAAAGAGGGATCATCAATTATTGTATTCCTATTTTCACTCAAACCTTCTAGAGTGCTATAAATTTATGTCCCTCCTCAAAGCATTGTGTCGGTTCGATACATCATACATGTATGCATGTGTGCTATACCCTCTAATTGATGGGCCAATAACAGTAAATTTGGTAAATAAAATGAATATTTATTGCCTTTGTATATAAATAAACATAAAGGTATTCATGTGTTATATTTTAAAATATTTAATACAAAGTATTCTCATATTTTTATCTTATATTCCCTATTTGTAGGCCGAATTCCAAAAACTCCAGATGGACTCGATCAATTGAACAAACCCAGTCGCCAGTCAGCTGACCTTTTTGTGACGTTTTTGTTCCTTAAAAAGGAAAAACTCCATTGTTACATTTTAATAAATTAGACAGAAATTTTGTGTAGAACAGAGAGTTTGGATGAATATTCTGTAATGTATTCCCATTCACAGGTTAGTTTCGAAGGTTGCATGAAAATATATCCCACTTACTATCAACAATGTCAATCGACTGACAATATTCTATGTTTTCAAGTGTAGTCAATATTGCTTAGAAATGCATTTGTAAACTTCGTTTTGATCTTTCAGTGTTCTCCAACTAAAGCTTAATGTATCCCCTGCCGCTTTAAAATCCTCCATTTTCTGTTATATGATTTGATTTTTCCTTGTCCTGTATCATATTTTATGGGATTTGCTATTTAGGCAAAGGTTATCATGGTCATATTTCAGCCAGTCATTAACATTTGTTTCAATATAGACTAATCAGATGGACTTCAGCTTTGGAGAAGAGTCAGATCTTAGTGAATCTGAGATCAATGAATACAAAGAAAAACCATATGAAGAGATTAGGTCTGGGAAGTACAAACTAAAGGCCTTAAGTGGTAACTTAAGATGCCCCTTTTGTGTTGGGAGGAAGAAACAAGACTACAAGGACCTGCTTCAACATGCTTCTGGAGTGGGTAAAGGATCTGCCAACAGAAGTGCAAAACACCTGGCTTGGCTAAGTATTTGGAACTTGATTTAGCCAGTGAAGCTGACGAAACCTCGCGTCCAGCTCTACCACAAGTTGTGAACCAGACTCCAGAGCAATATGTCTTGCCCTGGATGGGAATAATCATGAACATACTTTCCGAGTCAAAGAATGTAGATGAGTTGCGTGATAAAGGGTATTGGTTGAACTGGTTTGTTAAATACAAACCTTCAGATGTTAAATGTTTCTGGAATGAGGAAGACTCCACCGGACAAGCTGTTCTAACTTTCACTAGTAAATGGGTTGGGTTTCTGAATGCAACTGAATTTGAGAAAGCTTTTGAATCTGAGCATCACGCTAAGAAGCATTGGAATGGCCGACAAGCACAGCTTGGTTCTAATAAATATGGTTGGTATGCACGTGCTGATGACTACCATTCCGACGGGCCTGTTCGGAAGGTGGGAAACTACAAACCATATCTGGCATTGTCCAAGAAACCGATCAAGATAGGAGTTATGTTTTGGCAAAATTGGCAGCTGAAATTGACTTGACAAATGAGAATTTAAATGAATTACGGTACAAATACAATACGACTACTACGTCCTTAAGCAGAACCCTTGAAGCGAGAGACAGGCTGCACCTCGACTTTATTGAAGGTCGACTGTTCTAGTTTCTTTCTTTCATATATTTAGTTGATCGTATTCGGATATGCCTTCTGAACAATGTGACATGCATCACTTTCAGATGCCTTCTCTTCTTGATATTATAAATTGGACTGTGTATTTCATATTATTTTCTTCGTATTTGTTTGTTTAGCTGATGCCATTTCCCAATCAAAACGCATCTGGGTTCTTTTTCGTTTTTTTGAAAGACATTCATGGACTCAATTAATCCATTATGATTATAGAATCAGAAATTTTCATGGTTTAAATAAGACACAAGTTAATTCCATTTTTGTAAATGGAAATTTTAGACTCGAGAGGAAAGCTACAAGTGATGGAGCATCTGAAACATGGTGGTGCTGCGGTAAAGGAGAAGATGGAAGAACTGAAGAATGAGTTGAAAGAGAAGGAAGAGAAGGAAGATGATCTGGAAGATCGGAAGGCGACAAACAAAGCTCTTATAAACAAAGAGTATCGAAGCAATGTTTGCTACAAGAAGCAAGGAAACTGCTAATTCAGGTACTGCATATTTGTTCTTTTGGCTCAAGACTGAATTACATTGGCCTAAGCCTTGTAGTACTAGGTAGACTCATGCAACTGGTCATCAAATCAATATTGTTTTCCTTCGCTATAGGGTTTACAATCGTTGTTGGGTGCTCGAAGTAATAATGGGAGAGCTTGATCCGAAGGCTTTTCATGACACTTGTAAGTAATGATTTCTTCCTGCTGAAGCAGAAATCCAGGCGGCTACTCTTTGCTTATCGTGGTAGGAGAAACTCCAGAATCCAAATTGGCATCTATTCAAAGTTATAATGGAGGGAGGGAATCATAAAGTATATCTAGCACAGCCTAAGTCATCAAATGGTCATCAGTTATATTTTAATTGTGGCTTCGGCCAGTATCAAATTGTTCATGGATTATACTTGTTGAATGTTGGCCAGCCATGCAGCAGCAAGAACTCTTGATGCACAACCATGCAGCTGAAGCAGTGTTACATGCAAGTATGACTGAATTGCATGGTGAACTTAACTTGGTTTGATGATGTATAAACACTAGTTGACTGATATGCTTTTTGTTAAATTAAATATTTAAATTATTTTTTTAATTATTAAAATTAAATTCATGATAATTATTTAAATAGATAGATGTAGCAACGAACCTTGAACATGGGTTATAAAACAGGCATGAATATACAAAAATATTTAGTTCAAAAGTCAATATGCAAACCAGTTATCTACAAAGAGGGATCTATTTCCAAAGTATAAAAATTAAAGTAATTTTACACACTTCCGTAAATATTTATATAGCTGTTATTTTAATGACCTAATCGTTGAATTTATCAATGTAATTGTTCTTATCATACATGAAAATTTTCAAAATAATCTGATATTTCTATCATATCGATCTAAAATACTCTATAAATTAATATATATTGAACAATTGAATTTTTTTTACATAAAACAAATAGTTAGAAGTTTAAAATTTACATCAAATTTGACGTGCATGATTCACATGAATAGACCATGAAATATAATGATTAGATCTTTTAAAATATTAATCATATAAACAGTTATTAAAGTGTGTAAAAATATTTTAATTTTTACACTATATAAATGGATCCCTCCCATTATTTATAATTAATTATTATTTAAATTTAAAAACCTAATTTTTTTTAATGTGAATTGGATGCAAATATGATTTATAATTAATTGTTATTTAAATTTAATGTGCTACATATAAACTTACATTTTATAAACCTATATATCAAAATAGTAAAAAGAAAAATTTTCGTTTATTTTAAAGAAGTCTTATTTTTTGTATTAACTATTCTTTATTTTATATCTAACTATTATAATACATACTTAATAAATAAATATTTTTTATGTTATTACATTAGTGATACATCTATAAAATAGCATATTAACTAACTCATAAACTAACTTCTTGTAAATATAACAAGAAACTAATGTGTCATAATTTATAGATATATAAAGCATCATATAACTAACATACAAATTGTTGACTGGAAGTCAGACTTTATTTTCTTTTCGAAATTTTTTTTGAAGTATAATCTGTTGAGTGCCTACGAATTTAATGATGGAAATAATATACTTAGGACATTTATGCTTGATTTTTTCTTCAAATTTAGTCTCTCAAAAGCCGGAACACCTCACCCATGAAAGAAATGTGATCTTTTGGCCAAATGTTACCATTCTTACGCATTAATGACACTAAAGGGCAAGGGTTCCAATTCAGCAAAAAAAAAAAAATCCCCAAATAGGATTCATAATATGCTTCTTCTTCTTTTTTATTCCCTCTTCTGAACATATTTGGTAGTTAGACATTAGGTTTTGGAAATGACATGACATGTTAGGCATTAATCACCTCTTTCTTCGGCCATCAAGTTACCAACTGTCAAATTCTTGTAATGAGTCAACTCGTTAGACTCCGATGACTTCTTACTCTTCTACATTATATAAATCTTTATAATAATGTGATTACTTGAAAATTAGACAGTGATCCAGAAAAGGAAAATAATTTGACGAAAGAAAATGACGATTGAAATTTATTTAAGGTGGCATACTCTATACTTGTCTGTTAAATAAGACCTGAAAGCCATTACCTACTTTTTCATTTGATTTGAAGTAACCCTAACATTATTCTTCATTTAACTTTGTTTTTTAAGGTAATGTATGAACATTTGGATTAAATTTTTTTTTAAATGTAACAATAAAAATCCAGGACAACAACAGGTGTGATTGCTAAATTTACAATAATTTATATCCTCAAGTTTAATATCGTCATGAGGTGGCTGCTGAAATGTTGAACAATGGGATTTTTATTCATTACACCAAAAATTATTAATTATTGACCAAAACGAAATGTTGAGATGGAGTTGTTTAAACATTATTTTATTTTTTTTACACATGTTTTTTGTTCTTATAATATGGTTACAACATATCAAGTTTTGTCTTTTCTGAAAATTATCTTTAAAGAATGCAAATTTAATTTGATTATTCCGTTTCAAGATGCCAAATTTTGGTATTCGGTTGTTATAAAAAAAAACAATAATTAAGAATATAGATATAAAAAATGATTCCATACACAGCTTACTTATAGAATATAGGTGATTCGAAACTTCTCATGCATGTATGACTAAAGTCATTGTTAAAATATAAATTATAGATAATATGTTCTAAAAATGCATAAATTTAATTTATATAATATAATTAGAATGTAAATAAATTAATTTTGAACTTTCATGGTTTCGTAGTTTAGAATTGTTGGTTGATTTCAATAAAAAAGAAATCCATTATGAAATTATGTAATTTTAGGGTAATATAAACAAACCACGTAGATATTGAGGCTTTTTAGTCTTAAAAATCAAGTAAGTATACATTTGACTTGACTTTCAACAGTAATTTCGGGAAGAAGAAGCCGAAGAAAACAATCTCCGGATCTGAAATTTTGAACCACACAAATTCCCTAAGTTGCCAGTCCAGGACGTCGTCGTCTGTCGGTGTTGCTTCAAAAACAATAAAAAAAAGGGGGAAATAATGGCTAATAAAATCAAACTGAAGATATTCTTTGTTGAATTTCCTTCTACAAGAACCACAAGGAAAGCAGTGATTGCTGCATTTACTTGAACTGTACCCTCAATTTCGATTTCTTGCGGCAAGTTTAACAATAAAATTTTTAAATTAAAAAAATATAGGTAGATGTTGACATGGAGTTGACAAAACTCATCAATTTTGACTCTTTCATTTAAATAACTTTGACTAATGAAGCACATTATTTTTTTTCTTTTTAATTTTATTTTCTGGATTATTATTTTAACAACGATGGAGTCTTGTTGAGAAAAAAGAAAATCTCTTACCAATTACAATCTAGTCTTTGTGTGTTTGCGTAAACTCTTTTATATATTTATTTTTTTAGGGGACATTTTTAAATTTTTCATTATGATTTATATAACTTTTATATAAAATATGTAAAAGTAGAACATAACCTACTCAGACGTCTCTTTACTGCAGTGAAAACACACATATATACATAAATAACTTTTATCTAATAAATTTATATGTTTAATTAATAAAATTTAAGGTTTGATTTTCATAGTATTTGTGCTTCAAATATTATCATATATATAAATTTTTACTAAAAAAAAACTCTCGTAATAATATATTTTTTTAAAAATTTATCAACTAAGTTGAGACCTAACTAACGAGTGACACCAACTATAATAAAGCCATAGTAAAACTCTTGATTAAATTGGCATCACTTATCAATTGAATCTCAAATAAGTTACAAAATTACTAAAAACTCGTTATTTTTATAAAACAACAAATATTATTTTAAAGGTATTTTTATTTTTTATTTATATAAAATATGAGAAATATATATATATAATGAAATTTGAAGTAAAAATATCGTAATATTCATTATCTTTAACTATGTTTTATAAATAATTTGAAATAAAAAAAATTATCGTATTTCACACAAAATTATTAATAAGAAAACATGTAAAGTTTAACAATTTTCAAACAATAACTTATATTTATATTTTTTATTGCCTAAAAATTTATTTGCCCTCCAATTTTATAAAAAAAAATTATTTTTGCACTTTTTTTTATCTCTTTTAGTCTTTAAATTTAAGTTACTTGTAAAATCACTTCAAAATGGATAAAAAAAAGTTAATGTCTGTTAACTTCGTTGACGTGGCATACACATGGATTGTCACGTATTGATTTTTTAAAATTTTAAAAAATTTAAAAAAAATTATAAAACTTATTACAAATTATTAAAATATATAATTATATATATTTTTAAAATATTTGTTTACTGTTAAAAAAATTAATTAATTGCTCACGTGCCATACAAGTGGACTATCATGTGAATGCCACATCAAATTAATCGATGTTAACTTTTTCATCTATTGTAGTGTTTATTTTAGTGTTAATTTGATAAATAATATAATTTAAAGATTAAAATAAATAAATAAATAAATAACTAAAATAATTTTTTTATAAAGTTGAAGTTGGAAATAAATCATTATTTTTTTATTTATTAATGATGGGCCGGTCATCAATAAATTGAGTTTGAATTTTTCCTTGCATTTACCGAACATTTGAGTAGTTTCCAAGAAAATTGAAACATTTTGAAAAACTATACCTACTTTATACCAACAAAAATTATACGCATCTCGGAAGCTAGAATTGGAAAATTCTGGTGCCAGTTGTCGCAATTTAAAGTAATATGAATCATGTAAAAAAAATCTATTTATTAATTTTCAACGAGATTAGGTTGATTTGGAAAATATAAAATAAAACTAATTTATTGGATATATAGGTCGTTATTTCATTTTAATTTTATTAATTATTATTTTGAGACTTTGGTGATCACAATTAGGGGTATTGAAATGGGTTGGTTTGATAATTAATCGAACTGAATTACTATTAATTGAATTACTTAAAATGTAAAAAAAATTTAATCGTTAATCAAATCGAATTTTTTTCAAATAAATTAATCAAAATAAAATGTTTCTGTTAATTCAGTTGGTTAACTGAAATTTATATGTTTTTGTCTTTTGGTTAAAATATGTATAAAACATATAAAAATGCATGCTAATATTTATTTCCTTTTTTTAATAGTTCAAAAAATATATTATATATTATTTATTTATGATTAATTATTTGATTTTGAACCGAATTAACTGGTAATCGAAATTTTAAAAAATCATTAACCGACCTCCAACCGAATTAGATTGGTTCGGTTGATTAATTCAATTTTAACCGAACTATAAACAACTTTAATTTAATGATAACAGTTTAAAAGGTAAGTAGCACAACTTAAAGATATTATTGTTAACTAATATTATTGTTTAGATTTGAATCTTATTGTTAACAAATGTGATATTCTGAAATCATTCTAAATATAAATCCTATAGATATTATTTAAAATTATTTTAATATAAATTGGAATATATTATAATTTTAAAGTTTATTTTTTGTTTAAATTGTGAGGTGACATATTATTTATAATTTGGTGTAAAAATATTAGTGCATGAGAAGTCTTTGGCAAGGAAGATTGTGAAAGAAAAAACAAAGCAGCATAAAAATGGTCGTGTTTGATTTTTCTTATTACTTACTTTCAATTGTTTTTTCTTCAATTTATTTAACTTCTATTAATACAAACTTGTATATAACAATGATGAAATCATGTTATCTTAAGTATACTTCCCTCACTTCTGGTTTTTCGACCTTTTGTCTTTCGTAAAGGAAAAAAACACGACATTAGTGTATTTTATAAACTTTAGTTTTATAAACTTGTTCTCCCATTAATTTCAATTAAAAAAATAAATTTAAGGAATGAAAATAAAAAAAAAAAGTAAACGATTGTATAAATATGATATCAAACGATAATGTTAGTTCATAAAATACTGTCATGACGTGTTTGGAGTCCTTTATTAGAGCTTTCATCTGTCACCTTAAACATTATCATCCTTTTTCATTAATATTGTAATAATAAATTATGTAAAATTATATCTATAAAATATATAAAAAAATTGATGAAGTTTTGGTTAAAATGAAAAATTGAGTTTTTGAAATTTTAATGTTTAGATACAAATCTCATTATTTTTTAAGTTATTTTAGATTTAAATTTATTTTTATATATTTTATGTAAAAAGATAAAAGAGATAAAATGCTCTCGTAATTAAATTTATTATTTATTGGGTTGAATTTGATTAACTTGTTAAAATTATGTAAAATAAAAAACTTTTTGGGTGTTGGTTTTTTCTTAAAATTAAAATGTCGACCAAATTTTAGAAATTACTGTACTACGGTTGACAAATTGAGTTCATTTTCAACCTTTTCAATTGTATTTCATAATTTCAGTATTGAAGAAACTTGTAAATTCACAGAGGCGGTAGGTGAGACAAAAAATATCAAAAGTTGGATAAATAAATTTATATAATATTTTAAAAGGTATTATTTGATTTTTTTTATTTTGTAGATAATTTTTTAGTATATTATTGTTGGTTTTTTTTAAACTTAAATTTAATTTAAGAATAAATGGTAATATCTCGACAGGCTTAGGTTTATAGAGTTATAAATAATTATTAGTTTCATTATCTAAAATAATATAAATAACAAAAATAAATTGGAGTTTGTAATGTGAGCAAATTTCTTTTTTATGTTATCTATATTTATTTTATTATTTATTAAAATTCGAATCTACATATTTTTTTAAAAAATACAATATATTTTACCATATTATTAAACTATTTTAAGCAAATCTTGGATGGAATAGAGTGGTTTGTGAGAGGGAACAATTGGAGAAAAATAATTACGAAAAAGAAAAGAGAAAAAGGCGATCCAAAGTGGGGGCATGACATGAGCATGACATCATTTCATTTTTGTTTTTTTTCTTTTTAATATAATATTATATTGAATAAAGAAAAAAAATTTATCATATTGAATTAAGAAACTATTGAGGCAATATAGAAATTGGAGTAGGTATATTTGTTCTGTTTTTAAAGAAACTAAGCGAATTTAATGTTAGATTGCACCACATGGTCTTCACTACATGTATTTCTAAACGAAACATGCATTTAAGAAATAGACATAGGTCAAGATTAAAACACAAATAATACAAATATATCCACCAACATAGGTCTTTTTCTATAAATGACCAAACATAGATAAGAAAATTATTAAAATAAAGTATAAAGCGTAACATCATGTATTTTATAATACTATAGATTATACGAAAAATAATTAAAATAACTTTCACAATATTTAATAAATTGGTTGAGTTAATTGTCAAATAACTAAGCCCTAAAATATAAGTAAATATTTAGTTTTTGTTGATTGCATTTCGTAACATTTTCGTTTACACTTTTATGCATAAACTTTTGAAGTGATTTAATTATCTATCAATTTCGATATTTATAATTATCGAAGTAGTCTTCTAAAAACCATATTTTTAGAAAAAGATTCTCGCAAACATAAAATGATGAATAATATTAAAATACACTATTTCAAAGTTTAGAAAAACCCAACAAAATCCACTTTCCCCTAGAGATGCAAATTAAGGTTGGTTGTTTGTGAATTGTAAATTTGGGTATGATATTCGGACCGCTTAACTCAACTAGACGTTCACTTGTACGTCATCAGTGACATCGCCACCAATTTTCTTCTTCCTTTTAAAGAAAACCCTCTAATCTTATTTGTTTAATTTCAATGCTTGGTCAATATGTGTAATAACACAAACAAAGATATTAATGGTCCAAATACATTAATTTATATTATTTGAAACTTATATTCAAGGTTAAAATTCAGTTATTCTGTTTTCAATTTTATAAACAATTTAATTCTTAATTTTTATATACTATATAATTTATATTATTTGATAATTAAATATATAATATTATATTAAAATATGTTGAACTCGTCTTAGAAATTTACGAGAAAAATATATAATTATTACAAACTAAATAAAATATCATATTTTAAAAAATATTAAAATAATAATGAGTAAACTAAATGAGTTGGCTATTTTCGTAAGTGAAATTCTACTTTTTCATATTTATATTTTTATCTGAACAAAGTTGTATATAAATGATTATCATATGTAATCAATTTTGACTAGGATAAAAGTATCATCAAGATTTCTATATTAAAAGTTTAATTGTATTTTATTTTTTTTATTAAAAAATATAAGTAAATTGATTTTTGTAAGTTAAATCAATTAGTTTGTTAAAAATTGATTCTTATATACATCGCACGTCACATGTAATTATCTGGTTATTTCATCAATCACGCCAATTTTTATAGTAGAAATTGATGAAATTTTTAATATAAATAACTAATTTGCTATTTGATCTAGTGTATAAGAGCTAATTTGCTCATTAGTACATTCACCCTCCGACTTGCCTTTTACTCTTGTCTTGTTAATTTTGTTTTTATTTTTTAAACTTGACAATTAGATTTGCTTTGATACATATGTATATATATTTTCTTTATTTTGAAACCTGAATTTATGAACTATATCAATTTTGATCTCTGAACTTAAACAATATTAAAATTTGATAATAGAACAATTCAAATATAAAAATAAAAATGTATCTAATTATAAGTTAACAAGAAAATATATAAATATCAAAATGTATTTAAATATTAAATTTAAAATATAAAATAATATTTTCTTTCCACTGATCTGAATCATCCATGTTATATGTATAGAATATTTTTAACTTAATGACACCTTGTGTTGTGCAATAAAGCTGGAGAGAGAAAAGGTTTTGCCAAAGACAGAACTTAATGACATCTAATCAATTAATAATAAAATAGAATATAATATAATAATTATATAATAGTAATTGGGTTAATATTTAATACTCTTAGTGTATTTTTTTTATTTCAATAACAATTTTAAGAACTTGTGATATATCTCTTTTTAAAGAAAAATATTTTTAATATTTTATTACATATCTATAAAACTCTATTTGTAAAATTTAAAAATTTTATTAATAATATTTTTTCATAATAATTATGTACAAAAAAAAATTATATAATGATTAAATATTTTCAAAACTCACATTGTTTACTTTTGTTTTATTATTTACCAAATGTAATTATACAACTTTGTTTTGCTATTTATTTCCAGCTCTAAATAAACAATTTTAACATAAATTCGTTGTGATTTTAAAATTATATAATAATAAAAACGTATTTTTAGTCACTTCATTAGTAAAACAAATTTTACTAGATACGCCTTATATATTGTTTCCGGACAATTCTCTCAATAATTAAAAAATTCATGAATTTTATGATAAGATATATTATATTTTTAAAGAGAATTATTTATTTTAACTTTAGAATCTGACATACCAACATGAGAAAATAAAAACTTTTTTTATTAAACTTAAACTTTATTTTTTTTATATATTAAATTTTTTGTCACTTATAAGAAGTGTGCCATAATATCCTTTTATCACTTACATAGTGACTTTTATATTTGAAAGGAGTTTTGGCATAACCGACTACCAAAGCATGAAGCAAAATCCGAAAATAGGCACTGACAAAAATTGGAAAAAAAAAATCAGATCTCCCATCCCTTTATTAAATTATATAACTATCATATGCAA
This sequence comes from Gossypium hirsutum, assembly GCF_007990345.1. NCBI lineage: Eukaryota > Viridiplantae > Streptophyta > Magnoliopsida > Malvales > Malvaceae > Gossypium > Gossypium hirsutum. The sequence goes on along the minus strand of NC_053428.1, from coordinate 11,612,077 downwards.
AAATTGGTGTGGACAGATTTTGCTATTTACCCCTATCAATGGATATGTTTTTTTTTTCATTTTTCCTAGTAATTATGTAAAAGAAAAAAAGCAGAAAAATTCAAAATTCTTTTTATATGATAAATTTCCTTGTCAGCATTGTTAACAATAAACATTGATTGATGTTGGTTAAGACAAAAATTGTTAGTCTACACCCATAATGAAGTTTGTGAATGCAAGAATGGTGCAATTGTGTCTGTAATAAAGTAATTTAGAAGAGGAAAACGATCTTTTGTTACATATTATTACAATGGAATCATTAATTAATTAAGGTGGAATCATTTCTCCCTCAATAATATTCTTTCACGTTGAATTCAGATTACAAATTTAGTATGAAGGCCAATATTCTTCAAATTATTGTTAAATCCACATTTTTAGCATAGGCAGAGGAATAATAGCATCATTTCAGTGCACAAAAAGCACGTGGGCCATTGTTCCCTTTAAAATCAATCAATATTGCAATATAACTAATTATGATTTGATGTGTTTTTTTAAGAGGTGAATTTTAAAATTACATATAAATTTTAGTTCATACATAATATTATACATAAATTTTAAATTTGTATAATTTTATATATGAAATATTAATTTAACTTTCATAGAATTATTAACACAATTATTACTATAGCATCATTTTAAGCATACGTATTACAATATAAATAATTATATATTTTTAACATAAAAATTAATATATATATTTTAAATGTATATAATTGAATCAAATAAGTTTTATGTATTCATTTCAATTACAATCAAATTTTCATATATATAATTGCATCAAATCAAATTTCAATATATATAATTGTACCAAATTAAAATTTATGTATTAAATTACACATTAAATTAAAATTATTATATAAATTTGAGATTTATAATGATTCTATATTTTTAATATTTAATGTTTAATATTATTTATGTTGTATTGATATTACTTTAGGTTATATTTTTCGTATATGGAATCAAACCTAATCCATCTACTTACCAAATTCCCTCTCCTTAAAAAATTGTAAAATAAGCAAAAACAGAAATATTTAATACAAATTTATAATATAATAATAGCTTGCCGGAAACAACGTAATACATCACCCCAAAAGGGTATTGAAGGAAAAATAATAATAATTAACGCAAACATAATCATGATTTTAATTTTATTTACATACCTATGAAGCCACCTTCTCCTCTAATTATTGTTTTGCTTTTTATATTTATTGTAAATACATTTTTTAAAATTTACCTTTGGTTGGTGGGAAGGGTAAATTTTTTTGGCTTATAAATATCGACGCCTGTGCCAATTGGCATCCCAGCAAAACAAAGCATCAAAACCCCAAGAGTTTCACCTCAACAAAACACCTACAAAGCAAATATGCCAATTGAGAGCTCTTCCACTAATGGCCCAACCGTCTGTGTCACCGGTGCCGGTGGCTTCATCGCCTCCTGGATTGTCAAGCTTCTTCTTGAAAAAGGTTACACTGTCAAGGGCACTGTAAGGAACCCAGGTTGGTTGCTTTCCATTCTTTTTAATCAGTCTGAAGAAAGAGATTTTGCTTGTTGATCTTTGTTTGTGTTAATTTTTTTTTTACTGAAACATGGATTTTGGTCGTTGGTTTTCTGTTTAGACGATCCCAAGAATTGTCATTTGAGAGAGCTTGAAGGAGCAAAGGAGAGGCTATCTCTTCACAAAGCTTACCTTCTTGATTACCAATCTCTTAAGGAAGCCATTAGCGGTTGCGATGGAGTTTTCCATACTGCTTCACCTGTGACTGATGATCCTGTAAGTTGTATTTTTTTTACTTTCGCAAACTTTTTTATGTCCTGTTTGTTTGTAGAGAAAGTATGGTGAGGAAAAAAAAAAAAGAAGAATTGATTTTACTTCCTTTTGTCGAAAAAGTTGAAAGTTACAGCTCAACTAAGATGGAGATGAAATGCACTAGATAATGCTTTTTTAACCAAAAATATTTGGTCAGCTTGATTTGCCAACACAGTGGGCCACCATCCCAATAGCCTAAATACTTTATACTGTCAATTTTATCACCTACTCTTCTGATTCTTGTACTTACAAATTTTTCTATCAAATTTTTTTGTTCGTAAAATTCCGGTCAGATCATTTTCAAGTGAAAAATGTTGGTTGCAATTCTTTACAGAAGAATAACATTTTCCTAGGAAAGAATCATTCCTTCACAGTATTCGTTTTATTACAATCAATAAATGAGGATTTTGAAGTACAAGATGTGTTTTTCTTTTATTTTTTTAATGTAATATGTATACTGATGATTGGTGGTTGGGGTATGTTTTTTTATTAATAATAAATAAATAAAAGGAACAAATGGTGGAGCCGGCCGTGATTGGGACTAAGAATGTGATAATGGCAGCGGCAGAGGCCAAAGTTCGACGTGTGGTGTTCACATCTTCCATAGGTGCAGTGTACATGGACCCCAACAGGAGCCCTGATGTGGTGGTCGATGAGTCTTGCTGGAGCGACCTTGAGTTTTGCAAAAACACCAAGGTCACTTGGATTCTTCCTTTTAATTACTGCTTAAGGCAAACTCTAAACTTTTCCCATATATAAACTACCTGATTAAGGGTCCATTTGGATCCTGCTACTCATCACCAAAACCAAAACAGGATTCAAAATAAGGAAATATTGGGAATTGGAAATGAATTAATGATTGGTGCATATACGATATTCAAAATTGCAGAATTGGTATTGTTATGGGAAGGCAGTGGCAGAGCAGGCAGCCTGGGAAACAGCCAAGGAAAAAGGGGTGGACCTTGTGGTGATAACCCCAGTTTTGGTGCTGGGTCCATTGCTGCAACCAACTGTGAATGCCAGCATTGTTCACATCCTCAAGTACTTAACCGGCTCGGCAAAGACCTATGCCAATTCAGTTCAAGCCTATGTTCACGTCAGAGATGTCGCATTAGCACACCTTCTCGTGTTTGAGAATCCCTCTGCCTCCGGCCGCTACCTCTGCGCTGAGAGCGTCCTCCACCGTGGTGAAGTGGTTGAGATTTTAGCCAAGTTCTTCCCAGAGTATCCCATCCCTACCAGGTAAGTTTTTTTAGTCATCCAATTTGTTTTTTTTTTCCCATATGAACAATGACAAAACCGGTTCAGAAACTTCAGTCAAAAATCGACTGCTCCAAATGTATAAGTGGGGCAACCCCTTTGCTGTTTGAGATGAAGCTGATTCAGCTCTTTCAATCGGCAATTTGGGTAAAAATTATAACAAACATGAGGCATAATCACAATTTGTCAAAGATTAATCTTTTAATACAAAGAAAATAGTCGTCTGATTTTTTTTTTCAAATACAGAAATTGAAATTCTATTTCCAAGTTGTATTATATCAAAGATTCTGTTCATAAAACAATGAAATAATGATATGCATGACATACAATATTAATGGAAGAATAGGGGTTATTTTAGTTTAATTAATTAATTGATAAAGTGAACAAAATCTGAATTCAGTGCTAGCTAGTTGTTAATTGCATGTTAGTTTGTGCCCAATTGCATACTTTATGTATAGAATTATCTTAGTGGACGATCTCGTTTATTTCCAGTCTCTAACCTACTACAAATTTGCTAGGTGTTTTTTACTTGCTTTGAACGAATTCTCACGGGAGAATTTGAATACCCACTCTTCAGATAACCATGTATAGTAATATGTACATGTTGTGATGATTTGGAGAAGTTGAAGATGTGGAAAAGTTTTGGAAATTAGATTGGATATGCATCTTATTCATTGTTGTAATTGGCTAACTTGAAATTGTCAAATTGCTTGATGTATGCTTGCTTTGGCAATCTTACCTAACACTGGAAAATTTAACAAACAAACACCTTAACCCTCTGCTACACTTCAAATAGAGTTTATCCACAACGTGTTGACTGGTACATTTCGACCTTGTTGTTGTTGGAGGATAGTGACAGGAAGAATTGGTGCCTCTTCTTCAAGCATTAATCTAGTCCAGGAAAGTTACAAGGGCTTAATATGGGAATAGACTAGATAAACCATCTTTCAATATTGTAGAGCAACGGGGGTGGGGGTGGTGTGGGGTAATGGGTGCACCCACCAGCTTTGAAAAAATGACAAACATGTCTACCTAATTCTCCACGACGAAGTGAAGTTTTTTTCTGGTGAAGCTGAAAGTTGATAGAAATTGTGGTTTAGAAAGGATCTTCACCAACCCCATATGTCTTTGTCAGCTAATCTCAAGAAAGTTGGATAAAAATGGATATTATATTCAATCCACCTACTGAACTTCAATCATGGAGATTTCGCACTCTAGGGCAATTTACTTGTCTTTATTTAAACGGAAGCTTTCTTTCTTTTTGAAATATTCAATGGATTGTAATCTCGTGCTGCAGAAGCAAGGACAAAAATGGGGTCCCCCCTCAACTTGTTCCACCACCTATTTATTTATACTATTTTTGAGGATTTCATGCAAATCTTCTAAATATTTTAGGGGTTTTGTGTTTGAATGGAATATATATGCCAAGTGTAGAAACTAAAGATAGTGTATATGGAAAAGCAGGTGCTCAGATGAGAAGAACCCAAGAGCAAAACCCTACAAGTTCACGAACCAGAAGCTGAGGGATTTGGGGTTGGAGTTCACCCCGGTGAAGCAGTGCCTATACGAGACGGTGAAAAGCTTGCAAGAGAAAGGTCTCCTGCCTATACCAGCGCAACACCAGGAAGATTGTGGCCTTCGTATTCAATCTTAAGCCTTGTTCTCATACACTTAATACTCCTGCTTAGCTTACCTACCATTATTAAGGGAACCGAGACATGCACCCTGGATGGCTGGCATTACTGAATGCCAATGTGTTGTGTGCCCATTTTGTGTTGTCGTATCTAATTAATAGCAAAAATAGCTTATTGGACCCAATAATCTGTTGAACTTTTCCATCTTCTAATTAATCAATTATTTAAAATGAAATGTGTGGAAAATATTATATTTTCATGTTTTAGTTGTTAAAAACTTCTCACTCCTCTCTTTATCAATAGCTAATTAGCAACTCACGGATTCTAATGTTCTAAAATTTTTTAACTACTCATCAAATTAGTTACTAGTTTAATAGTTTTGATCCTTAATCTAATAATCATATTTAAATTTTTATAGGTTTCGAGTGATTCACTTAAAGACCAATTCAATAATTTTTCCCAAATTGATATACTAATTAATTCCGATCCAATCATATTCCAACAACATTAGCAAATTCGTATTTATATAATTTTAATTATATTATATTTGTTTATTATATATTTGTTAAAACTTCAATATAAATTTATTAAAATCATTATGATGATTGGAAATATTTTTATTAATTGAAAATTAGAGGCGAATCTAGGGGGCAGGGGTCCAACCCTTCTAAAATAGAAAATTGTTATTTTGGTTCTTTAGAAATTTTTAAAATTTTAAATTAATAAAGATAAAATTTTACTTTAAACCCTTAAAATTATAAAAAATTGATTTAATCATTTAAAAATTATAAATATATAGACTATTAAAAATTAAAATTTCATTTCGGCTCCTTAAAAAAATTTCCAGCTTCTCCCTTATTGAAAATATATACTGAAAAAACTATCTTTTTAGTAAATAAAATGAAAATGTAGTGATAGTTATAAAAGGTTTTAGTATAATAATGATTTGAATCTAGACTATTTTTGGAAAGGTGTGTAATACCCCGACAATTTCTATAGTAAGATATTATCCTTGATATAGAAAAAAAAAGAAAATAAGTGACAAAAAGGGAAGTTTTGAGTCATGAAAACATTGGGAAGTAAATTATGATATCTTGATTTAGAAAAGGACTAAATTATAAAAGTGTGAAAAGTTTTGTTGCCTAAGAGTAAATACTCAAAACTTGAGGGGTTAAACTGTAAATATAAAAAAGTAAAAGGACCAATAGTTTAAATATTTTAAGGGTGGAATGATCTAGAAACTAAGGAAAATGGATGAATTAGGACCAAATTGAATAGGTGACGAGCTATGAGGGACTAAATTACAATTTTACCAAATTAAATGATGACCCAAGGATAGAATTTTAAAAGATAATAAAGGGCAAAATGGTCAATTCAAAGAGAGATAAATCTAGAAAGTAATGATGATGTTGATGATATTTTATAATTATTTAATTAAGATAAATATTATTTTAATATTTTAATGAGACATTTTACTATTTATTATTATTTATTATTATTTTATTTAATATATAAGGAAGGAAAGATGAAAATTTCTATCATCTTTCCATCCATGCAATTCACTTAGAAGAAAAGAGAAGAAAGAAAGTTTTCTTTTCTTTACAATTTGGTCCTTCCACCAAAAATCCACCATTTTAACTTAGAAATTAAAAGAATTTCCTTAACTATCAAGAGAGAAAGATGACAAGGAGACTATGAGGAGCTAGAATATCAAGTTAGATTCAAGAAATAGAAGTTGGAGGAGAGAGAAAATTAAGTTAAAGATTGAAATCAATGAGATAAGGTAAGAACATCAAGATTTCAATATATTTTTAAGTTTGATACTATTGAAAAAGCATGGAAATGATGTTAATGTAGAGTTTTCTTATATAAGATTTTATGTTCTTGATATGTTAGTGAAGAGAAAATAAGAGAAAGTAATGAGAAATAGTGTAGAGAAAGAAAATAAGGTTGTTATAAACATGGTAAATAAATATCTTGCACTAAAATAGTTTTGGATAACAGTAGTAGGCTAACTTTGAAAAATCACCATAAATTTTAAAAATCGAATTAGAGGATGAAAAAATATGAAATTAAAGCTTATTAAGTCTAGTTTCTTATAGAAGAAACGGTATAGCAATGGAATTTTTAATTACGAGATATAATAAATTTTGTGAGATAAGTTCAGAATGATTTTGGGTTCCCCTATTCTGACTTTAGAAAATTATTAAAAATTGGATAAAAATACTTAAGAGCTTGAATTTATATGTTTAAAATCCTTAATGAGTCTATTTTGAAGATAAATAAGTGGGAACATCATCTAAATCTCGTACGATAAGATAATTAATTCTTAGCGAAGAAGCGTTGAAACTGTCAGACAGCATAACAGGGGTAACTTTAAAGAATAAACTGTACTTATTGGATAAACAAAAAAAATCTGAAAATTTTATAGTAAGAAGATATCTGAATCTAGTTTCAGGGAAAATTAGCAGATCTTAATTTGGAGTTCTTTATCTTAAGATAAAAATAATCTAGTGACTATGATACAGATGGACAGCTTTGAATAAACATATAAGTAAATAGTAAAATTATATATAATGTTACTTATAAGCATGTTGTATACATTAAGGATGTGGAATGGAGAGAAGGAAGAGGAAAATATATATGAATATTCAGCTAGTATGGTTAATTTGCATGTTATAGGCTCAAGGACTAAATTGAATAAAAGTAAAACTTTGGGGGTAATTTTGTAAAAATGTCAAAAATGACCAAATTGAAGGGAATGAATTGTTTTATTATATAAATTAATAAATTGAATGAAATTATTAATTTAAGATCGGGTGAAAATTGGGAAAATGATAAATTACCAAAATGCCCTTAAATCTTGGTATTTCTGCAATTTAGTTAGGTAGGTTCGTATAACTTGAATGAGCACCTAAATATGTCAATTTAAATATTGTATTGTATTTTATATGATATTTGAATTGAATATATGAAATGTATGGATGTTGAAATGAAGAAATAATCCATGTTCTGAAATTACTTGAAAATGATAAAAATCTGTTTGAATATTGGGTTTTAGATGGATATAGGTGATTTACTAAATGAAAGAGTTCCTGCATGTGTTGCAGAAATAGATAACCCGGACGGTTAATCTGACAAAAGCCTTCTCGAGAATATAAAGTGAATAAGATTTGTTCCTGATTCACTATGGTAATTTAAAGTGAATAGGATTTATTCATGATTCACTACGGTAACTTAAGGCGGATAGAATTTATTTTTGATTCACTACGGTAACTTAAGGCGGATAGGATTTGACCTGAAAAGGTAATCCTGATTCGCTACAGTTACATGATATATGATTCCTTATGATAACTTAAGGTGGGTAGGATTTGACCTAAAAAGGTAATCCTGATTCACTACAGTTACATAAGATGTGACTCGAGAGAGTGCTCGATGATTAAACGTCCTAAGGGTTATTTCTGAATATGAATTGATGGAATATGGAAATGTACGCTTCGAGTGTACTGTTGAAAAATCCTTCAAAACTCCAATGATTCAATGGATAAAATATTTGATATGATACGAGAATTATAATATGAAAAGGATGTTACATGAAACATGAAAATGAATACTAAATTATATAAATTAATTGAAATTATTTTGAAAATTTCGGAAATGCCTCGTATCCTATCCCGATCTCGGGTATGGGTATGGGGTGTTACAAGGTGAACACCTGACAATAGTCGACAACTTAGAGTTCATATTATATTTAAATTTATGATCTAGTATCTATACTTTAATTTTACATAATTTGGTTTCTTTACTTTTAAATATAATCTCTCAATCTAAATAGTTAACACCCTTAATTATTTCTATTAAAATGTTAAGGCCGATTTTTTTCTTCAAAATATTCATTCCAACTTATCATGTCAAACTAGATTTTTTTTGTTTTTTTTTTGTGTGTGTGTGCTATAAATGTGTGTGTCTTTTTTTTTTAAATCATGTCAATATTTTAACAGAAATAGTTAATGGTGTTATTGATCCAAAAAGAAGCATCAAATTAGTTGATCTACGAACTGAAACGGACCGGACGAATTAGACTAAAAAATAGATTTAATCGATTTTTTGTTTTTAAATAATTTTATTTTTATTTTGATTTAGACTAATTTAACCTCGAGTTTAGTTTTGAAAATCTTACTTAGAGTATATTTTAATTATTAAAATTTTACTTTATAATTTAATACAAATAAATAATCAATTCAATACAAAACATAAAATATAAATTAAAAGCATCACATCTCATTTTTCTCAACGAATAATGCAATGAAAGGACCGAAATAAAATTTAACGTTAAAAAAAGGAAACATGATTACAAAATAAATTATTGGTTTTCATTAAAAAGATTTCACTGGATATAAAATTCGAAGTATTTTTCTATTAAGAATAGTGGAAAAAATATTCATTTTTAAACTTCAAACTTAACACAAAGATTTCCTAGTTGAAACGATAGATAAGGATTTTGCTAGTTTAATAGAATGAAATAAAAAATAGAATCCATACTACTTTATATTAAGGGAAAGTGAAGGATTGTTTACTCTGTTAAATTTTTTTATGAAATTCAGGTCCATTCTAATATTATTTTATCATGTGAATACTAATTGAGTTTTTTTTTTAATTTTAAATTATCACGTCAATAAATTTAACAAATAAATTTTAATAGTAATAATAAATAGACGTTTATTTTTAAACTCAAAAAAGTCAAAGGGACTATTTCCTGAAAGTAAAAATATGAAGACTAAATTCTAAATATATGAATAATACAAAAATTTAGAGCATATTCCAACCTTTAAATTTTTACTCTATAATTAACAAATATATATATATTTATCCCAACACGAAAGAAAGCGTGGATGAAAATCATACTAGCTTGATAAAAAGATGCATCAATGAAACTGGAATTTCACCGTTCTATTAACAAATTGTAGGTATTGGTTAAGGTTAAAAAGAAAATGCTGTTAAAACCAGTATTTTGAACAAGAAGAAAGTGTAATCCATTATCAAAATATTGCACAAACAGGAGAAAGCCACATTAGAATCGGCAAGGTTTTCCGATTTGTACCCTTTTTCCTATCCTTCCTAGCGAGTAAAGCCCTTATTCTACTACTCTAAACGAAAACACGAAAAACTAGAGTAAAACCTGCCTTCACAATGTAGATAAGCTGGTATAGTCTGTTAGTCAAATGTCCTCTGTCTGCCGTCTCTGAGGTAACTGCATGCTTACTATATCTTCTCGAGGGAGACAGTACATTGATGTGTTGCCCGCATCGTCAACCATATGTTGATTTTCGGATGTTAATGCCAGAAGGTGCGTTGCTTCTTTGTTAGGCCGGAATACAAGGTATGCTATTGCAGCCAAATAGATCGCCACCCCTGAAAATCCAAATATTCCCAGAAACACAACTGCCACAAGCTCCCAGTGATTGTGAAGAAGCAAGTGGATGAAGTTCGTCATAAGATAGTATATGTTTATGCCCATGATCAGGGATCCGATGATCCACGTGATAGCTGAAACCTGCACACAACTTATCAGCTAACTAGATTGTTCGATAACACAAACCCAAGTATCTGAGTTAGGAAGTATCCCAATTCCCAAATGCTCAACTCCGTAAGATCACAGCAATATCAAGTCCCCTAACTCTATTTACAACTGAGCCTAAACCCTCATAAAACATAAAATAGTCAAGAAGATTACAATCAAAATAAATTCCTAAATAACTTGGTCTGTTTCAGGTAGCTCCCAATAATGTGTTGATAGCATTTAAGACAAAAAAACTCTCCGGGAAATTTCAGGTCGAACCAATCAGTTGAGCTAAATAAAATCATGTAAAACTTTATGATTTTTAAAGATTCTCAGCCAGATAATTTTTGTTACTGTTTAGTCAAGCAACTTTCCATAGCAAAGTCGGTTATAATACTTGTATCATATATGTAACTAAGATAACACCTTAGCCATAAATTGGGAAAGGAAGAAATAGTCTTTACCGCAATTGAGTTGACATATGCTCCCATTTTCGTCTTACTGCTGGTGAACTTGAGAAGCGGAATGAGTGCGAAAGGTAGCTCAAAGGATAATATCATCTGCAAACACAAAATCAAGGTATAACTAACTTGCTGGTGATGCAAACATAAATCATGATGCCTTTCCTCCATAACTATCAAAAGTTCCCCTCTTTATATTCCAACAGCTGACGATATCTAGACACATGTGAATACAAGTAAAAAGAAGAAGACGAAGAAGAAAGAAACAGAAAGCATTAAGCAAGTATTTCATACTGAAGCAATGATAATTAGCTTTCCAGCCCCAGCAGAGCCACCAATGATGGCAACAATTAAACTAGGGACAATTGCCAAGCATCGAGTAAGCATGTTCCGGATCCATGGTGTTAGTCGTAAATCAAGAAAGCCCTACAGAAAAGAAGGGGATCTCAAAGAGGGAGCAAATAAGATACGCAGGTTAAAATGCTACCATAGAAATAACAACTATCAAGTTACTTTGAGAAACAAAAAATATAGAAGGAAATGAAAGAGATAGAACAGAAGTAATTTTGTTCTCAAAGAGAAACAATAATGATTAAACCTGGTTGACACTACCATATCAAACTAACCCCTTAGTTTGTTTATGATCAAGATTTATTTAATCCGTAACCAATGGACCCATGACAGTCTAAGCTCCACAAATTAATTTTTACCAAAGTGATAAAAAGGCTAAGTTTTATAACAATAAAGTGACAATTTCTTTTAACTTTTCAAATTTTCAATATAGAAATGCTTAAATTGTTCAATTATGAGAACTTAAGGAAACATGAGCTGCAAAAGAATGCAGCATACAATAACAGAGTACCTGCATTACATATTGGCCAGCATATGTTCCCGTTATAGTAGAACTCTGACCTGATGCCAGCAAAGCAACTGCAAAAAGTTTTGAACTCCAACTGCCTAAGACATTCTGTAAACAACAATATAAACCATATTCAAACTCCAAATCGAACATGGTCAGGAGAGCGCAAATATGATCTTAGGATAAAGAAACATAAGCACTATTGATTAAAACTCAAAAGAGCCAGGGAAGTAAAGGGCAACTAAAGAAATCATAAAATGGCTTGGAACCACATACTCTTAGTAAGAATGAGGCCTTGTTCAGGTCTAAATCTTCACAACTATCTTGATCTTCTTGATTCAAATTTGATGAATTGCAAACTGCACCACTTACAGAGATAACTGATATGTTAATGAGAAATGCCACCATTAAAGCGAAGCCACTTTCTATCATATAAAATCTGCAAGCCTCCTGCAGAAGAAGTAACACATCAGATGTTGCTCATTGCTGCACATGACAAAAATCATCACTAACATGAAAGGTTTCCTGTTGTGGTGAATAATATCTTGTTGATTTTGTTTTTGCAAAATCAACTTCTAACCAAGTCTTTCAAAGAGTTTACTACTTGAGCAATTGATTATGAGCGTCGACAACTTTAACTGACTTCATTTGTTTTGTAAACTATACCATTCACCCTTCAAGGGAGGCTGATGTTGTACCATTCTCAATCATGGTTGGCATGCAAGCACATTTGGATCACATTTCTAGTTGCAAAAATGGAAAAGCAAGTTCAATACTAATCTGGTTAAATAACTTAAAATTCTCCTAGAAATCACCTTAATGCCCCGGACGGATCGAGGGATTTTCCTGGAAAGCACCAGTGCAGAGTGGAGAAAGAGGTTGTGCCTGCAAAAGGGCACAAAATCCATCCAACAGATTAACAGTGCGCCATATGGAAGGAATCACTAGAAACTCGTAAGAAGAAAGACACCTACGGCATAACCATAGCCCCAAGGAGTGAAATTGCTAGACCGGTGGCACCATTTCCTTTGAGTTGAGGAACAAAAAGCCCATCAAGAACTTCACTAGCCACAGGCTTCGCATAGTTCATCTCCGCAAAAAAGCACCCAGCAATTGTAAGTACAAGAAAAGCGATTAAAAACTCAAGTTTCCTAACCTGAAAAAAAAAAAAAAAAAAGAAAACAGGCAGAAAGGCTTGCGCTTAGTCCAACCAATCAAAATCTTGGATCAATTAAACATTCCAAAAAGATGCTTATCATTGGTCCGGTAACATAGAAAAACAAACCAGAAAACTGCAGTAAGACCTAGAAGCATAGGGCAGACAAAACATACCCCATATTGCTGCAATGCTAGAAGAACCAATGTACTGAGCCCCGTCAATAGGACACCAATCCAAACTGGGATGTTGAAGAGCATGTTTAACGCAAAGGCTGTGCCAATCACTGGACAAGGAACAGATCAAAAGCCAGAAGCAGTGAAAACAAATGAGAATTGAAGGAAAAAAAAAGACGGATAATAAGCCCCAGATTTCAGTCCATTGCTTCCCAACCAACTGTTATCAATAGCATTAGAAGGCCATTACACAAATGAAGTGGAAGCTTTATGAATCAAGCACAGCTCAATGAACATCAAAATGAATTGAAATGCCATATAATTTCAAATGATGATACAAAATATAGTTTTTTGTCTTATTTCACTTTTGAGATATTTCCAATTACATTAAGATCTTCATCAAGTGGCAATGAAGAACTCAGCTTGTTTAGCTTTTAAGATCTTATGGTCACCTTCAGGAATATCACATGCAACAATAGCGATTTCAGCAAGAACCCATAACACGAAGTTTGGGCCTCTAGGATATTCAGTTCTACAGTGCTCTGCTAAATGCTTCCCTGCAACAATGAAATCAACGCTAAAATGAAAAGAAATATCAGTAGCAAAATATAGAAACGGAAAATATGTAGTAATATATACCTGTGACAACACCCAAATTGGCAGCCAGGGACTGAATAACAAGAGCAGCACATGAAGCCACTAATATGATCCAAAGTAACTGCAAGAAAGATAAAATTAACTTAAGAGAAACCGAGGAAGTAAAATTTTGGAATTTTTCGAAAGAAAAAAAAGGTAAAATAAGGAGAAGCTAATATTAGCTTCGCCACAGGTACTCATCGTTAGCAGTGTCTATTGCAGCTCAAACAGGCTACAATAAGGGATACGAAGTGGCAAGTTTTACATAAAATGGGAAGACTTCCCGAGTATTGTCAATTTGTATTCCGAATCTCCACGAATGGGACATGCTATCAAGTTGTCTAATTCTGTCCAGAAAAAGACAATGATTTACAAGCCAAATAACTGCAGTAGAAAGTACTCACCCCATATTTGTACTGCGCTCCGGCTTGAAGATCAGTTTCAACTGTAAGACAAAGATAGTGTTAGAATATATGCTTAGGTAACTTTTTCAGAATACAAAAGAAAACTTATAATGGTCTTACAATTTCCAGGATCGATATATGCAATTGAAACAAGGAATCCAGGACCCATGTATGCAAAAAAGTTTTTCCAGCTTTTCCGCTGCATAAACAAAATGCAACTAATAAAAATTTATAGTTCTTGAAAGCATTAAATTATTAAACATAAAACCACAGTAAATTCTAAAATAAAAAAATACCATGAAAAACTTGTCTTTTAGTAATGACAGAAATTTATTCAGAAAAAGAAAAAAATAATGTAAATTTATATATCATGGTCCAGCAGGAACCTTATAGAATCCAAAAAAAATAATACCAAATTTCTATTAACCAGTGTGCAGTTACGAAGAGCAATATTCTTAGCAGACTAGATAATCTGTAGTCATTGAGGACCACACAGAGGCACTCTGTTTACAACATCCACAAGCCTCTAACATTTGGATCACTTCGGATAATCCTGATTGATAATTCCTTTAATGAGTAAAGATTTCACACATTGTGAAATACTCTTTCCTAAACAATAGCAATATTGAATTGGTTATGTCTATGCATATTTAAAGATTTCTCAGGCTACACTTTCATTGCACTTCTTAGATGAACTAACTAAATAGCAAAACTGTGATTCAATACTTGTTCTATTGGCTGCATCAAAATACATAAGAAGACATAGCGATAAGTGAATATGAATACAAAGTTCACCAGGAAATAGAAGAAACAAGAACTGAACGCTTTGTTAGTTTAAAATTGTAATCTTCAAACCTGGTGTCTTGAAGGAAATTATAGTGAAAGATAAAAGAACGCCGCAAATATTATCCATGATTTAAACATAGTCGTTCCAGCTGAGTAAGAGGCTAATAAAATAACGCATCTTGACAACAAAAGCAGACTTCGCTTAAGACTTTAAGCAAATCATAGTATGTCATGCAAATTTCGGAATCCATTGATATGTCATGCAAATTTCGGAATCCATTGACAACTCATCTCATCAGAGATTAAAATCAATATCTTAACTAAACCTTTTATGAAGTAAACAATTGAAAAGCTCATCCTCAGCTAATTCTTAAACTGGCGACCAAAGATGAAACTGACCGTCCTTCCTACATATACAACCCGTATTGTAAATTTAAAGTTCCTTCTAATGAGGACCTACATCTTCAAATAAACCCGCATTTGAATAAGACCAAATAATTCACACTCAAAATCTCATGTCAGTTTAGTCTTTCTCCCTCGAAATCTTAAACGGTGTTTCGACAAGACTTCCCCCCTAACTTAATCCAGCCAAGTTAATGCTAAGCAACTGTAACACCCTTTTCAACATTTAATAAAAAAAAAGTTTCGACGATTCTGAGGACCCTATAATTCGAGAAAAAGGAAAAAAAAGTATAAAAATTATATAATGGGAAAAAAAATCAGACTCACGTCAGGCACCACAATTTGATTAGTATCTGCATTCTGAATCAGCGGGGCATTTGAGAAACTCCGGTTGCCGGTGCTAGCTATGAACTGCGGCTGCCCGGAATTAGATCCCATCATACGTTCTTTTTCTTCTCTACCGTATCTGATTCAACTTAAAAAGCAAAAATATTAAAAGCCAGTCAGCAAATTAAATAACAAATGAGCATTAAAGTTGAAGCAGACACAAACTCGTAGTAGAAACCAAATAGTTTAAGTAGGAAAAAAAAAGTGTTTGATCCCCATCTGATGACGAAAAAACCAAAGGCTTAAAAACGCATGATGGTAGACAAAAGACAGATGAAAAAAAAAACCCGCAGCTTTGAGATTGAATCTTCAAATGTCGAATAAAAACAGCGTTCGAACTAGATAAAAATTGCATAAAAGGAAAATCAATTTTCTTATCATGTCAACAAACCAATACCAAAATGAAAAGACAATATATATAAATATAATGGTTATATCATGTGGGTTTATCTGTAAAAAGGGAAATCAAACAATGAAATGAAGATAGAATTTTTTTTTCTAGAAAGGCAAATGAAACTGAGCAAAGAAGCAAGAGTGAAGAACCAGACAAACCTGAACCTAAGAAAAAAGCGTATATAGGAAAGGAAGAGAAGGGAAAATCAGAGAGACGCAGAGTGGCTTTTCCTCTCAGTTTCCTTTCTCCTTAGTAGAGTATGGCTTTCCCTCTTCCTATTATATATAGAGAGAGTTTTTGTATGAATTGAATTCTTGCCTTTCTTAAAATTTAATACTGTTTCTTCGACAGCAACTTTAGGCTTTTGTTGCTTAGCTTTGACTTTTTCGTGGGGGCTCTTAGCTCTACTCCGCAATCTATAACTATTTAATGGTGTTGTTTTTTTTTTTTTTTTTGTTTAATTTCTGGAACAACAGAAAGGAGATCTTAGAGTTTCTTGTTTGTTTCTGGCACACTCTCTTTACAAAGTACAAAAACTGAGGGTGTTATCCTCTCAGTTCGCTTCTATAATAGTCCTGGTGAGCCCACAATATGGACCAACCACGCTCTCATCCTACACCTCTTACGACTTAAGTTTGATGAAGGCTAAACTAATTTTAATTTGAAGTCAGCTATCTGTCCATAGGTGGGCCAAGATCCATATACAACACATCTTCTTTACATAAGGTCCCGTCCACCATTTGAAATATTTTTATTTTTCTTAATCACATTTACATCCAATTTTGTGTTTACTATTCCAAAAATACCAAAAGTAAAAAATATTAAATATATTTAAACATAATTAAAATTATTATTTTCTCAATCTTTCTCCCTCTCCACACTACAATTGATAAAAGGTTTTCTAATATCTTGAGAAAAAAAATCATATTGAATAAAGACAATCCTTTCTCTTGTTTATCAATTGTTTTGTGTCAAGATTGAGAAAATAATTACTATAGTTATAGTTTATTTATATTTAAATAAAATTATTCATATTTATTTATAAATTTTTTAATATTTTAAATTTTAGTCATTAATGAGCTAACATAATGTGGATTATGCACAAGAGATATGTATTAATTGTACATCAAAAATATATTTTTTTAAATAAATAATCTTTTTTATTGTGAAATAATAATTGTTCGAATTTATAAAAAATTTATCCAAAACTCTATTTGTAAAAGTTGAGTGTATAAGATAACTCTTGAATAAGCAGAAATTAATGTATTCTAAGGAATCTCATCTTCCTCAATAAAATGGTTAAGTTTTATTTATAAAACATCACATGCTATTAGGCTTATAAAAGCCGGATGTATTCATGCGCACAACAACTGAGTCTGAAACAGTAGTTGAGTACAAATCACTTGATTTTCCTTCTTTCTCAATAACTTCTATTCCTTTCTTGGTTGAGTGTTATTTTCGTTAATTCAGGATTCACTTCATTTTTCTAAATTAAATTAAATTTATTTAGGGTTTACTTTTTTTCTAGAGAACATCCAAAAATTCGTGTTTCATTATCCTCCTCTCTTAATCAAATCAATTTACATTTGTTTCTTACTTAATTTTTCGTTCTATTTGCTCGCTGTTTCTTTTAAAAGCAGATATACTTGTTAAATTCTGGAATATATGCTCTCTGCGAATTATCCTTATATAAAGATAATGCCAATCATATCTCAAGTGATGATCCCAACTCTTATGTTCAATCCTCCTTTCATATTTTTACAACAAATTGTTGATATAAGGAGGATGCTGTAACAATTTAAAACAGTTCATTGAATGGGTGGATGATTAGAATATGAATATTGAGGGAAGTTCAGAGAGAAGAGAGTAGAACAAAATTGAGAACTTTTTGACGTGTAAATTTTTAAGGTAATTTTTTTTTATAGTTCTTGAAATACTACATATTATCTATGTGTGTCTTGAACTTTTTATAAGCTAACCGGTTAACAAGTGACTTATAATCGCAGATTATTTGGAATAAGTATTTAATTAAAGTTGTGATTAGACTTGATAATGGGCCTGGTCATCTCAGCCCGGCTCGAAGGCTCCCCAAAATGTGGGAGGTTTGGGCAAAAATATAGGCAAAAAAAATGAGCTTTGACAAAAAAATAAAACCTGTTTAAAAAATGAGCCGGGCCTCAAGTAAGGCATTTTTTGCCAGAACCCGGCCTAACCCTGCCTGAATCTACTAAAGGACAAATTTTTTTTTAATATTATTCTCTTATTGTTTGGTCCTTATTTTGCTACTATTTTACTATTATGTTGTTACTATTTTGTTGTTATGGTTTAGATATTATATAAAACTTATTTTATTGTTAATTTTATTATTATTTTAAAGACATTTGTTAATTTTATTATTATTTTAGAGACATTTGCTTGTTAAGTTGCATCTATCTTAATGTTATTTAAGTATATATATATTTTAAAATTTATTTTAAATTTGTTGGAAAAAATTTATTTTGATATTTTTAGTGTTTTTGATAT
This sequence comes from Gossypium hirsutum, assembly GCF_007990345.1. NCBI lineage: Eukaryota > Viridiplantae > Streptophyta > Magnoliopsida > Malvales > Malvaceae > Gossypium > Gossypium hirsutum. The sequence goes on along the minus strand of NC_053428.1, from coordinate 11,593,593 downwards.
ATTATATATTTTTTAAAATTATATAAAAAATAATATAAAAATTAATATGGGCGGGTCAAATTAAGCTCTGATTTTAGCATTTTTATTCAAGTCGTACTTAGATAAAATTTTAGACTTATTTTTTGTTGGACCAAACTCGAACCTAGTAAACGAGCCGAAATCTTTATCTAGGCCCGGCCTGACCTATGCTCAACTCTAGCTGTGATATGTTTAAGGTGTGAATGAAACGTTGTATCCATGTCAAATAAATGACTCCAGTCGTTTCGGCCCGGCATCTCAGCTACAATCCAAGCTTTCCTTTTTGTTTTTCTCATGTTAGGATCATGTATTTGTCCCTTTGCCTCTTCAAAAATTTAAAATGGCACACACATCAGTGCAGTTGACCTACATTTATTTTAGTTACTTGCAATCGTTGAAAGGAAATGGAAATCTAAATTTTATGGGATTGACATAATTATAGAAGGTTAGTTTTCATTTCATTTTTCTTCCTTTGCCCTATCAGATGATGTAATAAGTTGACTTTAATTTATTTTTAAGTTAAAATATGTTGTTTGTTTTTGTATTTTCGTAGAGTTTGACCTATAGTCTTTATATTTTAAAAATTAAAAACTTAATCTTTCTTTTTTTAATTTAAAAATTTTAATTTAATCATTAAATTTATAAGTATTTTTTATCAAAATTTATTAATTTAGTATGTTAATTAAGCTATTTTTATATGACATAATATAAGATTATGAGAAATAAATATATTAATTAAGTTGATAATTTTTAATAGAAATTATTAAAGAATAATAATTAAACTATAATTTTTAAATTAAAAAAATAAAAAATTAAATTTTTTTTAAATATAAATATCAAATTCTATAGAATTGAATAGCATAGTTTAACATAATGTTTCTTACCTTCCATCAATTAACCTAATGTATTTCCTAATGTATTTCATATTTTTAAGTTTAATATTATCTTGTTAGATTATTTTTTATTATAGATTTTTTTACACTAATAATAATTTTTTAATTTCATAATCGAAGTTAACAATTACTACGTACTCAATTTTTTATATTTAACTTCTTTATTTCACTCATAATATATTAAATAAATTTGTTTGCTTCATTATGAATGCGTACCTTCTTATTTGTATTATAAAGTTGATGAATCGAACGGTGTAGAAAGAGTTAGATGAAGTGCAAATGTAAAGAGTTAGCAGTATAGGATTAATCCCCAGTAATATTCTCCAGCGTGTGGGCGAGGGAGCGTGACAGGTTTAAAAGACAGCATGGGACCGCTGCCGCATCACGTCAACCAAAGATCAAAACGGGACCTCCCACAGAAAAACGACCCCATGATTAAAAGAAAACGACAAGTGGCAAAGACAATAAGAGGTTTATCCATGGGCCCTTTGGCTGGTTGTAGTTGTACTTATAACGCACACCACCACCATTTCTTAGATAACATCAAATCTTTGACTTCTCCCACTTCCTTCATCGAGAGAGAACAATAAAGGTTTATACTGATTTTTTTTTTTAACTACAACAACAATTTAATTAATATAATTTGAACTTAGATCATACTTAAAATGATAAACATTCAGATCATCAAAGACAAACACTCATATATAATGTATACAATAAATTATCCCATCCATTTTTTCCGGAACTGTTACGCTACACGATCTAGTAACACATACCTTTTACCCTTTGATAGCTAAAAATATAGATAATATGTCCATCTGGCACTAACAAGAATTTGTTCGAGAGCAAGACAGGATAAGAAATGTAGTCAAAAGAAGGAATAATATTATATTATGAATAAAGCTGGTTAGGAAATAAAATGAGAAAATATTATGATTTAGTAGAATAAGTTGATGTATTTTCTATTCTGAATTAATAGTCTCCATTGATATATAAAATAATAAGGCCAAGTGGGGTTTACAATATCCATCCAATTCATGCACTATCTTCTCCCCCTTCCCCCCTTTTTTCGTGGAATATTGTTTTCTCTACTGTTGTTGGAACGCTGCCATTTATGCACCATTCATGTATAATTTATGGCAGTCAGTTTCAGTACTCGTGCTCCCTTTACTTAGACCTGCCACTGGTTGTGAACCGTCCACCAATTATATCAAAACAGAAATGAGGTATTCCACTACACAATTCCCCTTTTTAGGGCTTTGTTTTCTAATAGAAAGAGCTTCTTTTTTGGTTTGTGCAAAATTTTGAGACATATATTAATTAACTAACAAAGTGATGATTTGTTCTGTTTAAGATTCCCTTGGAAGGAGAGCATGAGAGGCCAGGGAATGGTGTCAACTTTAATGCCTTTACATCTCCATTAGCATATATGCTGTCTTTATAATTATGACTAGGAAAGCCACAAAGTTAAACATTTTACATTGAGTTTGAGATTAAGAAAATAATTAAATTATGACCTTTTTTTCTATATGCAACGTTTTCTTTTTTATATATACTTTTGTATATATGATGTCATTAAAAACAGAGAATTTGGGAAACAAGTGAACCGCTTACCTGCCCCTCCTATTGGCTTTTTAATTATTATAATTTATATTATAATAAATCCCACTTTTGTCTTCTTCTTCTTCTTTTTTTAATAAGAATAAGGGATAAGAATTGTATAAAAATTGAATTCAAGATTGGTACTAACAAAAAATTTAATAACAATTTATTTTCCACTCCTTGTATAGTTCAGCTAGCTCCTTTTATTCACCTGTAATTATATAGTTTGATGTTATAGTCAATATTGATGTTCTAATGTTCAGCAAAAAAAGAAAAACATAAACAAACTTTTAGGGCCCTTCCTTTTTTTTTAATTCTGGGCTTCACCTTTTGTACAAACATAATTCAGTTTTAATTTTTATTTTCTTAAAAAAATTATCAGGGTTATCAAAATCCTAAATCAGGGATAACAGGAATAAATGGCAGTCCATCCCAACACGAAGTAGTGCCCGTTGGAAGGCACAACCAATGGCTGAAATTGTGCTTAACCCTTGGAGTTGAATGGCTACAGTATCAGTATACTCACCCTTTCAGCAAACGACTTCTTCAGTTTAGCCACAAGTCCAAGTGCAGCAGAAGCCCAAGTCTCCTACAGCAGGCCTTAAACTGTTTAATTACTGATTAAAAAAATCAAAAAAGTTAAATAAAATATTAAAATAATATTTTTATAAAGTTAAAAGGTCAAAAAAATCATTATGTCATGTTTAAATCATCCAATTTAATTTAAGGGTCCGACCCGCCAATATATTAATCTGCTTTGAAAAATAAACTTGAAATCAATTGTAAAATTAAACTTATCTATTGATCAATATTTGTGAGTTATCTAAACCTTTCTAATGATATGGTTTAAAATTTCTTTAAAATATTTTAGGTTATATGATTGAATTATCATAAACAAATAAATAATTATGGTATAAATATTTTTAAAATTAAATAAAATTTTACAAATATTTTTATAAATTATTAGATAAATAGTTTACTTTTGAATTTTTCGTATAAGTTTATGATTGTTATTTTTTTTCAAATATTTAAATTTACATATGTAACCAATTAAGAATGTTTTTACTTTTTCAATCATAATATTTTTGAAATATTATAAATTTTATAATAAATAAATAAAATAAATTAATTGATACGTACAATTAAATTCATAAATCATACATAATTTTTATATTTAGCATCTTATCAACAATGTTGTAGATAGTTAACCACTAGCAAGTAGTATCATTTTTTCTTACGAACTGCAATTGTGACTTTATGGATGTTGATCTGTAGGAAATTATATCTCGACAACCATGAGCTAAATATTTTCCAAATATTCAATTTAAGTTTAACATTTCTATCTTAATACTAATTACCTTCTTCACTTTTAATATGACTTTTTGTAGCTTAAAGGTCAATTCTCTTGTATCCATCAATTATTACATATAATTACAAAGTTTGGAGAAGCTTAAAGATTAAATCTGCATTCAACGTTAACTACTATCTTTATTTTAAATTGAATTTTAAATCATTTTAATTATATCTTTAGAATATCAAGATTATATCAATTAAGTTATTTCGTTATTAAAATAATTATTTTAGGTAATATAATTTAATGACACATCATATATTGATAATATGCTAATTTGCATGATTTTTTGTGTTTAATTCGGTTAATTTTTGAATTGATCCCTGTTGAATTAGTGCATTTATATTTTAATATTGTCAGGGATGCAATTGGGGCGCTAAGAGTCAAAAACGAGCAAAAAAGGACCAAATTGAGACACAATCAATGAAATGAGGCCAAATAAAAAATGTGAAGAAAGCCAAGGAGTCATCAGATTTTTTTGACTTTGTAAAAGCCAAAAATAGAAAAAAATCTTATTTTATTTTTTATTTAATTTTAATTATATGTGGAAAAGATTAAAGCCAAAATTAGTAAATACCGACACATTTAATTTCACATTTTGATTTTAATCTAGAATTGAATAGAATTACCTTCTTTTTTTCTTCCAATTTGGGTGTTAGCATTCCGTTGCTTCCATTTACATTTCTTTGTTCTTTCTAAATTAGTCTAATTGCTTTCCAAGTACCTTTCTTTCCCATTCTTCACCATCATCATTAAATCACCTTTCAAAATCTACAAAACATGAATAATTTCATGCTTCACTAAATTCCATCTTAGCTTTAGGCCGATATTCTTTTTGGTCGAGAATCGTGAGATACATATCCATACTAAAAATTCTTTCAATCGGTATTCATATTTTTCCTAAGTATCAGGATTGACAACTTATTCCTTAAAGTTAACTCGATTTCAAGTCAAAAAGTGCACATTGGGTTGGAGCCGTGTTTGCTGACAGTTGGAGAAACGAGTCGGCCGTGCTATATTCGGATCTTCGAGAACAAATCAAGGAAGAAGTGATCGGGTTTAAACAACCCACGCAGTTAAAGCCGTTAATTCGAGTTGGGTTCTTCAGAGCGTAAGGCTACCAGAATCTTGAATCGAGAACACGTGTATCTCGGTTAGATTATCGGTAAGGGTTGGTTTGCAGGTCATATCGTGATCAGCTACAAGAGGAAGAATTGGTGGTTAGTGTAACACCCTTTAACCCCAAACTGTCACCAGAAGAGGGTTATGGAGCATTACCGGAGTTTACAGAATAATTACACACAATTCCATTATTTTCTTATGTTTATGTCAAAGTTGTCTTCTTGAGCAGCAGTCACTAAAATATTTATAACTAGAGCTACGAAACTTCAAATTAAGTTCCGTTAATTTTCCTTAAAACTAGACTCATACCTTTCTACCATAAAATTTTCAGAATTTTTAATATAGCCAATTAGTACAGTTTATTCCTCAAAGTTACCCCCGGTCTGCTATTTGACAACTTCAACCCTTTTTTTACTAAAATTTAATTATCTCATAGCATAGGACTCGGATGATGTTCCCGTTTATTTCTCTTGAAAATAGACTCATTAAAGATTCTAAGCATATAAATTATAGCTCATAATTATTTTTATACAATTTTTAATGATTTTCCCAATTCAGAATAGGGAATTCCAAAATCAATCTGACATTGTCTCACAAAAATTCAAATTCATATCAAATTAGTCAAATCCTATTTTATACCATAACCAAACCTAAATTTATTTATTTCATCCTTACATTTACAATTTCAAAATGACACACACATAAGACATCCTAGGTACATGCCATTACCCATAATTAACACACTTTACCTCATTGAATTCGGGATCGGCCTGGGATGCTGATTCAACGTTCTATCTTTACTTTACCTGCGCACAGAAACAAACCGTACGCTGAGTATGGTATACTCAGTGGTATTTCTATAATCCAAACACTTGATAATATAACAATTAAACTTAAAATCACAATAACAAATATAACTATTCATTTATTTATTTTATAGATAAGTTTCATTTACTTACCATAAAAATTCTATACAAGCCATATAACAAACACAACAATATATTTGCTCAATTCTTTTCATTTGCTTACCGTATAAATTCTTTACAATATATTCACAATTCATTTGTATTCACACTTTACTTCTTAACAATATACCATTTTAATTCATTCTAACATCAATCATCATCTATTTGAACTTCACTCATTTCATGAACCTTTTGGTTCATGTTTTCAATCTCATATCTCAATTTCAATTCTCAATTCAATTTCTCATTTCATTCCAATAGCTCAATCAATCAAATTCACTCGATTTATCTTTTCACTTATTTACCCCTATTAACAAGACCCGGACTCTGATAGATACACGGATTCCTCCCAAACACACCAGAATATCCAACCCAAACACACCCGGAATATTATAAATCCTCCCAAACACACCAGTATATCATATCCTCCCAAACACACCAATAATGCATTAAATGCCTCTTCGGATAAACCGAATAACAGAAACATCTTCTCGGCCGAACTACAAATCTCCCCATCACATCACAAATCCAATGGAATGCCATTTGTATCCAATCTGGTCCGATACTGTTAATAGGGTATTTGATTCACTTTCTCAATTTAATAAGTCTTTCATCAATATACCATTCTAATAATCACATATATTCATATCAATTCCCTCATATTTCCAATCAATATAATTTTTTTTCAATATAACATTCATTCAATATTCAAATTTTTACATAAATCATATATATATATATTATATATTATATATTTCAATCAAAATGATTTCAACCAATATAAATTTGATAAATTCATCACATACCAAAATCAATCCATTTCAATTGTAAAATATCATAATTCTAACACTAACAATTGTCATCTGTATATAAATATAACAAATAATGACTGAGTTCGGATTATAGAAATACAAACCGTATTTTCTCGAGCTAACTCCCGTTGTCTTTGCCATTTTTCCTTGCTTAGCCGAGATGTCCCGAGACAACATTAGCTATGGGAATTAAAACAATTCATATTCGTTAATTCTCTACTAATTTATATCTAATTAATAAATTTTGATTCAATTTCTACTTTAATTTCAATTTAATCTTAACTAAATTCACTTACTTTTTCTATCTCAATTCATACTTCATTTCTATTCAAATTTTGTCCAAACTCAACTTAACAATTAAAATTTCAGCATATTTTCCTAATTTCGAAAATTTCATCAATTTAGTCCTTTCAACATAAAACTTATGAATTACTTTACAATTCAATCCTTATTTCATTTCTAACTTGAATTCCTATCAATCTAACCCCTAATTCATTTTTTTATTCAACATGAACAATATTTAGAATTCTAATAACTTTCAAAATATTAATTTAATTTCATCAAAACTTTGTTCTAAAGCTTTTAAAACATCAAAATTAAGTAAAATAGGCTAAATTAACTTACCTATTAAACTTCCAAACCTTCAAATCCTAATTCTCCCTTTTTCTTTTCTTTCTCCTTTCTTTCTTTCCTTCCCCTGCTTTTCGTTTGCCTATTCTGTTTCATTTCTTTGTTTCCTTTCTCTTTTTCTTTATTTATTTACTATATATATATAAAATATAATAATAAAATAAAATATCTATATTAAAATCTATTTAATAACAAATATTTATTTAACACTTGTATGCATTTTTTATTATTACACATGTCACAAATTTTACCATACATTTGTCATAATTTAATATATTTATTACATAAAAATCTCATAATATAATTATTTAATTAATAAATATCTTATTTAATATTAAATACTAATATTACAATTGTACACACTTATATTTCACATTTGTACCAATAAATTCATTACAATTGTCATTATTTAATTTATTTATCAAACAAAAATCTCATTATTTAATTATTTAATTAATAAATATCTTTTATTCTAAAATTAAGTAAATATACAATTATATTCCAAGTGTTCAAATACATATATTACACTTGTACAATTTTATCATCACACATTTGTCTTTATTTCAATTTATTTCATAATATAATAACTTAATATCAATTAAATAATAATAACCATAATAATAAATTAATTAATTAATATAAGAAAATCCTAGAGTCTTCCATCTTTTGCCGCCTAAATTCATATATTAGGCATAATTGCCTATTTGGTCCCTTTTTATTTTCTTTTAATCTACAATTCAACTTTCATCATTTATTCAATTTAGTCATTTTTCCTAATTACTCTTAATTAAGCTAAGTTCACTTAATTAAAACTCTAATTAACCACTCGATTAACTTCATAAATATTTTTAATAAATATTTTCTAATCTATTTTTCAGAAACAGTGATCCGAAAATATACCTTTCTAATAACCTTAAAGTTCGGGTCGTTACAGTTAGAACGTTCTTAATTGCTATAACCAGCTTATTGTTGGGAAGAGAAAATTAATTTTTAAGGATCGATTCAAAAATTCAAAATCCATCGAGTCTTGAGCTAAGGCTTATTATTTTTTATTACAAAATTCGAATTTATTTTCCAGTTTAATTTCCAATTTATTTATGATGTTCAATTATTTAATTTCTAAACATTCCAAAACTCCCCTGACTTATTTGTTTATTTTGTTATAGGCCCGTTTTGAGTCATAAGCACGACTTTTGCCATGACAAAAATTCTAATCACAAGTTAAATGCGGAAGTTGATTATAACATCCAATCCCTGTGGACTTGACCCTACGGGTCTCTTACTACTATTTAGAGTTATTTTTGTAGGAATTATTTTTTATGGTTTCAACGCCCATCATATATGTAATATGATTTAGGGTAAATTACAAAAATAGCTAGTTTTGTTTGCCTTAAATTATATTTTAGTCACTTATGTTTGAAATATTACGTTTTAGTCACTTACGTTATTGTTTTGTTACGAAGTGATCACTCTACCGTTAAGCTTCGTTACCTCCCTAACGATGGTCTTATATGACAATCCAAATGTGTTTTAAATGCCAACTTGGATGTCCTACATGGTAGCCCAAATTAAATTTATTTAATTAAAAACCTATTTTCATCCTAACGACTGGACATCCAAGTTGACATTTAAAATCTATTTGGACTGCCACGTAGGACTACGTTAGGGGGGTAACAAAGCTTAACGGTAGAGCGACCAATTTGTAACAGAATGATAACTTAAGTGACCAAAATGCAATATTTCAAACATAAGTGACTAAAATGTAATCTGAGGCAAATAAAAGTGATTATTTTTATATTTTGCCCTATAATTTAAAATAAAAAATTTAAAAGAAAAATGAATGTTTTAAAAATAATAGGTTTGAGGTTTTCAAAATTTTTACAAAAGTTTTAACTTTTACTCTTTTTTCTTGGTTTACGTTTGAAAGTTATGTAATAAAATTCTGTGTCGTTTTACGACTCTAATAATGAAAAGACTTAATTGATATAACAATAGTTTGGGGATATAATTAGAATGTTTTAAAGTTTGAAGATAAATTTAGAATGAGGGTTATAGGGATATCTAATGCAATTAACTCTTTTTTAATCTAATATTTGTGTTTTTTTTATTTAAGATGTTACCTAAGTTCGATAAAAGTTATACATTTTAGTACACAAAGCTAATGTTGTTAACTTTTTAATATACAATTTATTTTTAAGGTTGATTTCATTAAAAGTTAATTAAATTTTATTAAATCCAACACTAAAACTTACAAAAACACCATCATATTCTTTTTAACAAAATAGGCATAGAATTAATTTTAAAATTAAATTTGTTGTATTAAAAAATCATTAAAATTCAAACATGCCATCAACGTTGGTCAAATTAACACCATTGTGTTTTGTGAAGGGGTAAGAAGCAGTTAACTAATATCAAAAGGGTCCTTAGATGCTTTCAAGCAATGTCTGGTTATAAAGTCTATTTTGATGAATCTTCCGCTATACTATTATAAAGTCAATAGTATTATGAGCAACTTTTTTTTTGGAGCGGCAACTCTACTAAAAAGAGGAGGCATATGGTTAGCTGGGCTGACGTTTGTGCTCCTATTCAGTCCGGTGGTTTAGGTATTGTCTTAAGAGTTAAAAACAAGTCACTCTTAACTAAATGGCTTTGGAGATATGAAAACGAGGGCGAAAGGCTATGGAGAAAGGTGCTGCAAGTCCAATATGATCCTATTTTGAACAATATCCTACCTTCTGTTTCTGCTTTGGGTAATTGATCATGGGTATGGAGAAATTATCACAAGAACACTTATCCCCTGAGATTCGAGCCACAATGATTTTTCCAATAATATTGTACTTTGTGTTGACGATGGTGGAAGTATTAATTTTTGGTCAGATAGATGGATTGGTAATCTGTCGTTAGAGCTCCGTTTCCCTAGGACTTTTTCTTTAGCAATCAAAAAGAAGGAAAGGTCATTGAATTCGGGGATAGGTCTAATGGTGAGTTGGACTTGGAACATCGAACTCTCAAGACCAACCTTTGATTGGGAAAAGCAACAATGGGAGGAGTTCTTGCAGGTTTTTGACAGTGCATCTTTGAATCGGTCTACTAAGGACAGTGTCAGATGGAAACCGTCCAGCTGTGGCAGCTATTCGCCTAAGTCTTTTTGTAACATGTCTTGGATAGAGCTTACCCAAAGGTTGAATACAGTAAATATGTTTGGGCAGGGTATGCTCCACCAAAAATCGAGATCTTTGTTTGGAGATTGTTAAAAGGTAGAATACCCGCTAAAGTAGAGCTTGCTAAGAGGAATATTATCCCATCTAACGCTTGCTGTTGCCCATTGTGTGGTTCAGAAAAAGAGACTATTTATCACTTGTTTTCTAGTTGTTGTGAGTCTTGGGCTATTTGATAGCATTGTGCTTCGTTATGAGAGATCCTCCAGGTGGCCCCAAACAACCCTGATATGTTTTTCATGGCATAGATTCCTGCTATTGACCCCAACTGTTGCAACAAGATCTGGTCTATGCTATTCTTTGTTGTTGTTTAGTCCATTTGGTCTCACAGAAATGAGATGATCTTCAATAACAAAATATGGGATAGGTTTCAAGTCATTGATGTTATATTTGCTAGGGTTGCTTGGTGGTTCAAAGCTAAGTGGCCTGACTCTAAGGCCTCATTCGATGACATTTTACGCTTCCCTCATTGCTAGATCATCCAAAAGATGGCAGTCTCCGCAGTCTGGTTTCCTTAAATTCAACGTTGATGTGCTGCATAAGGGAAGGACGGCCTCGCAGGTATTGGAGGTGTTTTTCATAACGAACTTGACGAAGTTTTGATGTCTTTCTCAAGAACAATCCATGAAAATGATTTCAACACAGCAGATGTGTTTACAATTAGAGTCGCGGTTATTTCCTTCACTGAATAAGATGGTTCATCTCGCATAAGTTTATCAGTGAATCAGATAGCTTGAATTTTGTCAATTAGATAAAAAATGTCGTTTTAATACTTTATCATCTCAAAAGCTTTGTGGACTACATTCTTATCTTTAAAAATCCTAATTATCTATGGAACATTATTCACATCAATAGGGAAACCAACGAATTTGCGGACAAACTGACTAAGGATGGTGCACTTAATGAGACCATCTTAAGTTAATGTCGCCTATTGCTTTGAGTATCAATTTGCAATTGAAGGGAGTGCTTGAGAGCTCCCTGGAGAAATATTTCTCGTCTTTCTAACTCGAGTACTAACCAAATGATTTTATGCTTTGTATTGATTTATTTTTGTTTTTTTCTCTAGAGTTATCTTGCCAATTTGTTCTCTATACTCGTTGTTGTCAATATAAGATCATTTCTTTCTTTTTAAAAAAAAAGTTTTAACACTATTATAATTTCATAATATAACATTTGTCAAATATAAATATTACATTAGACCAAAATATATATAATCACGGCTTTAAAAATATTACATTAGACCAAAATATATATAATCACGGCATTAAAAAATATCAAATTCGAATAAATTATTTGCTTATAAAACATTCCATCAAAAGGAAATTAAAGAGAGGTTAGAAAAAATGGAAATAAATCATAATGGGAAACCAACATGCTTTTGTAGGATAAAACATTGTTAAAAGCTTGTACATGTAAAAACAAAAAAAGAAAAGGAAAGGCATAAAGCAATAGGAAGAAACTTCTCTATAGTTAAAATATAGCACCGTGCACTGTTTTCATACTATATTAGCAGTGTTTAAATCTATGATTAAAACTACTTTATTGGCTTCAACCTAAGGGATGCTCAGGCACTCTTGGCCCGAGAAACCACTGGATCAGTTCCGTTGTTCGTCTTTTTCTTCTTTTCATTCTGGCCTATGCTTTCTAGGACCCATACAGTTAAGGACCATAATTCTAACTTCTGGGCTATTGATATAATGGATCAAAAAAGGGGCTGATGTCCGTGAGCCTGATATTGTTTTGTGATGGAAAGGTGCATGATTTGTCGCTGTTTCCTGATATAACCAAATACCAAATTGTCCTTTCTTTTTGCTTCAACCAAACTATCATCCATCACCACCCGGCCACCTGGCTAGAAACCGTAACAAAGTATGGCTGGTTATTAATTCAAGATTAACATCATCATTTTAGGCCCTATTTTGGAGTCATCACTCATCCAATGGTTCATCAAATGACCACGACGTAAATTAAAAGAGAGACATGCAACTAACAGCAAAAACTAATATTGGAACTACCATTCCTCATTCTTTGATACTAAAATAATCAAACTACCATTCCTAGCTCTTTGAATCTGTAAGTTAACCCCACTAGGTTCTAATCATTTTTGTTAATTATGATATCCTATAAATTTTAAGTTAAAAAAGTTCTCCTATCCCACGCTACAAATTTCTTTGTAAAAGAAAAAACCATATTTTCTTATTATCATTAATTACTGTAACAGCTCATTTACACACACATATATATATTCATGTACATATTTCATTAGCCCATGCCTCAAAACATGGTAACATTTGCTCATATTATACGTCGAATCAAACTAAACTAAGTAGACTAGCTAATACTGAGGCATATATAATTTAACAAACAAAAACTGGTTTACCGAGGCACAATTATTTGCGACAAAGAAAAGATTCCCATCTAGCTTGAGCCTCTTCCTAGCGACAGAAGCCATGTTACTGACAATTATTTTCACCTTGCCAACTCCAAACTATGTCTGCAAGGGCTGGCCTTAATTCTTCCTCGTAAAACTTGTTGTACTCAAGAGTGTCACCCGCGGACTTTGACAACTCCACCACTGCTACCTCCGGCGCCAGCTCGAAAACCTCCGCTGTTACCGCTAATTTCCCTTTCCTTCCTTCCACTTTGCCTTGCATCCTAACCTTGAATTCTTTCGTAGCTAACACCCTAAACTTCAACTTCTTCGCCGTGGATACAACCCTCGCCAGGGTTACCGAAGCCGAACACTTGAAAGTGAATAAAGAAGCTGGCTTTCTCTCATCTTCGAACAGATTCGACAAGTCAAACCCTGATGACATCGATGAAATCAATTCAAACGCGTTGTAAAATGGTGGCGGGGATGACTTCGTGGTTACCATTTCCAGCTCTCTATTGCTCTCAATCCCATTCTTGTCGCCGTTTTCATGTTCAACCAATGATGACATAGTCTTCGAAAATCCCTTCCGGAACCAGGGATTGCCGAAGATCCCCGGAACAGAAATCCTCTTATCAGGGTCAGCAACGAGAAGCTTAGAAATTAATCTCCGTGCGTCGTTTGAAATCCAGGGGGGAAACTCATATTCTGCCTTGAAAATTTTCCTATACATGTGCATAACATTTTCGGCTTGGAAAGGCAAAAACCCTGTCAGGAGAACAAACAAAACAACCCCACAAGACCAAATGTCAGCTTTGGCTCCGTCATACCCGTTCTTCCTCAAAACCTCAGGAGCAACATAAGACGGAGTCCCACATTGTGTGTGAAGCAACCCATCGTTTCTTAGCTGTTCAGGCAAAGCGGAGAGTCCAAAATCAGAGACTTTCAAGTTGTCATTCTCGTCCAGTAGCAGATTCTCAGGCTTCAGATCACGATGGTAGACGCCTCGACTGTGACAAAAGTCGACTGAGCTGACTAGTTGGTGAAAGTATTTCCTGGCTGAATCTTCCTTTAACCTTCCCTTAACTACCTTAGCGAACAATTCACCACCTTTGACGTATTCCATTACGAAAAAGATTCTTTTTTTGGTAGCCATAACTTCTTTGAGCTCCACAACATTGGGGTGACGAACCAGCCTCATGATTGCGATTTCTCGCTTTATTTGCTCCATCAAACCTTCTTTCTTGACTTGGTCTTTGTTGATAACTTTGATGGCTACACTTTCTTGGGTGGAAATGTTTTTCCCGTAATAGACCTTGGCAAAGTTGCCTTGCCCTAATACCCTCCCCATCTCCAACTTCCCAAAGATGATTTTCCTCGATCCATTCTTCTTCAAGCTGATAGTTCGATTCACACCTTGCTGTTCCATGTCTCAACTAAACTTCTCTCTAGTTAGGCAAAGGGAACATTTTTTTTTTAAACTATAAGAAAAGGTCATTTGGCTCACTAGAAGGAGGACACTTCCCCAGGGAACCGAAATGAGATATGGCTTGAAAATTTTTGGAATTTCTGAGGAGGTTGATTAGTGGGTGAAATAGGGGGAAATTGATGGGAAAAAACACTAGCGTTTGGGAAGGACGAAAACAAAGCAGTGATCGGTTGTCTTCTATTATAGCCATTGAAGGACATGAATTTTTGGGGGACTGCGGAAGGAGCGCCAAAGCCCATGGAAATGGAAGTTATCAGAGAAATTAACTACAAGGAAAATCGTGCCAATAAAATAAGGGACACGTAGAAAAATATTTGTGGGGTAAAGTTATATAACGACAAAACTTGGACTTAGGTCTGAAGCTTCCTCCTGTGTATAACCCTATTTGCCAAATGAGTACCCAATTCGACGAGACCCAATCTGAACGGCTCGATTAAATTGTTTATGTTCTAACCGATATCATGAAGAAATAAAATTTTACTCTTTAGTTATGAACCACTCGGCTGATATCAGTTTAATTATATGGATATTGGGTCTAAATTATACGACCTATTGCTTGTAACTTTGTACAATAAATGAAACTATGACCTTTGCTTTTTTTTTTTTAAATTACAAGAGGGAGGTAAAATCTTAATAATAATGTGATTAGTGCGGATCAGATTCATACTACATTTATGGCGGTATACATCTTAATTATTAGGCCAACATACAAGGTTTAAGTATGACAACCTTTTCAATTCATAGTTATGGATCCAGGCATCGCATATCCCATTTTAATTAAGATTTTAAGCAACCTCTTTGATTAAAAGTTGATGTTACACATAATTTAATAAATGTATATATAATCTCTAGTCACCTAAGTAGTTAAGAAGAAGAAGAAGGACTTAAATTAATAAACTAATTAATTGCGCCCCATCAATTTACTGTGTGAATGTGTGTAAATATTCAGCCTTTTTTGTTTTCGTTTCCTTTCTGGATTCATTTGAAGAGGAGAATTTTAGAAAATATATACCATGAAATTGAAATACTGAATTTGAACAATTGTGGCATTTCGGCTCTTTGGAATATATCTGGATTTTGGGCCTTTTGAACATTTGGATATCAGGTCCAACTCCCATTTTAATAGATAGCAATAATAATAAAGAAAATGATATAGGTTGAGAAAGCCGAATCAGAAAAGGTTATTAATTAGCAAACGATTTATAATTAAGATTTAGTTTATAACCAGGATCTTGCAGCAATACCTTTACTTAATTAAACCCTTACTGTTACTGGGTTTTTTTTTTATTTCTCAAATTCCTAATCAGTTTTCCTATTTGATGGAAAGACACATTAGAACAGAGATAACACATTTTATTTGACTCAATTATTCAACTAATATTTTTTTGTACTAAAATAGTTTACCATCTTGTATTCCATTCTTACTTGAGAATTTATAATTTATATCACCAACCTTTTACTTCATGAGTAAGATTAGAAATACAACTTTTGAATTTTAATCAAACAAATCATCTTTTAAATACATATAATTATAAAAATTCAAAATATAAATTTAATTTGTATAATTAAAAATTATAGGAGTGAGTATGATTTGGTTCGGTCCAAATCATCTATGATAATTCAATTCAATTCGCGACTTTTTTTTTACAATATTTTTGAGTTTTGGACTTATTTTAATAAAATTATCTATGTCTTTACAACTTTTGAACATTATTTAGTAGTCTTTTAAGTTTACTTTTTTTTTTAAAAAAAATTCAGTATAAGTTTTAATTATATTTATTATTATTTTAATATAATGTCTAAAACTATTCATATCCCTCTTTCAACCCATAATGTAATTCAACGCACTCAAACTCACGTTTTCATTAGCAATAATGTCACTTAACTTTTAAGCTTTCCTTTTTGTAAAAATGTGAAAGAGAGTTGTGAGATGTGTGATCATCCGAATACAATAAACGTGCTTCATATGCTCATCATCAAACTAATACTCAAACATCCCTCGTGTGACTACTTACTGTTCCTATTTCGGCTGGAAACATTTTTTAAAGAAAAAATGTGATGCACTTTTGAATTATTTCAGTAATAATTATAAAGCTAAAAAAATAACTATTAGGAGGAAGAAATATAAAACACAAATGACAAAACAAGTTGAAGGAAGAACGTAACCAAAGTCGTCTAGCGTGCGTTGATTTACAATTAAATTTGGGACGTTTATGATATTAGAATTGGTATACTACATTAAACATATATCAACAGAATACAAATTTATTTGGTCCCCAATAATTGGCTAGTTTTTAATAAATATATCTTCTTTTAAAAATAAATGACACAAGTATTTTTACGTACGAGGAGAGTGATTGACTTAAATCAATATAAATTCGAGTGATTTTTGATCATTCTGTAAATTTTTTTATATTATTACTATTTTGACAATACAATCATCTTATTTCATGCTCCATTCATGTAGATTATATATGTTAAGTTTGGTATAAACTAAAAATGTCTAACTATTCCTTTTATGTAAACAAAAAAAAAACTTTCAAATGTTAAATATATATTAATATATTGACAATATTTTACATCGATATGATAGAGATTCAAAATTTTACATGCATTTCAAGTATAAATATATTGATAAATTCAACATTTGGATATTATTAAAAATATTAATAATATAAAAAGTTACGGAATGATTTAAAACCACTCAAGTTTTATATGGATTTAAGTAGATCCCTCCTCTTTTTGTTAATATATATGGTACAAGTAAATAATTATGTTGCAATGTGTTGGGTCAAGACCGAGAAATTTGGACACAAATATTTACGTAGGAAACCCTCTATGAAGAGGATAAAAAACAATGGGTAAAGAAAACTTCACTATAACGGCAAAAATCGAAAAGGGGAGTACAAGATGAAGAAACAAATAAACCCTGAACTTGAAATACAAAGTTTTCCCCAAGTTCTCACAAATTCTCTTAATTTTTTGTTGTTGATTTTCTTTAACTATCTAGGGTTGTTAAAAGACTTATTTATAGCTGAAATCTGTGTAAAAATATGACAAAAACATCTCTAGAATAATTAGAGTTAGACTAGGCAAATATAACAGAGTTTAACAAGGAGAAGAAACTCAGTTAAGAAGGGAACACATCGCTATGTCGTGACGTCGCGTTTGGCTTGTTGGTACTAGTGTGTCGTATCGTTGGGACATCGACTCTTCCTTATAATGACGTCAACTCTGTTTTTTCTAAAATGCGAGGCACAATCCGTACAATAAATGAGAGAATGGAGTTAATACTAAACTTCATATTAATTAAGTTGAAATTAATACAAATTATTATTAAGAAAATAAATTTAGATAGTTAGCTATACTAATTAAAGATATCAAGAGCAATTAGAGAGTTGTAATAGTAAAAATATGAGTTATTCTTTTTAATTTGAAGACATAAATTATTTAGATAGTTTTTACAGTAAAAAGGTGTTTTTTCTACATTTTAAAACAATAAAGTAAAACCTAAAAATGTATTTATTTTTAACACTATTTTTTTAATTTGTAAGATTTTAATTAAACTAACGTGACTTTATTCATCAAATCAAACTTAATACATACATTCATAAAAATATTATGGATATGAAGAAAGAAAAAAAAAAGGAACAAGACAAAGAAAGCAGATGAAATTCATAATAAAGAAAAGAAAGTTGGAAAATTCAAGGGGGAGAACTTGACTGAGGTGGAATCGACCATATAACTAAGATAATTAAAATGATGGCGAAATGTTGGGTTCTTTCCCCACTGACTCCTCTCGTAAATATTCTGTAATTATTAAATTACTTAACTACTACTTTCTTATATGCATCATCAGAATACCATGATATCATGCATGGCGTCATTTTTTTTTTGAAACTTCCATTAGGGCAGCCATGCATGCATGTCTGTCTTTCTGCATATGTCATTGTTAAATCAAGAAAATGACTTGGTAAAGTTTTGGAATCTTTGAACTCCATTTAATTTAAGTATCATTTTTATATATTTACTTAAAAACAATATGTATAGATTCAAAATTCAAATATTTTATTTTTGTTTTTTTTATGCTAAATCATGTTTGTTAAAAAATATTAAAATTTTAAATTTAATAATTAAAGTTCAAAATTATATATTTCTATATTAATAATAATGTTGGTATTATTAAATTGAGTTAAAAATATAAATTTATAAAAAAATTGGGATTAAATTAAAAATTACGTTTAAAAGTTTTAAAATGAAATAATTTTTGGAGGAGCTAAAAATTAAATTTTCTTTTTGTTGATCACCGGAGGGAATAAATGTGTTTAGGGATTCAATCCAAAATTATTACATTCCAAACTCGATTGACTCAATTCCCCAAACAAATCCTACGTCATAAATAGTGTGTAAAAATTATGAATTGAATTTCCACTCATAATTCCTTTTATTTTTATTTTGTAAAAAAATAAAAAAATTGTAATATTGTAATGAAAGTTTTTAATTATCTACTAACAAATATTAAGTATAATGACAAGGTATAGTGCACTTTTAAGATAGATTCAAATTTTGAAGATAACATTATTTACAAAGCAACTACAACCCTAAATATAGATTATAAAATAAACATGGAAGTTGAAAAACAAAAGAGAAAATGTTTTATAGGAACAAAAAAAATAAAGATAAAAGTTGCTTTTGCTTTTAAATTTGAGATAAATAGTATTTAGTGTTTGAAATAGATAAATTTTTTTAATTTAATTTTTTAACTTTGATTCTGTTAAAGTATAATGAGGTGACATTTTGAGATTGTTTCACATTATTATTATCAAATTTCTTTATAATTTCTATATATTTTTATATTTATATAAAAAATTAAATTTAAATGCCAATATGGTATAATCTCATAGTGCTACATTATCACATCTGATGAAATCCAAGTTTAGTATCAACTTGAGAAAAAATACTAAATTTCAAGACTAATGTGAATTAAAAATAAGTTTAGAGATCAAATTGAAAAAATATTGTCAAGCTTAAGGATTAAGGTTTTGCTTGGTAAAATGAAAAAAAACTGAAAAGATGAAAAATTTAAGAGGTAGAAAACTAGAATAATGGAAAATATATATTTTCTTTCTGTGAGTGTGCTTGGTAGGAATGATGGAAAAATGGAAAGAAGTAATAATTTTATTTTTATCAATTACTTGGTAAAATTAAGAAATGAAAAAAAAAATTAAATAAATAATTTTGTACTAAAATACTCTTTTTTCTCATTTTATCTTCTCTTGTAATCTTAAAATAGAAGAATTGATTTTTATATATCAAAATAGAAAATAGTAACCTCTCCTAATTTCTTTCTTCTAACTTTTTTTTCTTACCTAATACACCAAAAATTCATTTTCTTTTAATTTTTCTTTCCCTTATCTCATTTTTTCACTTTTTCTTTAAAAAATATACCTTAAATGTTAATTTATCCTTTAAATTTTCAATAAGCCGACAGGAATCTCTAAAGTACCTTGAAGTCAAACTTCCTGTTTGAAGTTTAATACGGGAGTGCAGAGTTATGTGCTTTCTTTCAGAAAGGGTAAACGGTGGTTTTGTGCTGTGCTTTTTATAAATTGGAACTTTACGGCCCGCTCCAACTTTTCAACCACAATTCCAATTCAAAAACACGTGCAAAGAACTATGGCCCACCAGACTACCTATGCAATGCATCAGTGTACAGTGTACTCCGTTCTTTTCCATTTCCATTACATACATGTTATATAAATAATTACTTCTTTTTAATTAACTGATACTTTATTGTTGATTGCAGTAGTTAATTTGATAAAATTTAATTGATAATAGAAAGTTAATATATATAAAATGATAAATAAGAGTACGACACTTTTTATTGTTAAATATTTATTTGTTTATAATATTTTAATCATTATTGGGTAAAATTATTAAAATAAAATACTATTACCAAAGAATTAAAATATCCATCATGAAAATTAATTAGTGAATATTTTTAAAATTTTATATAACCAAATTTCTTAAGTTCCTTATTTACAAATATTAACATTGTGAAAATTGATAAATATTAATAGTGTATCAATATAATTGTAAACTATATTATTAGTGATAATTATGTCATGTTTTTAGTATATAAATTAGTGATAATTATGTCACACTCTTAATAAATTTGTCAAGTAGCATTTCAATTAATATAAAGTTGCATAAAAAATCATTTTGCACAAGTAAATTAAAAATAAATTAAGAGTATATAAATATTCAAGAAATAAATACATATCCAAACAAGTAAAAAAATATATTTAAAAATCACAAAATTATCGTCTAGCTGCCATCAAACTACTAGTGATGTTATTGCTTACTTTTGTCATTTCATTAGTACTCACATGCTTAACTTATTGAGTGGAAATTAATACATTTAGCATGTAAAAATATTTCGGGAGAAATAAAATTTGAATTTGCATCTATGACCTTAAATATTAGGTCAAGAACTTTACTTAATTTAAACTAGTTAATTGGATTCAGTTAACTAACTTTGAGTTTAAGTAAATTGGAATTGTAGTTTCAAACAAATTCACATCTAATTTCATCATAGTTAGGTTATTTTACGTGAGTCATTTTGACCAGAAGTCATTAATGTAGCCAGGCTAGTTAGATTAATACAAGCTTCATTGAATACCTTTATAAATTATGTACATCAAGTTGAAAATAGCATTTTATAATATTAAAACATCGACCTAGAATATGGATAACTGTTAGCTATATGTATGTTTTTCAATGAAGAAAAAAAGAAGAGGAGTAATATGTCTTCTCCAGACGTTTTTACGAATAAAATTGCTTGATATACTTAACATCGATAAAATTTGGATTCAAACAAAAATTTAAAAAGGTATTTTTCATATATAACCCGATGTTTGTTGATCCATAAATACATATGCTAATTAAATTTGATTAGAGTCAAGTTATTTATCCAATCCTAAAAGTAATTGCTTGAAAGTAAAAATGTTTGAATAAAAATGTATGCTCAAAAAATGGCTTTGGACAAAAAATAAAGTCCATTTTCTAAATGAGCCGGGCTTCGGATAGAAATTTTTGGTCTGGTCCCAACCTGACCATTTTGTTATTATTACTATTTTATTGTTATTATTTGTAATTTTATATTTTGTATAACTCTTATTTTATTGTTAATTTTGTTATTATTTTAAAGGAATTTACTTGTTAAGTTGTAATTATACTAGTGTTATTTAAATATAAAGACATTTTTAATATATTTTTAATTTGTTAGAAAACATATATTTTAATATTCTTAGTGTATTTAATGTATTATATTTTTTAAATTTATTTCCATATAAAAATAATAAAAATAATAATAATATGAAGAGGTCGAATCATATTCAAATTTAATATTTTTAACTTGGGCAGAATTTTAAGCTAATTTTTTAGACTAAATCCATCTAAACCATAAAAGATGACCACCTGACCTATGATGAATTGTAATGCTAACCCATTAATTAGTTGAAATTGGAAGAGAGGAGATAAAACGTGTCAAACTTTTGGTCTATATATCTACCATTTGGAATTCCTCTTTTGTCTTAAATATTCCAACTTGTATGTCTAAGGGCATCCATTTGATGACTTTTGCTCTCACTGTCAACTGTTTCATGCTCCACACCTAATTTATATTTAACATTTTTATTTATTTACGAATTAACTGCAATCATAAGAATTTTACAAATTTTTAATCTAAATTGGTGTTTAAATTAATTAAATTTTTAATTCTCAATTCAATCAATTAATTTAGTTTTAATTAAATAAATTAATAAAATCCATAAAAACTATTTTAAAAAATCAATTAATTTTTAACGATTCGTTAAACATTAATTTATAATTAATCTAAATTTTTATCCAAATCGATATATTGAAAACATATCCGCGGCTGAGCTTCTAAGACGATAAAATCATGAATCCTAACAAAAAAGAAAAAAAGATTTTCATTGAAAAGTTTGGAAGATGATGAACAATTTAAGATTTGTGTAAGAAATATAAATGTTAAACACGTACCCTCAATAAATAAAGAGATGTCACTATCTTACGCCGGACCAATAAAGATTTCAGAAGACAGAATCTAACTCTATCTTTGCTTTTCCGGGTGTAAAATTGGGGAGGGGATTCTCGTGAAAAAGAAAATTCGATTTTATACATGTTATATTATTTTTCATTAACTTATCCGAAAGATGCATGAACTTTTGAGATCTACTTGATGAAATTCAAAATTCTAATATTATTCTTCATATCAAACATACAATGCATTCTGCACCCATATGTTTTTTCGAACATATTCTTTTTTTCTTTTTCCTCCTTAATTTAATCTAATTTGGTTGGTATGATTATTTTTGTAATAATTTAGATACATAAATTCAAATATACTTAAATATATATTTATATCAAATTTTTAAATATAATTAATATTAAATTTAAACAAAAAAACAAAACATATTTACCAAAAGAAAAGATCAATTTTGTTAACAGCAGGTTTACTTAAATACAAATTAAAAAAAAGAGTAAAGAATTTATTCGAGTTGAAATGAGAAGTTAATAACTTTATTGAGATGAAAAGAATTTATAAGTAAACAACTTATATAATTTAATAAAAATCAAATGTTAATGACTTATTCATTCTAATACAAGTATAGGAGCTTTTGTAGACAAATGGTAAAATGATTTATTATTATTATTATTATTATTATAAGTGCAATTTCAAATATAATCACATATAATATATATTTGGAAAACCACAATCAAAATCAAATAATCACAATGCATTGATTTCAATCAATATATAAAAACACGAGGAATTTAAAATTTGATAAATGTAACATTTACATCGTGGAAAGAGAAATTAAAGAATAAAAAGGGTAATGGTAGCTAGCACCTTTACAGACGGGAGTGAGAGAGTGATTGGGGCGTAAAACTTAGTGAAAATGGTTATGTAAATTAATTGGACATAGACATAGAGCACCAAATGCATGAACTTATGAATTACTATCTTGGAAATTTAAAATTTACAGGTTCATTGAACCGAGCAAACACGAAATATATATACTCTTTTTTGTTCAAAGAGGAAATATATTCGTTGTCTAGTGGGAGTGAGTCATGGTCCACGCCCGAGTCTTGAGGTCTACGTACTTTTTCCCTTTTTTGTGTGTGTCGGAGTCGGAGATTGACTTTTGGAACCCCATTTATTTATCGTCTCCACCGTCCACTTTATTAAGTACAAACAGTTTAAACATGTGTTTGTCAAAGCGTTGACAATTTCCCATCTGTTTTATTCCAGAAAACAATCTTGAGTATTTTAACCCCAAAAGCTAAGTTTTTCTTTAATGGAATTTAACATTTGAGAATTTACAGAATCGGGTAAAAATAAACTGAAAGATTAGTTTTTTTTTTTTTTAGAAACCAATTAGTATTTTCTAATAAAACAAGAATCAATGTATTATTTAAAATTATTTTAATTAGATTAGTTGATTAATTTTTCTCCTTATCAAAACCATCACTATTTCTCTCCAGATTTGTTTTACTTGCCTAAATTTATTTTCATAAAGTTTAGATGTATTTAAGTTATTAATTTATTAATTTATGTATTGTAATGATTTAATTTTAATTTAATTATAGTTTGATTATAATTATATTTGCACTTGGAACCACTTAAAAAAATTTATTAATAAAATTTAAAGAGTTGTGTTATCTTGTAAATTTTTGAGATTTCATGTCATTATAAGCTAGACAATTTCTCTAATTATATTTTATACGAGCTAATAGTTATCAAAAAATTATTTTATATATTTTAAAATTGACTTTGACATGAAGAAAATAGAGTAGTTACCCTTTTAATGGACTGATAAAATATAATAAAAATATATAATTATATAACTTGGATCATCGAAATAACTTAGTGAAGATTTGGACCATCAAGCCTATGCCCTTTTTTCCGTAACATTTTTAAAATTTTATCTTCACATATTAAAAATTTTAAGTAATTGAAACCATCTAATTATTAATTTAGTTAGGGATAATAAAGTCAATCTATGGTTAACAATAACATTTTGTAAAATGATCCAAAAGAATATTTATATAATTTTAAATTTAATTTATTTATCGAGAAAAATAGCATATTAATCTACGGTTTAAATGTTATGTTTTGTTTATTAAAATTGAATCAGATTGATGAATTGAATATTGATTCCATCAGTATTATAAAATCGGGAAAAAATAAATTAATAAAAAATCAGTTGACTTGAGTGAAAATTTGGTTAAAAACTGTTTCAATAAAATTTAAGTTAATTTAAATATTTAAATTTTTTTATTATAATTTATAAAATGAATGCATATGGTTATTATTAATAATTTATGTTTATCAATTTTTTATTTTTACAAATTTTAAGATTTTTTGAAATAAAAATATTTTGATTTTTTATTTTACAATGATTGAGCTAATTATTTAATCATCTCTACACTCTAATAAATTATTCATTTTTTTATTTTTATTTTTTTGATAAAAATTCATTTTTTTATTTAGACACACACAAAAAATATAAATTAAGATGCAGAAAAAAAACAAATAGGAAATCCATAATTTGCAAGTTGTATTAAAAACAGACCTAACCACTTTTAAACACTCCAAGAAAACAAATAGATAAAAATTATAGAAATAAAAAAAATATAAATTATAAAAAATTGTAATGATATATAATACAAAACGAATGGAATAGAGGTATAAAAAGTAATATAATATGAGAAAGCACTTGAATGATAACAAAATTTCAATAGAGAAAAATTCTACTCACTCTAAAATAAAACATCATAAATAGGAGTGATTCATATAACTGGAGAATTCATCGTAAACATGACAAAAAAACAAAAATCCCATCACTTTTTTTTTTGTTGGAAGGAAAAAGAAAATAGATGTATTTAACTTTTTATAATAATAACTTAATAACTCTTTTATTATTACTTATAATAATTTTATTTTTATATACAATAAAAAATAATAATTATATTTTTATAAATATCATTTTATTATAAAATAATATAATCTCAATAAATATAAGAATTGGTCAACAATTAACTTCTTTCTCTCTCCCCAAAACAAGAAGAGGAGGAAAGAACACCCAAGGTTTCATTATGTTTATGGTGTGCTTGACTTTGACAAATACCCAAAGTACTTTTTTTAAGATTTTCAAACCAAATCGACAAGTAGTATCATCTAAATTTCTTATTTAGAAATTATTTTTTTGATGAGCACATTGTTCATGTTTGTGCTACTATATAATTAAATAAACCCCTCCTACTTTATAGCTCTATCAGGTTAACTCAAATCACATGCCACCTTCTTTCTGACTTGTTTATCTTATCTTTCTTTCTTCTTTCTTTATTTTTATCACCGTTGGCTCCAAATTTCCTCAGCCCTTTATTCTTTCTCTTGTTTTTATAGAATATATAGAATTCCTGGATTTGGTTGTTTTGAGCCAGTTGGGGACAACTTGAGTTGAAGGACTTCAAGCAAAACCTAGCTTCTTCTTCTTCGGAGAGTTTTGAGGCAATTTCCAGGTTTTTGGTAGATAAATTCGATCTGGGTCTTTGTTAAAAGGTTGAAATATAGCAGTCTTTTGTTGGGAGAAAAAAGCTATGGATACTTCTTCATGGGTGGATACTTCACTGGATCTAAGTCCTTCTTCAGATAGGCCCTTGCCACTTGACACTCCGGTACATCAAAATTTTGTTCTGGAAATGTTGTTGTGTTATTTCCTGTTTTCTTACTTGAATTTTCTTATACTGAGAAAGCTTTTCAATCTGTTATCATATGTTTCAGAAGAAGGAACCAAGTGGAAATGGCAACTTGATTGTGTTTGGAAAGAAACTTTCTATGAAAGAAGAGGTGAGTTTATGCATCTCTTATATATGGAAAAGTTCCAACTCCGAAATGAATTAAAATTAACATATGACTTTTTTTATTTTTTCTTGGGATGTGAAACTGAATCTAATGCTGTTTGTTTTGCAGAGTGGTGCTTTAGTGGAAGAATTGAACCGTGTCAACGAAGAAAACAAGAAGCTGACGGAAATGTTAGCAGCAATGTGTGAGAGCTACAATGCTTTGCAAAGCCAGTTGACGAATCTAATGAGCAAAATCCCAGTAAAAGAACTCAGCCCTTCAAAGAACAGAAAATCTGAAAGCAGCAGCAACAACAACAACAACGATAATTATAACTTTGGGATCATTGGAAACTCAGAGAGCAGCTCAACTGATGAAGATTCATGCAAGAAACCCAAAGAAGAAATTATAAAGGCCAAAGTTTCTAGAGTATATGTCAGGACTGAAGCATCTGATACTAGCCTTGTAAGATAATTTCACATAAAATATTATACTCTTCTGCGGATTTCAAGTACTCGAAGAAATTTACTTGATTTCTTATGCAAATTGGTTGAACAAATTCAGGTGGTAAAGGATGGATATCAATGGAGGAAATATGGGCAGAAGGTGACCAGGGATAATCCTTCCCCAAGAGCTTACTTCAAGTGTTCTTTTGCTCCAACCTGCCCTGTTAAAAAGAAGGTAAACCCTGGTTGGCTGGCTTCATTGCATTACAGTTTGTAAAATCAAAACTCTTTTGAAGTTCCAACCCACAATTCATCAAACATTTTCAGCTGAAAACAATTAAACTAAAGTTGATTTTGGGTTGACGTTTTTAGGTGCAAAGAAGTATTGACGATCAATCAGTGGTGATCGCAACATATGAAGGTGAACACAACCATCTTCCTCCTTCTCAAATGGAACCAACATCAGGTTCAGGCCACCGTGGTTCAGCCTCATTGAACCCATCTGGACCAACCATGACTCCAGACTTCGGCAAAACCAAGCCCAGTGGTAGTGATGTAGCTAGAATCTGCAGCTCCGGTCTGCCAAAAATGGATTCACCGCAAGTCAGACAATATTTGGTGGAACAGATGGCTACTTCTTTGACGAAAGACCCAAAATTCACAGCAGCATTGGCAGCTGCCATTTCAGGAAGAATGTTTCAGCAAAGTCCAGTTGAATAAAAAAAATGGGATGGAATTAATATCTCAAAATATAAGATCAATTTAGAGTTTTTTTTTTCTCGTTTCTATTTTAGGATTTATATCTGTCTTGCTGGGAAAATATACCGGCGGACAAAGAGTTGTTTCTATGATTTTGTCAACTATAAGTAGTAATTGTTATGAACTTAGAATGTTGTAAATACGACATTGCAGAAGAATTGGGGAAACACACAATTTAAAAACAGAATAGGACAGGAAATCTGTTCAAGCATCAGCTTCATGTAAATATTCTTTTCATTTTGTTTTTGTTTTTGAATAAATTGGTCTGTAAATTCACATTCCCTTCCTAACTTATAAATAAAAGAAAATACGTTTTAACGCACTCGAATTCATGTCCTCTTGCATTGAAAACATCATGTATACTAATCAAGCTAATATTTAATCTACATATTCTTTTCATTTTGAGTATAAAACATAATTGGTTCAAAAAAAGGAAAAAGAATAATTGAATATTTTCAGCTTTAAAATAAGTTTTGCGTACAAAAACTTTTGATAATAAATTCTATCAACATTTCTGCACTAATCGTTGTCAAATCACAAGGATGCTTGTGTTGGAGTATAATGAGGTTTTTCATTCTTGTTTTGATCAGCAACAGTTAAACATGCATGTGAATAGTTATACTATTATTTGGAATTTGTTATAATATAGTTTTTTAGGGAAAAGCGTATTTTATATATAAGAAATGGTAAAAAAGGGAGTAAAATGAGTCATTAAGTCGAAATTTAAAAAAGAAATCAAAGTTGTGTTGTAAAAAGACAAAAAGAGGAAGAAAATAAGAAAAGCCATCGACAACTTGGCTAAGTTGGATTCCAAGCGTGTGCGCCCCCACATGCTACAGTCCAAATTCCGTACATGAAAATTAGTCTAAAGCCCAATGACAAGGCCATCAAAGCCAGCTGAGGACCATAATTGCCAGTCAAATGAATTACCTTTAAGTTTTATTAAAATAACATCAAAACAATACAATATAATTATACAACTCACATAATTTCGCAAAAAACATATACATATATATTATATAAGCTCAAACTCAAATACGTGGATAAATTCAAAATCTATATAATATAAACATAAAACATAAAAAAAAAATACAAACAAACAAACAGCAATTAATTATTGTTACAATTACAAACAGCGGGACCATTAGCATTAATTATCAGTCCATATTCTAAAACACGTTTTGTTTACCCATGTCCCACGCCAGATTGCATTGCCAAGATTTTCCAGTTTCTAAGCTGAAGATGTTCTCAGCCGCCTCACCTGATATGACAATTCTTACAATTCTTCTTCAAAGTTGTTAAAGTTTCTTGAAATGAAGATTTCTACCGTATATAGGTCCCATTGGCATTTATGATATGCAACATGTTTCCCCCTATTTTTTCTACATAAGAAAACATTTTGTACACAAAACATTCCCCCACAACACCAATCATCATCCACCATATTCAAATGGTGTGAAAGATCTCAATCAAATAACAGTAAAAACAAGAAAAATACAAACTCTCATCCCAAACCCCCATACCAGATGAAATACTATATACTTAGAAACCCTGAGTCCAGGCAAGTTATCCCAAGGCAGTCGTCTCCTCAACTTTTTTAGTTTCATCATTTGCTTCATCATTGTTAACTTTTCCCCTTGATTCCACCCCTGTTATGCATTCTTGAAACCTAAAGCAACTCATAAGATGGTCATTAGTCAATCCAGCCACTTGCATGAATGAATATACAACTGTAGGCCCTACGCTTCGGAATCCTCTTCTGATGAGGTCTTTGCTTATCACCTCTGATTTTGGACTCTTGACTGGAACCTGCCGAGGGTACCGAAATTGACCAACTATTGGCTTGTGATTAACGAAGCTCCAAATGTACTTGTCAAATGACCCAAACTCATCTATTACCTGCATATAACAGAACTTGCTGTTAAATAATAAAATCTACTGTGAGTGTACTTTAATTCACTGTGTTGTAAATGAATCAGAGCCATTTATATAGATGGTTGTTTCACTATAATATGTAACTTAGCTAGGGCTTTCTTTGCTAAACACCGGTGAGTGGTGACAATAAGAGCTTGCTTCAAGAGTTTGAATTTTACTTCTGCAATTTGTAAGTAGAGATTAACAAATCAATCATGAGAATAAGTCCATGCCTTGCATATTTGGTGTCCATTTTCAATGATGCCTCGAATCTTGAGTTCTGATAGCAGAGAGCTGGCAGGGCTTCCAGGAGCTCCTATCTTTTTCTCACTTAGTTTAGAAACAGCCCTTGGATCAAACTCCAGAAAGGTGTCCCTGCATACAAATAAAAGCCAAATTTAGCATCAATCACAACAAAAACCCACCTATAAAAGTAAGTATTTTATACATAATACTCGCTACAAATACTTGAAAGCAAACGTGACAAGCACTACAGGCCTCACAGTTGACCGACTTTCAAACACAACTGTTCATAGAGTATGAGCAATACCTAAACAAATGTCTTTTGCTAAGGATGGTAGGCCATGTCAGTTCAGCCAAAGCACCTGATAAGCTGAGCAATTCAAACAGTTTCCTGCATATACAAAATAAACAAGCCAAGGAAGTTAACATCTGAAATTTCATGCAGAAATTAAAAGAGGAAACAAAGGTACAGCCAGATGAATAGTGCAACCAAATTACATACTTGTCATCATGAGCTGGAACTCCCCATTCTTCATCATGAAAAGCGACATAACAAAGATCTTTCAAAGAACAAAAAGCAGTTAGTATTTGCAAATGTTTATAAAATGATACAAGTTACCTGAAAAATACACTAAAAGCAAGTGGTACATCAGTAGAAGCTGTAGGACTTTCGTGGGGAAAGGTCCCAAAAGCCTTAAAGAACCGTGAAGGAGAAAACTATAGCAGAAGGACTTAGAATCAACAAAACAAAAACATACTTACGAAAGGGGGCAATGGATTTTAAGCAGCCGGAAATTGTAAAAATGAATGCAACTCGACATAAGTGTAATCAGCCTAAAGCCCGATGAAAAATTAGCTAAAGAATTTATTTTACCTACTTTACCCTATGACTGAATTCCAAAACCACTTACATTGTGATCAATGTTTTGCCCTTTTTGTCACTTAATTTGAATCAGATGCCCCTTTCTATCAACTGGATCCATATACATTAGATTGCCCCACCATATTTGTGGCCCTTTTCCTATGCAATAAAAAATCAATCTGAAATTGGCAAGAAAATTGCTAACCTTGGTCTATCTTTCTCAAGACCTCCATTTAACTTCAACCCAAACCCTTCCATCTGAACATCTCTAGAGAACTTAGCCTTAATTAAGAATAAAATATTATTCCATCTCAACCTGGGGCAAAGCCTCAAATAGTTCATGCACTCAATTAATTGTTGGATGCACAGCAGGTTTTGGGTTCTAGTCTTATTTCCTGCGAATGCCAATATTCCTTGTAATTAAAAAAAAAAAATTCAAATCCATCTGTAATTCTCTGTAATTCTTGACTAATAGCTTCAGGTCTAGCTTACCAGAACAATCATAAAATTCCATTCATAAATTATATTCATAGTATTTACAAGATTAGATCAATCAGAAATTACTAAGATAACATCAATTTTATAGCATTGTGAGTCTACTTGGACTCAGAGTGTCAGATATGATATGTGTCTGACACGAGTATGTTTATTTTTGTCTAAGTTTTTCCAGGTATTTGGAGGGTCATATCCTCATGGCTCATGCCCATGTACGGAAATGTGTTGGACACATAGAGATACAGGTACTTTAAGAAAAATGAAATATTGTTCATGGAAATTAAATGCAAGTTGTACTTTACAACTAGGAATCTTCAAACACACGCATAGCCAGACAGATATAACCTGCTGCTCTAGTTGAAACACTGCAGATCTAAAACAAGAAGAAAAGAGTCTACTTTTTCTTCACATGTAATATAAAAGGCCACACATTTAGGTGTAGCATGAAATATTGAAATAAAAAGCTTAGAGTTAAGATACACCATTTTCAATGGCTTGTTCTCTGATAAATTTGCTCAAAGTATGGGATGGTCCAGATCATTAATGTAGAAGTGTCAGGCGGGCCAAATTTACAGCCATGCTCAAACACTGAATGGTGTACTATTCAGGTGAGTCCAAAGTTAGGTTGAGATAAAAAGTAGCCATCCCATTCTCTAATAAAATGCTAAAGTTGCATGGTTTTAGACAAATGGTACATTCTAGCAAATACAACCTAAGCCAAAACCCCAAAAACTATCTGCCATAGCCCAAATATAATAAAGGAAAACAAGACTGTCCAGAATGCTTAAGAAAAGTTATGCTTTCACGATTGACATCCAAATCAAGAAAACTTGCAATTATTGCAAACTTCAAGATGTGAAAGAATATAGTATATAGGGAACGCAAACAGCCACTAAAGCATTAATCTTTCTCCCCCCTTTCATTTTGAAGAATGTACCAAATATATAGTACAGAGCTCTTCAATATTACCTATCTATTCCTTCCAGCATATGCAGCAGTAAATATTTGATGCTGATACTGTAAAGGAAAAGAATAAAAACAAACTACACCTTCTACACTAAAGAAAAAAGAAAGAAGCTATATCCTTCCTAGCAGCATAAGAACTTCTATATAGGATCAGATAATTAAATAGAAAGCTATTCAATCAAATTTTGCTTGCATTTCCAACCGAAAGGATAACAGCACTCTTAAATAGCTTCAAATGTCCTTAGAGTAAAAATCTTCTCAACCGTCAGAATGTTTTGTTATATGAATACCCTCTAATATAAGTGTCAAAATCAACAATGAGCCAACTTCAAACTTGGTTACTAAGCAACCAGCAATCTCCTTTCAACAACTACTATAAATGATACAAAAAAGATGTGTTCCTTGCTATCTATGATGACCCACGGTACATAAATTTATATACTATTAATGAACCAAATGATGCCATCCCATTAAAAATAAAATTGTCTGTATTTACTATTCAAAACTTTTAATAAAGTGTCATTATTTAGTTCACGATAAGTGTATAGATATATACACAAACAATGCATCAAATATAAACTCGTAAAAAAGTAAAAAAGGAAGGACTCGACTAGTGTAACCTGTGTCAAGTTGTTCCTCAATTCTTCTAATTAAAATCAAACCAACGTAAAGGGGTTACTACTTAGACAGAATATCTCCTTCAGCCAATTTACTCAAGACCGGTCAACAAGTTCTAACATGATTCAACTATTTTAACATAAAAATCAACTCCAAAGCACAAGATATATAAGGAATGATACCATTATTACGAATCATGAGAACCAAATAATCTAAACTTAAAGAAGACCAGAAAACATTAAAAAACATACCCGAATTGGTTGTGACCCATCCACATCTTTTCTTGTTATCCAAGCAACCACCTTCCCATGAATCCACCACAATCACCCCACTCTCCCCTTTCGGCCCACTTTGCTTCCTCCTCACTCCAACACCGATTCCATGTTTACCACCCCGCCGCCCTCCTCCGCCAGTCATCCCACTCGACGACGACCCTGCCGATGAAGACGATGCTCCTCCGTCCGACAAGCACGACAGACTCATCGAAAAATTCCCCGCCATCCTTTCCTGCTGCCTCAAAATCGATGCAGTCAAAGTCAACGATTGAGGGGCCGGCGTTGGTTTCTTCTGTGGAGTTAACAGTTCTTTAACCTTCTCTTTGTCTTTTCCCTCAGGTGTTTGCTGGACTGGTTTTTTGGTCGATTTTGATGCCGGTTTTGTCGGGACCTTGTTCCCAGCCGGACCCAGAACCGACCTCGCTTCCATTTCCGTTGCAGTGTTAGCCGACCTTACCCTCGGCGGTCCCGACATTTACGGCTCAATTTTTTTTATCATCTCAAAATTTCGCTACAAAAGTTTCTAATTTGAAGCTTTCTTGACTAAACAGTGAGCTTTGGAATCAGTAATTAAAGAGTAATGGAGTGAAAAGGAAGGTTAAGAATCGTAGGGCTAAGGTGAGAGAATGCTAGTGGAGAAGAAAGCTGGGAGGACACAAATTTCGTGCTGCATTGGTGATATTAGAGAAATTTTGTTACAAGCAAAATACTGGAAGTGGGTCAATTGTTGTTTTCGAGAATGGTGTTGTTTGGGTGGTAGGAAAATGAGACGAGAAAATCAGGGGGGAAAATAAAAGCTTGGTGCTTTCGAGGGAACTGGGTGTAATTTTCGGTGGTGAGGGGGTAGTTTCGGATATTGATGGCAAAAAGCAAAGAATCAGAGGGATCCGCCAATGAAAGAGCGCCACGTCAGATAGGGTTTGGGTTTTTAAAAGGTTGTTTTTTGTTTTGTCCTACTCCGACCCGAGTCCGCATTAGCTGCGAAAATAATTAAATGTATCTATTCTGTATATTAATTTTGGGAGTCCTACAAATTCAAAGGGTATTTTAAAATGTTTTTAAGGGTAAAATTACCAAATAAATTTATTTGCAACAAAAAAGAAAAAAAGAAAGATTATATGCACAAAATAATAGTCTATGCTCCTTTTTCCAAATTTATAATAATATGTATCAAAAGACAAATTTAATATTTTCTTGTTCTAACCTAGCTCACATATGAGGATTGTATTAAGAAAAACGCAGTCAAGGGTGGAATTGAGAGTCCTGAAATGTTGCAGTATTGTTCTGTGATTATCCAATAAAAAACAAAAAGACATACGCTTAGGTTAGGGACCCACTTATCCAAGTTCCTTCCACACATTCATATCCTAATGCCCGGAAAAGTTCACACAGGCCTAGAAAACCAGTAAAAAGAACTAAAAGAAATTGAAAAAAAATTAAAAATCAATGGCTACTACTGTACTACCCAAAGCTCTTTCTCCATTTCTTTCAAATCCATCTTCACTTCCTTCTGCTCACTTAACAGCTAAGCCACCATGTTTAAGGCCACTAGACCACTCTCCATGCACCAAAACTAAGCCAAGTGTTCGAACCCATGCTAAGAAAAAGAACCCATGGCTGGATCCTTTCGAAGATGATGTGGAAGACCCCTTCTCGGAATATGGTTCATTGTTCACTGATGGCAAGCAAGAAGAAGATCCTAGGCCCCCTGAAGACCCTGATAATCCTTACGGTTTCTTGAAATTCCCAAAGGGGTTCACCGTGGAGTTGGCTTCACTGCCTTTGAAAATCAGAGGTGATGTCAGGAGATGTTGCTGTGTCATTTCTGGTGGTGTCTATGAAAACTTGTTGTTTTTCCCTGTGATTCAATTGATCAAAGACAGGTATAACAATAACAGCAACCAAAATGTTGAAGCTCTGATTTTGGGTATGAAATTTCCATCTTTAATTGTTAATATATTTTGATCAGATACCCTGGTGTTCAAGTGGATATATTGGCATCAGAAAGAGGAAAGCAGACATTTGAACTGAACAAGAATGTGAGATGGGCTAATGCTTATGACCCTGACGATGACTGGCCTGATCCTGCTGAATACACAGACATGATTGGACTTCTTAAGGTTATTGGCTTTTCATGGATGAAAGTTTGGGTATTTAACAATGGTTTTCAATGTTTTCATGTAGCGTCATATTGGATTAAATTGAATGTAGGTTGTGAAATTGCAGAATAGGTACTATGACATGGTTTTGTCGACAAAACTGGCGGGTCTTGGCCATGCTGCCTTCTTGTTTATGACCACCGCTCGAGATAGAGTGAGCTACATTTATCCAAATGTGAATGCAGCAGGTGCTGGATTACTCCTTTCTCAATCTTTTCCTGCAGATAGCATGAATCTTTCTGATGCTGGATATAACATGTGAGTGAGTTTTACAACAAGCCACTAATTCATATACTTTTGGTGAATTAGAAAAGCTTTGTTTTAAGAGAAAATGATTACGGTTCGGAATTCAATGTTATGTTTTTGGTTTAAGTGGGGTCGTACTGCTATAGGTACCATCAGATGGTTGATTGGTTGGGAAGACCATTTAGGAGTGTTCCGAGGCACGAGGTTGGCCCCTTAAGAGTGTCGATTTCGAGGAAGCTGAAGGAGGTTGTGGCAGAAAAATACAGAAATGCGGGTGTAGAGAAAGGGAAATATATAGTGATTCATGGAATAGAATCGGATTCCAAGGCTTCAATGCAGTCTCGAGGTGATACTGATTGCTTGCTCCCCATTCAAGTATGGGCTGAAATAGCTGAGGATATAAGGTATTATTACCTGCTCTCAAGTTGTACGGATATGAGGGTAAATCGACATGCACTTTTGAGTTGCAATAACATAGTAGACTAGCTGATAAACTTGAGTTGAAAGAGCATGATCTCATCACTTTTGACAACATTGACTAAAACTAGTTATCAAGTTTAACATAATCAAATATCTTATGTTGTGCCAACAGGGGATTTAAGCCACTTTTTGTCATTCCACACGAGAAAGAAAGAGAGAATGTG
Organism: Gossypium hirsutum; assembly: GCF_007990345.1. Lineage (NCBI taxonomy): Eukaryota > Viridiplantae > Streptophyta > Magnoliopsida > Malvales > Malvaceae > Gossypium > Gossypium hirsutum. The sequence goes on along the minus strand of NC_053428.1, from coordinate 11,557,563 downwards.
GAGGAAGAAGTAGGAGATGATGCTAATATTGTTTTCATCACTACCCCAGGGCAGGTTTGCACTTTTTTCAACTCATTTTATAATCAGAGAAGCGTATACGAGTATTCTCAATGTTTTCTAAGGTTTTCATATACGTATAGAATCATATTTCTATATCCAGTCCAAATACTTTAGGAACAATGAAGAGTCAGGGTAACAACCCTTTTTAACTTGTCTGCAGAGATGAAAAAGAAACATACTATGTTTCAAAGTCTGACACTGGAAAGATCCATTAATTTAAGCTATGCTTTTGATGATTCTTTAGCTAGCTGCTCTGATAAATGATTCAGCCGGGGTGATCGCTACAAACACAGCAGCTATACAGCTAGCAACTGCACGAGAAAAACCAAGGTGAGTGTCTCTAGATTTATGTAAAATCATTTACATCAAAAATATATGTAAATCTTGAAAGGGGTTTTGTAAATTTGAGTGCAGCATCGGCTTGTTTTGCTCAGATGAAAAGGGGAAACTGTTTGTTCCTAATGCAGAAGAGAAGAAATGCGCCGTTGTCTCATCCAAGACAGGAAAGTTGATAGATATTGATGTGGAGGCTGTTAAACAAGCCATGCAAATATTTCAACGGTCCCTAGCTCTTGTATAGGAGAGGTGTTCATATATATATATATTTTTGGCTACACTCTTGTGATTCCTTTTCTTTCCTATTCTTTCCTTTTATATCTATCTTCAATGTTTCTATAGTGCAAAAGCAGTAATAAGTTACACACGTCTTCGCTTGACAAGTACCCAAAAATGAATTATAGTGTTAAATATGATCTCAATTCACGATTAACTTGGTTGGTTGCATGTTATGAAAAGGGTGATGTTCAGTGTTGGGTATAAAGTGGGTTAAAGCCTTATATCCCAAAACAATCGCATAAGAGTCGGGGAGTTTCCACCATTAATTCAAGCACTAAATTTAGGAAATTTGAGGGCCATGTAGGCTATTTGCTTTCCCTTGTGCCTGCCAATGTTGTGAGATTTTATATTTGGATACGAGACGAAGGGAAGAAGTAAATTTTACTAAATATTTAGTGACTTAACTATGAATATAATACAAAGGAAAAGTAAATATAAAAGACTGAGCTTTATGGGCTTTGAACTTCCTGTGATTAGGAAGAAGAAACTGGGCTATGACATTGACTGCCCTATTCACATTATGAAAAGCCTCTTCTCCTTTGCTTTAATTTAATAAAAACAGGTACGGAAATTGAGATTTCATAGTTCATGAATTCGTTTTATTCGTCTATTCTTGTACCTCATTATTATGTTTATTATAATGCAGATAATATAGATTTTAACGCATCAAATCATATCCTTGTTTTGTTTGGCGTCCAAATTGTTAGATTGACGTTTTGACTTTTTTGGATGTGGAGGTCATATCAGCTTAGCTCACTTGGATCTTTGGCCCAATCTTTATCCAAATCAAGTCATGTTTTGGGTGTTATATATTTATATTAAATTTGGATTATGGATCATTATCCTTTGAAAATGCGAGTGAAAAGATACGTTGGAGTTCGATTAATATCTAAATTGAATTGCTATTATTATTAATTGAATTAATTTTTTTCAAATATATTAATTGAACCAAAATATTTTGGTTAATTCGATGGGTTAATCGAAATTTATATATTTTTGTCTTTTGGTTAAAATAAGTATAAAATATATAAAAATATACATTGCTAATGTTCATTTTCTTTTATTTAATAGTTTAAAAAATTTTAAATGAGGGTGAAAATAACAAATAAAATATTAGAAACACTACATAAGTCTCGAAAACAACAAATATTTCAGTTAGTTGGTTAATTTGATTAATTACCCAAATTCAAACCGAATTAATTAACCAATAATCAAAATTTAAAAAAATTATTATCGACCTCCGACTGAATTAAATTCGATTACCGATCATTTAACCGAATTAAATCAATTATTTAAGTTTTAAATCAAACTGTAGAGACCCTTAAAAACACGTATAATAATGTTATATATACGAAGATGATGATAATTGTGAACCATCATTGGTTTTTGATTATTGCATGGCTAATGGCTACGTGGTTTTGATCCTTATCCACTTCTACCACTATCCCCATTATTTCCTTAATTTCTAAGAATATTCCACTCATTTGCCATTTCCCCTCTACCATAAAATCCTTCAATCTCATAAACTTGGATAAGATCAATGAAAAGAGTGAAGCTATGTATCAACTACTCTCTATTTTGTTATTTAATCACTTAATTCATCATTATGATTGATGAAGATGATCTATTTATATCTTCAACTTTAATGTTTGCAATTCTTTTTTTTTTTTTTTTTTTTGAAGTTCATGCAATATGTTTTCTTACTTAAAACCGCTTGCAAAGGTCAAATTCTTATTACTATAACTAAAATATATATAGTATAACAAATGAATAATTAACAAGGAAAAAAAAATGGGTTCTTAGTATTTCGATTTTGTTTGCATTTTTAAAGACATTTAGCTGACCTAATTAAATTGATGTGAGTCGAATAATAATTAGGTTACCTGAGAAAATGTAATTATCAGTATAGTATCTACATAATCTCGCTAATTGCATTTTAAAAAATAAAAAAATATCAAAAATAATAATGACTATCCAATTAAATAATTTCTCCTATTTTCAAATACCTAAAAGAATAGTACAAATAATTACACGTAAATTCAATTATTAAGATTTTTTGAATCATATTAATCTTCAAAAGTCTTAAGATTAATTTTAATTAGGTTATTTAAGTTATGAGGTAGAGTGATATCATGCAATTGACATCATAAGAATTTGGAAGGTATGAAATGGAAAAATAAATGATAAAGAAAAATGTAATGACTTCAATGGCTATAATTCCACCTCTGATCTTTTGTAAAGCAACTTTAACCACTTTATACTTCTTTTGTTATTATACCAGTCAATAACCCATCAAAGTTCTTGTAAACCTGAATTCTGATTCTTATTCCTCAATCAACATGTTTGATATGTATATATATATACATATCCAAATTCACTATTCAAAAACCTTGATTTGAACGAATTTCACTTTTGATCAAAAGAGTAAATAAAGTTTTTAATCGTGATATGTCGTTTGCTTTTTAAGCTAACCATGCATTGAATAATTTTGATTATGTTTATTAGAAAATTCTTCGACTTTTCATAATTTTTTTTTGAATATATCCTAAAATTACACATTAATTTTAATTCAATATGTAAAATTATACATAAATATTGATTTTTTGTAGTCCTATACATGATATTTTAATTTGATTTATTTTTCATAAACAACTAACAAGATTATTGATATTACGATATAATGTTTTTTTACATTTACGCATTACATACACAAATTTTTATACTTATCCATTATAAAAATAAATTGTAACACCCCTAACTCGAATCCGTCGCCGGAATAGGGTTACGGAGCATTACCAAAGTTTATAAACCAAACAGATAGAAAATGCAAACATTTCATATCATATAGCATTCAAGTAAAAAAGAAAAAAAGAAAAACCAATCAAAGTCATACATATTGTCCCTTATACGAGCCATCGAGCCCAAAATACATATTAGAAACAAATCGGGACTAAATTGGAAACTCAGAAAATTTTTCGAAAAACTTTCAAACTTTTCTCAAATGTGTAGGGGACACACGCCCGTGTGGCCAGGCCATGAGTCTCAGACGGTCAAGAGACATGCCTGTGTCTCAGGTCGTGTGGACATTCGAAGTAGGGACATAAGGCCGTGTCCCAGTCCGTGTCCAAAATTAGGTGCTTACCGACTTAGGTCACACAGACAAACCACATGCCCATGTGCTAGGCCGCGTGAATATTCTGTGTAACACCCCCTACCCGTATTTGTTGTCAGAATAGGGTACAAGGCATTACCGGAGTTTACGAATTAATTTTTTTTTAACTCAATATAACCTCTTTATAGATATCTAACCTTCCCTGCAATTTTAAACCAAGACCAATCCACATCGACCAATCCAATTCAACATATTTTCAAGATAGATTCATGCATATTTATAAGATAACCTCATCACATACCAAAACCAAGATTTGTTAGCCATACCAATGGCCGACCTTACATTCATTTCACATTAACATTTACTTTATTAGCTTATACATGCCATTGATTTCCAAAATAAAGTTTCTTTATATACCGAAATCTTGAGGTTGATAGTGTGATGTGTCTCTGACCGAATCTGACCTCCAAGCTCTTAACACTACAAAACAAGGGAAAAGGAAATAGGGTAAGCACTTTATGCTTAGTAAGCTCATATAGCAAGAATTATACTTAACAGGGGAAAAGGAAATAAGGTAAGCACTTTGTGCTTAGTACGCTCATGTAACAAGAATTATGCTTACCTAATATTTTCAATACAATGCAATAAACATTCATATATCCATTCAATGCATTATTACCCTAACATGCACAAACTCAACATTCAAGTTAGTCCAATAATTTCCATGTATCAATAATATATACCATGATTGATGAGCTCAACAATACCATGATTTCCATTCCCTTGTTATTTTTCCATCTTTATCCCGTTGAATTTCTTATAATTTCGATGGATTTTACAATTCCGAGTCTGTCAATTCATATTCATGTGCGCACATTTCCATTTCAGAGAGCACATTCCCGCGAACCCCATCCTTACAACGGGATTACCAGTCTAGGCTAAATCCCCTGTAATATAAACTCATAGAGTATTGTCGGTGTAACGCTCCTAACCCGAATCCATCACCGGAATAGAGTTACGGAGCATTACCGGAGTTACCGATTTATTTATCAGATATTTCATTTCATCTAACGTTCATATTTGGAACCACTTAAAATCAAACACATTGTCCCTTAACGTACTTATTTTTCTCGATATGTTTTACTTGAATTTATTACTCGTCTCAATTTAATTAATTTCCTCGTATCAACGTATCAAAAATAATTACCTATTTACATGTCATGATAAATATCTTTCTCTTGCCATTTCTTCATAAACATAAATCAGGTAATTCATTATATCGATATTTCATGCTAGCTGAATATTCATACATATTTTCCTCCTCCTCCTCTCCATTCCACATCCTTAATTTATATAACATGCAACAAGTAACATTATCAATACTTTCACTATTTACTTATATGTATAGTCAAACTGTCCATTTGCGTCATAGTCATTAAATTATTTATATCTTAAGCTACAGAACTCAAAATTATTTACTTACATATCTTATTACCATAAAATTTTTAGAATTTTTGGTTTAGCCAATAAGTACAGTTTATCCTTGTTCTGCTGTCTGACAGTTCCGACCCTTCTTCACTAAGAATTAATTATCTCATCATACGAGATTTGGATGATGTTACTACTTATTTCTATTGAAAATAGACTCATTAAGGATCTTAAACATATAAATTTAATCCCTTAATTATTTTTATCCAATTTTTTATGATTTTCCAAAGTCAAAACAGGGGAACCTGAAATCATTCTGACATTGTCTCACAAAACTTATTATATCTCATGATTTACAATTTCATTGCTTACACCGTTTCTTCTATAAGAAACTAGACTCAATAAGCTTTAATTTCATATTTTATTCATTCTCTAATTCGATTTCTACAATTTTTGGTGATTTTTCAAAGTTAGACTATTGCTGCTGTCCAAAACTGTTTTAGTGCAAAATATTGATTTTCATTTTGCCCCAAATTTCATAGTTCATACAATTCAGTCCTTGCTCAATTAACCCCTCAATTAAGCTAATTTTCTCAATTAATACTTTTCCTAGACATTATAAGTTATTTCATAACTATTGAAATTCATAATTTCCACATAAAACTCTAACTTCAAACTCTTTTACAATTTAGGTCCCAAACATTCACTTTCTATTCAATTCTTTCAATAAAATCAGTATATAAACAATTTAAAGCTCTAATTCCATGCCAAATCATCATATACTTCCAACACATATTCATAGAAACTTTAAATTTATTTCATAGAATCAAAAACTAATGAATTCAACAAGTGGACCTAGTTGTAAAAGTCACAAAAACACAAAAATTTCAAGAAATAATCAAGAATTGAACTTACTTGCAGTAAAAATATGAAAAACCAGCTTAAGGGAACTCTTCCATGGTGTTTTTGCTGATGAGAATGCAGAAAAATAAAGAGAAATCTAGATAATTCCTCTTTAGTCCTAGCTTTATTAAGTAAATTTTCCAATTTTCCAATTTTGCCCTTAATTCTCCTTATTTTCTTGCTGATTTCATGCCCTTGCCGTCCAGTCCAAATAGACCTTGGGTCTATTTTCCTTTTAAACCCTCTTACTTTTATCATTTAAGCTATTTAATCATTTCCCACAATTTTGCATTTGATACAATTTAGTCCTTTTTGTTCAATTAGCTATCAGTACTTTAAAATTTCTTGACGAAACTTTAATACTAACTTATTAACACTCCATAAATATTTATAACCATAAATATTTATAAAAATATTTATGGCTTGATTTAAAATTTCGGAGGTCTCGATACCTAGTTTTCGATTCTAATTTTTTTAATATATATATTTTTAGTACAATATTCATTATTTCAAAATTTTTCCTAACTTCACGTTTAACTTATACTCACTAAATTAATAATATTTCCTACTCATTTGTCGGATTTAGTGATCTCAAATCACTGTTCCGACACCATCGAAAATTAGGCTGTTACAGTCGGGATTACCAGTCTAGGCTAAATCCCATGCAACAACAATTACTCTAATGAGCTTGGATCTGAATTACCAGTCCAGCTAAATTTAGACCCTAATTCGAATTACCTGTCCGGGCTAAATCTATTTTACACATATTCTTCGAGAGGACTTATATCAGGATCACCCGTCCGAGCTAGATCCTTTTTATCGTCAATTCCTTTTCAATGATCCATCGAAATCCATTCCATCCAACAGGGATTTATTTTCCTTTTTTATCAAATATTATCAATATTTCATCAATTATCATACAATAAACGTTCAAATCATATTCACGTCAATAACATACATTTCAAGCATTTAAAAATATAATTCAAGTTACACGAACTTACCTTGATTCTTGTTCGTATACAAAAATCCACTAATCCCAAACTTTTTCCTTTCCTCGATCTAGCTTCGTATTTGAATTTTCTGAATCTAAATAAATAAATTTAATCATCAATTTAATACATTTCATGTTCATATGTAACATTCTCTATAATTCCGTTATTATTTATAGTTCATTCAAAGCTGTCTACTTGAGTTGTAGTCACTAAATTATTTATATCTCAAGCTACAGAATTCTAAATTAAAAACCGCTTGATGTTTCTGGAACTAGACTAAAATAGCTTTCTACCATAAAATTTTCATAATTTTTGGTTTAGCCAATAAGTACAGTAAAATCTTCAAACTTACCCTAATTCTGCTGTCTGACAACTTCAACCTTTCTTTGCTAAAAATTAATTATCTCTTAGTACAAAATTTGGATGATGTTTCCATTTGTTTCTATTGAAAATATACTAATTAATAATTTAAACATCTAAATTTTAACCCCTAATTATTTTTATCCAATTTTTGATGATTTTCTAAAGTCAGAACAGGGGAACCCGAATTCATTCTGACTTTATCTCACAAAATTTATTATATTTCATGATTTATAATTTCATTGCTTACACTGTTTCTTCTATGAGAAACTAGACTCAATAAGATTTAATTCCATATTTTGTTAATTCTAATTCGATTTACACAATTTATGGTGATTTTTCAAAGTTAGACTACTGGTGCTGTCCAAAACTGTTTTAGTGCAAGATGTTTATTACCATTTTTCTCCTAAGCTTTTAAAAAATGATAATTTCGTCCCTACTCAATTAGCCTCTCAATTAAGCTGATTTTTCTCAATTAACACTTTATTCTATCACTTTAAACTACTTTATAACCTTTGGGAATCAGAATTTCAGCTCTAGACTTTAATTCCAAACATTTTCATAATTATAATACCCCTACCCGTATTCATTGCCGGAATAGGTTACGAGGCATTACCGGATTTTACGAATTAATTTTTTTTTCAATTCAACATATTTTCATGATAGATTCATGCATTTATATAAGATAATGTCATCACATATCTATAACCAGGTTTGTTAACCATACTAATGGCTAACTTTACATTCATTTCACGTTAACATTTACTTTGTTAGCTTATACATGCCATTGATTTCCAAAATAAAGTTTCTTTATATACCGAAATCCTAAGGTTGATAGTGTGATGTGTCTCCGACCAAATCCGACCTCCGAGCTCTTAACACTACAAACCAGGGAAAAAGGAAACGGGGTAAGCACTTTGTGCTTAGTAAGCTCATGTAACAAGAATTATACTTACCTAATATTTTCAATACAATATAATAAACATTCATATATCCATTCAATGCATTATTATCCTAACATGCACAAACTCAACATTCAAGTTAGTATAATAATTTCCATGTATCAATAATATATATATACCATGATTGATGTACTCATCAATACCATGATTTTCATTCCCTTATTATTTTTCATATTTATCCCGTTGAATTTATCGGAATTTCGATGGATTTTCAGAGGTACACTTTTAGTGTACAATTCCGGGTCCGTCAATTCATATTCATGTGCGCACATTTCCATTTCAGAGAGCACACTTCCGCGAACCTCAACCTTGCAGCGGGATTACCAGTCTAGGCTAAATCCCCTGCAATATAAACTCATAGAGTATTGTCGGGATTACCAGTCCAGGCTAAATCCCCTGCAACGACAATTACTCTAATGAGCTTGGATCTAAATTACCAGTCTAGGCTAAATTCAGACCCTAATTCGGATTACCCGTCCGGGCTAAATCCATTTTACACATATTCTTCGGGAGGGCTATATCAAGATAGGATCACCCGTCCGGGCTAGATCCTTTTTACCGTCGATTCCTTTTCAGAGATCCATCGAATTTTCCTTTCATTCAACTGGGATTTCTTCCCATTTTATCAAATATATCAATGTTTCATTAATTTTCATACAATGAACATTCAAATCATATTCACATCAATAACATACAATCTCAAGCAATTTATGAATATAATTCAAGTTACATGAACTTACCTTGATACTTGTTTGTAAATAGTAAAAATCTATTAATCCCAAACTTTTTCCTTTCCTCGATCTAGCTTCGTATTTGAATCTTCTGGGTCTAAATAAATAAATTTAATTATCAATTTAATACATTTCATGTTCATATGCAACATTCTCTATAATTCAACTATTATTTATAGTTCATTCAAAGCTGTCTACTTGAGTCATAGTCACTAAATTATTTATAACTTGAACTACGGAACTCCAAATTAAGATCCGTTAATTTTTCCTGAAACTAGACTCATATATATTTTTACCATAAAATTTTTAAAATTTTTTGTTTAGCCAATCAGTACAGTTTATTCTTCAAAGTCACCCCTGTTCTGTTGTCTAACAGTTCTGACCCTTCTTCACTAAAAATAAATTATCTATTTATACAGAATTCAAATGATGTTCTTGTTTGTTTCTATTAAAAATAGACTCATTCAGAATTCTATACATATAAATTTAAGTCCCTAATTATTTTTATTCAATTTTTTATAATTTTTCAAAGTCAGAACAGGGGAACCCGAATTCATTCTGACCTTGTCTCACAAAATTCATTATATCTAAAAATTTACAAATCCATTGCTTACAATATTTCTTCTATGAGAAACTAGACTCAATAAGCTTTAATTCCATATTTTTTTTCATCTTCTAATTCGATTCCTACAATTTTTGGTGATTTTTCAAAGTTAGTCTACTGCTGCTGTCCAAACTGTTTTAGTGCAAGCTGTTTATTACCATTTTTCCCCTAAGCTTTTAATAAATGATAATTTCATCCCTACTCAATTAGCCTCTCAGTTGAGCTGATTTTTCTCAATTAACATTTTATTCTATCACCTTAAACTAGTTTACAACCTTTAGGAATCAGAATTTCAGCAATAGACTTTAATTCCAAACATTTTCACAATTAGGTCCCAAAAATCAATTTCCATTGAAATTGCCTAATAAAATCATCTCATAAACAAATTAAAGATTTAATTTCATTCTATTTCATCATAAACTTAGAGAACTCAACCATGGTCACTTTAAATTTCATCCATGAAATCAAAAACTAATGAATTTAATAGTAGGATCTAGTTGTAAAAGTCTTAGAAACACAAAAATTACAAGAAAAGGCAAGGATTAACTCACTTGGTGCAAAAATTATGAAATACCAGCTTATAGAACCCTCCTATGGCGTTTTTAGCTGCTGGAATTGAAGAGAAATGAAGAGAAATCTAGATATTTCCTATTTAGTCCTAGTTTTATTTAGTTAATTTTGCAATATTCCAATTTTACCCTTAATTTATCAATTTTTCTGCTGATTTCATACTCTTGCCGTCCAGCCCAAATAACTTTTGGGTCTAATTGCCTTTTATATCCTTTCTCATTAGACTAATAAGCTATTTAATCACTCTAGCAACTTTTACACCTATTACAATTCAGTCCTTTTCATTTAATTGACTACCCAAACATTAAAATTTCCTAACGAAATTTTAATACCACATTAATAACATTTCATAAATATTTATAAAATTATTTTTGACTCGGTTTTACGAGATAGAGGTCCCGATACCTTATTTTACCCAATTTCTTCAATAATTTCTTTTTCTAACTAATCACTAAATTGATAAATTTTCCTATCAATATTTTCATACGATTTTCCTATCATAAAAATTTTCAAGCAAAAATATTGAAATAAATTTCTCTTTAAATCGGATTTGTGGTTACGAAACCACTGTTCTGATAACATTGAATTTACGCCATTACAACTCTCCCCCTTTTAAGGATTTTCGTCCTCGAAAATCTTACCAGTAAAGAGGTTTGGGTATTGTTTCCTCATTGCCTCTTCCGGTTCCCATGTTGCTTCTTCAATCCCGTGCTTTTGCCACAATACTTTCACCAAATTTATCTTTTTTATTTCTAAGCTCTTTTGTCTCCCGTGCCAATATCTTGACCGGTTCTTCACTGTAAGTCATATCCGGTTGAATCTCTACTTCTGTCAGAGAAATAACATGTGAAGGATCTGATCGATATCGTCGTAACATAGATACATGAAAAACATTATGGATTCTATCAAGTTCCGGTGGTAATGCCAATCGATAAGCGACCGGTCCAATTTACCCTTTCGACCGAATCGAAGAACTTTCTTCCAAGGAGACACTTTCAGAAATACCTTGTCACCGACTTGAAATTTAATCTCTTTTCGCTTAAGTTCGGCATATGATTTTTGACGATCAGAAGCTGTTTTTATGCTATCTCGAATAACCTTTACTTTTTCTTCTGTTTCCCAGATCAAATCAACCCCATGTATCTTCCTTTCACTGAGCTCTGTCCAATATAACGGTGTTCTACATTTTCTACCATACAAAGCTTCATACGAAGCCATTTTAATACTAGACTGATAACTGTTATTGTAAGCAAATTCAGTCAAAGGTAGATACCTCTCCCAATTACCTTCAAACTCTAGTATACAACATCGGAGCATATCTTCCAATACTTGAATTACACGCTCAGATTGACCATTTGTCTGAGGATGAAATGCAGTGCTGAAATACAACTGAGTACCCAAGGCTTCTTGCAATTTGTCCCAGAAACGAGACGTAAATCGGGGATCTCTATCTGATATAATGGAGACAGGCACTCCATGTAACCTGACAATCTCAGATATGTATAGTTCAGCTAGTTTATCTAAAGAATAATCCATACGTACCGGAATAAAGTGAGCTGACTTTGTCAATCGGTCTACAATCACCCAAATAGCATCTTTTTTCCTCGGAGACAAAGGTAGCCCCGATACAAAATCCATAATGATTCTTTCCCATTTCCATTCCGGTATAGTAATTGGCTGAAGTAACACCGAAGGTACCTGATGTTCAGCTTTAACTTGTTGACATATTAAACACCTTGATACAAACTCAGATATATCACGTTTCATTCCCGACCACCAGTACATCTTTTTCAGATCATTATACATTTTATTACTCCCCGGATGTACAGACATAGTACTACTGTGGGCCTCGCGTAGAATCTTCTGTATGAGCTCTGAATTCTGAGGTACACATACCCTACCTCTGAATAATAAACAATCATCAGAACCAATCTGAAATTTAGAATCATTACCTGACTCACACTGTGCCCGTTTAACCTGTAACTTCTCATCATTCTTCTGAGCTTCACATATTTGCTGTAAGAATGTCGGTTTAGCTCTCAATTCAGCTAGGATTGAACCATCATCAGTCAATGATATCTGGGTATTCATAGCTCGTAAAGCAAACAGAGATTTCCAGCTCAAAGCATCAGCTACAACATTAGCCTTACCCGGATGGTAATCAATAATCAAATCATAGTCCTTTATCAGTTCAAGCCACCTGCGCTGTCTCAAATTCAAATCTTTTTGTGTCATCAAATATTTCAAGCTTTTATGATCAGTATAAATATGACATTTCTCACCGTACAAGTAATGCCGCCATATCTTCAGCGCAAATACAATAGCAGCTAATTCAAGATCATGTACTGGGTAATTTCTTTCATGTGGTTTAAGTTGTCTTGAAGCATAGGCTATTACTTTACCTTCTTGCATCAAAACACAACCTAAACCATTTAATGAGGCATCACTGTAAATAACAAATTCCTTACCCGGTTCAGGCTGCACTAATACAGGTGCTTTCGTTAATAGGTCTTTCAATCGGTTGAAACTTTGTTGACATTCATCAGTCCACTTGAACTTTACATCTTTCTGCAATAATCGAGTCATTGGAGAAGCTATCATAGAGAATCCCTGTACAAATCTCTGATAATAACCAGCTAAACCCAAGAAACTTCTAACTTCAGATACATTCTTCGGTGGACTCCAATTGACAATAGCTGAGATTTTACTTGGATCTACCCTGATGCCTTCGGCAGATACAATGTGTCCAAGAAAACTCACTTCTCGAAGCCAAAATTCACATTTACTGAATTTAACATACAACTGCTTCTCTCGTAGAATTTGCAACACAATTCTCAAATGTTCTGCATGTTCTTCTTCATCCCGAGAATAAACCAAAATATCATCAATGAATACTACTACAAATCTGTCTAAGTACGGTCTAAATATCCGGTTCATCAAATCCATGAATACTGTAGGTGCATTAGTTAGCCCAAACGGCATAACTAGAAACTCATAATGCCCGTACCTGGTTCTAAAGGCTGTTTTTGGCACATCTGACTCGTTTACCCGTAACTGATAATAACCTGATCGAAGATCAATCTTTGAAAACATAGTAGCACCTTTCAGCTGATCAAATAAATCATCAATCCGGGGTAACGGGTACTTATTCTTTATGGTTACTTTATTAAGCTGCCGATAGTCGATACACAATCTCAAAGACCCATCTTTCTTTTTCACAAACAGAACTGGAGCACCTCAAGGTGAATGACTCGGTCGAACAAAACCCCTGTCAACAAGCTCTTGCAATTGTGTCTTTAACTCTTTTAATTCTATAGGAGCCATCCGGTACGGAGCTATGGAGATCGGAGTAGTTCCCGGAATCAAATCTATAGAAAATTTCACTTCTCTTTCTGGTGGCAATCCTGGTAATTCTTCTGGAAACACATCAGAAAATTCACATACCACTGGAACTGCCTGTATCTTTGACTCAGATACCTTGGTGTCGAGTACATAAGCCAAGTAAGCATCATACCCCTTTTTGACATACCTCTGTGCTGCCATTATTGAAATCATATCAGATAACCCCTATGTCTGATCAGATTTAACCCGGAGCAACTCACCATTCTGACATTTTAACACAATATATTTTTGTTTACAATTTACTACCGCATCATGCTGGGTTAACCAATCCATACCCAATATCACGTCAAATTCATCAAATGGCAGTAACATCAAATCAGCCGGGAAAAAATAACCTCTTACCATCAGTGGACAATTTTTACATATTTTATCCACTAACGCAGACTGGCCCAGGGGGTTCGAGACTTTAACCACAAATTCAGTAGGTTCAACAGATAAATTTTTAACAATTGCAAGTTTAACACATATATATGAATGCGTAGAACCAGGATTAATCAATGCAGTAATATCAGTATCAAGTAAAGAAAATGTACCAGTAATAACATCGGGTGCTGAAGCATTTTCTCTGGCACGAATGACATATGTCCTAGCAGGTGCTCGTACCTCAGGCCTACCTATAGTATCTTTTGTAGCTCCTCGACTACCACTGACATTACCGGATGGTCGAGGTGGTCTACCCCTCGAAACTAGATTACTCGGCTTCGATATATGTTCAACTTCTTTTTCAACCCTTTCTGGACAATCTCTGAAGAAATGGTCAAAAAAACCACATCGGTAACAAGCCCCACTCTTAAATCGGCATTCACCAAAATGAGCTTTATTACAGTGCTGGCATCTCGGTTTAGGAGTGCCAACACTGCTAACACTGGTCACTGATGGAGTAGAAGGCCTTGGATTAGTGCGTTGAGAACCTCGTTCTTTGCCCGAATACCCAATGGCTGAAGTAGAACGATCCTGATATTTCTTCAATTTCTTTGAAGCAGAAAACTGAGATTTTCCCATCGGTCTTTTACTAAAAATTCGAGCTTCCCTCTCAGCCTGTTTCTTTTCTTTGCTCAATTCTTCTGCTTTATAAGCTCTCTCTGCCAATGTAGCAAACTCTCGAATTTCAAGAATTCCGATCAGTAACTTAATGTCTTCATTCAACCCTTCTTCGAATCGTTTACACATTTCAACTTCTGACTGTACCCATTCTCGAGCATATTTACTCAATCGAACCAATTCTCTTTCATATTCAGATACTGATCTATTGCCCTGTTTTAGCTCAAGAAATTCTTTTCTTTTCTGGTCAAGGAACCTCTGGCTGATATATTTTTTTCTGAACTCGGTCTGAAAGAATTCCCATGTAATTTCTTCTTTCGGAACAACTAAAGCTTTAGTATTCCACCAATGGTAAGCTGTATCTTTTAGCAGTGAGACGGCACATTTCAGACATTTTTCTGGTGTATAAGATAATTCTTCCAGAACCCGAGTAGTATTTTCTAACCAGAATTCAGCCCGTTCGGAATCATCATCAACTGCTGCTCGAAATTCTTCGGCCCCATATTTTCGAATTTTATCTACTGGAGCTTTCCCTTTTCTGACAGATTCAGTACCTGTACCTTGTGGGATCTCGGGAACCGGTGAAGGAGCAGGAGGGGGAGCTTGAACTTGCTGCACTACAGGGTTAGTTCTTAAGTATTGATTAAACCATTCATTCATCATTTGAAAGAAGGCTGTTTTTGCCTCCTCCCCTCGACCCTCTGTCTCGGGCCTTCTACTGCTAGTTTCTTCTCTTTGTACTGAAGCCGGAGCATGACTCCCAGCTTCCTTCAGATTGAGCTCGGTCGGATGACATTACTATAAGAAAAACACATTTTAAATGGTCAGGAGATATCACACTGTAATGGCCTAAATTCAAGGTTATCGGAACAATGGTTTCGTAACCATAGATCTGATTTAAAGAGAAATTTATTTCAATATTTTTGTTGAAAATTGAGATGGTAGGAAAATCATATGAAAATATTGATAGGAAAATTTTATCGATTTAGTGATTAGTTAGAAAAAGAAATTATTGAAGAAATTGGGTAAAATAAGGTATCGGGACCTCTATCTCGTAAAACCGAGTCGAAAATAATTTTATACATATTTATGATATGTTATTAATGTGGTATTAAAATTTCGTTAGGAAATTTTAATGTTTGGGTAGTCAATTAAATGAAAAGGACTAAATTGTAATAGGTGTAAAAGTTGCTAGAGTGATTAAATAACTTAAGAGTCTAATGAGAAAGGATTTAAAAGGCAATTAGACCCAAAAGTTATTTGGGCTGGACGGCAAGAGTATGAAATCAGCAGAAAAATTGATAAATTAAGGGTAAAATTGGAATATTGCAAAATTAACTAAATAAAGCTAGGATTAAATAGGAAATATCTAGATTTCTCTTCATTTCTCTTCAATTCCAGCAGCTAAAAATGCCATAGGAGGGTTCTATAAGCTGGTATTTCATAATTTTTTCACCAAGTGAGTTAATCCTTGCCTTTTTCTTGTAATTTTTCTGTTTCTAAGACTTTTACAACTTGGTCCTACTATTAAATTCATTAGTTTTTTATTTCATGGATGAAATTGAAAGTCACCATGGCTGAGTGCTGTAATTTTATGATGAAATAGAATGAAATTAAAGCTTTAATTTGTTTATGAGATGATTTTATTAGGCAATTTCAATGGAAATTGATTTTTAGGACCTAATTGTGAAAATATTTGGAATTAAAGTCTATTGCTGAAATTATGATTCCTAAAGGTTGTAAATTAGTTTAAGGTGATAGAATAAAATGTTAATTGAGAAAAATCAGCTCAGTTGAGAGGCTAATTGAGCAGGGACGAAATTATCATTTATTAAAAGCTTAGGGGAAAAATGGTAATAAACAACTTGCACTAAAACAGTTTGGACAGCAGCAGTAGACTAATTTTGAAAAATCACCAAAAATTGTACGAATCGAATTAGAAGATGAAAAAAATATGTAATTAAAGCTTATTGAGTCTAGTTTCTCATAGAAGAAATATTGTAAGCAAGGAATTTGTAAATTTTGAGATATAATGAATTTTGTGAGACAAGGTCAGAATGAATTCGGGTTCCCCTGTTCTGACTTTGAAAAATTATAAAAAAATTGAATAAAAATAATTAGGGACTTAAATTTATATGTCTAGAATTCTGAATGAGTCTATTTTTAATAGAAACAAACGAGAACATCATTTGAATTCTGTATAAAGAGATAATTTATTTTTAGTGAAGAAGGGTCAGAACTGTTAGACAACAGGACAGGGGTGACTTTAAAGAATAAACTGTACTTATTGGATAAACTAAAAATTCTTAAAATTTAATGGTAAAAATATATATGAGTCTAGTTTTAGGGAAAATTAACGGATCTTAATTTGGAGATCCGTAGCTCAAGTTATAAATAATTTAGTGACTATGACTCAAGTAGACAGCTTTGAATGAACTATAAATAATAGTTGAATTATAAAGAATGTTGCATATGAACATGAAATGTATTAAATTGATAATTAAATTTATTTATTTAGATCCGGAAGATTCAAATACGAAGCTAGATCGAGGAAAGGAAAAAGTTCAGGATTAGTAGATTTTTATTGTTTATAAACAAGTATCAAGGTAAGTTCGTGTAACTTGAATTATATTCTTAAATGCTTGAGATTGTATGTTATTGATGTGAATGTGATTTAAATGTTCATTGTATGAAAATTAATGAAACATTGATATATTTGATAAAATGGGAAGAAATCCCGGTTGAATAAAAGGAAAATTCGATGGATCTCTGAAAAGGAATTGACGGTAAAAAGGATCTAACCCGGACGGGTGATTCTATCCTGATATAGCCCTCCCGAAGAATATGTGTAAAATGGATTTAGCCCGAACGGGTAATCCGAATTAGCGTCTGAATTTAGCCTGGACTGGTAATTCAGATCCAAGCTCATTAGAGTAATTGTCGTTGCAGGGGATTTAGCCTGGACTGGTAATCCTGACAATACTCTATGAGTTTATATTGCAGGGGATTTAGCCTGGACTGGTAATCCCGCTGCAAGGTTGAGGTTCGCGGGAGTGTGCTCTCTGAAATGGAAATGTGCGCACATGAATATGAATTGACGGACCCGGAAATGTACACTAAAAGTGTATCTCTGAAAATCCATCGAAAATTCCAAGCAATTCAACGGGATAAATATGGAAAAATAACAAGGAAATGGAAATCATGGTATTGACGAGCTCATCAATCATGGTATATATATTATTGATACATGGAAATTATTGTACTAACTTGAATGTTGAGTTTGTGTATGTTAGGGTAATAATGCATTGAATGGATATATGAATGTTTATTATATTGTATTGAAAATATTAGGTAAGTATAATTCTTGTTACATGAGCTTACTAAGCACAAAGTGCTTACCCCGTTTCCTTTTTCCCTGTTTTGTAGTGTTATGAGCTCGGAGGTCGGATTTGGTCGGAGACACATCACACTGTCAACCTCAGGATTTCGGTATATAAAGAAACTTTATTTTGGAAATCAATGGCATGTATAAGCTAACAAAGTAAATGTTAACGTGAAATGAATGTAAAGTTAGCCATTAGTATGGTTAACAAACCTGGTTATAGATATGTGATGACGTTATCTTATATAAATGCATGAATCTATCATGAAAATATGTTGAATTGATTTGGTTGATGTGGATTGGTCTCGATTTAATATTACAGGGAAGGTTAGATATTTATAAAAGGGTTATATTGAATATAAAAAAAAAATTAATTCGTAAACTCCGGTAATGCCTCGTATCCTATTCCGGTAATGAATACGGGTAGGGGTATTACACACACTATCAATAATAATTTAAATGGCATGTATAGCTAATCCCGTATTTGCTACATCGGTCCTAGAATCGGCTAAACCGTAGCTCTGATACCAATAAATGTAATACCCCTACCCGTATTTATTGCCGGAATAGGGTACGAGGCATTACCGGAGTTTACGAATTAATTTTTTTTTCAATTCAACATATTTTCATGATAGATTCATGCATTTATATAGGATAATGTCATCACATATCTATAACCAGGTTTGTTAACCATACTAATGGCTAACTTTACATTCATTTCACGTTAACATTTACTTTGTTAGCTTATACATGCCATTGATTTCCAAAATAAAGTTTCTTTATATACCGAAATCCTGAGGTTGACAGTGTGATGTGTCTCCGACCAAATCCGACCTCCGAGCTCTTAACATTACAAAACAGGGAAAAAGGAAACGGGGTAAGCACTTTGTGCTTAGTAAGCTCATGTAACAAGAATTATACTTACCTAATATTTTCAATACAATATAATAAACATTCATATATCCATTCAATGCATTATTACCCTAACATGCACAAACTCAACATTCAAGTTAGTACAATAATTTCCATGTATCAATAATATATATACCATGATTGATGTACTCATCAATACCATGATTTTCATTCCCTTATTATTTTTCATATTTATCCCGTTGAATTTATCGGAATTTCGATGGATTTTCAGAGGTACACTTTTAGTGTACAATTCCGGGTCCGTCAATTCATATTCATGTGCGCACATTTCCATTTCAGAGAGCACACTCCCGCGAACCTCAACCTTGCAGCGGGATTACCAGTCCAGGCTAAATCCCCTGCAATATAAACTCATAGAGTATTGTCGGGATTACCAGTCCAGGCTAAATCCCCTGCAACGACAATTACTCTAATGAGCTTGGATTTGAATTACCAGTCCAGGCTAAATTCAGACCCTAATTCGGATTACCCGTCCGGGCTAAATCCATTTTACACATATTCTTCGGGAGGGCTATATCAGGATAGGATCACCCGTCCGGGTTAGATCCTTTTTACCGTCAATTCCTTTTCAGAGATCCATCGAATTTTCCTTTCATTCAACCGGGATTTCTTCCCATTTTATCAAATATATCAATGTTTCATTAATTTTCATACAATGAACATTCAAATCACATTCACATCAATAACATACAATCTCAAGCAATTTATGAATATAATTCAAGTTACATGAACTTACCTTGATACTTGTTTATAAACAATAAAAATCTACTAATCGCAAACTTTTTCCTTTCCTCGATCTAGCTTCGTATTTGAATCTTCTGGATCTAAATAAATAAATTTAATTATCAATTTAATACATTTCATGTTCATATGCAACATTCTCTATAATTCAACTATTATTTATAGTTCATTCAAAGCTGTCTACTTGAGTCATAGTCACTAAATTATTTATAACTTGAGCTAAGGAACTCAAAATTAAGATCCGTTAATTTTTCCTGAAACTAGACTCATATATATTTTTACCATAAAATTTTCAGAATTTTTGGTTTAGCCAATCAGTACAGTTTATTCTTCAAAGTCACCCCTATTCTGTTGTCTAACAGTTCTGACCCTTCTTCACTAAAAATAAATTATCTCTTTATACAGAATTCAAATGATGTTCTTGTTTGTTTCTATTAAAAATAGACTCATTAAGAATTCTAAACATATAAATTTAAGTCCCTAATTATTTTTATTCAATTTTTTTATAATTTTTCAAAGTCAGAACAGGGGAACCCGAATTCATTCTGACCTTGTCTCACAAAATTCATTATATCTAAAAATTTAAAGATCCATTGCTTACAATATTTCTTCTATGAGAAACTAGACTCAATAAGCTTTAATTCCATATTTTTTTCATCTTCTAATTCGATTCCTACAATTTTTGGTGATTTTTCAAAGTTAGTCTACTGCTGCTGTCCAAACTGTTTTAGTGCAAGCTGTTTATTACCATTTTTCCCCTAAGCTTTTAATAAATGATAATTTCGTCCCTACTCAATTAGCCTCTCAATTGAGCTGATTTTTCTCAATTAACATTTTATTCTATCACCTTAAACTAGTTTACAACCTTTAGGAATCAGAATTTCAGCAATAGACTTTAATTCCAAACATTTTCACAATTAGGTTCCAAAAATCAATTTCCATTGAAATTGCCTAATAAAATCATCTCATAAACAAGTTAAAGCTTTAATTTCATTTTATTTCATCATAAAATTACAGCACTCAACCATGGTGACTTTAAATTTCATCCATGAAATCAAAAACTAATGAATTTAATAGTAGGATCTAGTTGTAAAAGTCTTAGAAACACAAAAACTACAAGAAAAAGGCAAGGATTAACTCACTTGGTGCAAAAATTATGAAATACCAGCTTAGAGAACCCTCCTATGGCGTTTTTAGCTGCTGGAATTGAAGAGAAATGAAGAGAAATCTAGATATTTCCTATTTAGTCCTAGTTTTATTTAGTTAATTTTGCAATATTCCAATTTTACCCTTAATTTATCAATTTTTCTGCTGATTTCATACTCTTGCCGTCCAGCCCAAATAACTTTTGGGTCTAATTTCCTTTTATATCCTTTCTCATTAGACTAATAAGCTATTTAATCACTCTAGCAACTTTTACACCTATTACAATTCAGTCCTTTTCATTTAATTGACTACCCAAACATTAAAATTTCCTAACGAAATTTTAATACCACATTAATAACATTTCTTAAATATTTATAAAATTATTTTTGACTCGGTTTTACGAGATAGAGGTCCCGATACCTTATTTTACCCAATTTTTTCAATAATTTCTTTTTCTAACTAATCACTAAATTGATAAAATTTTCCTATCAATATTTTCATACGATTTTCCTATCATATAAATTTTCAAGCAAAAATATTGAAATAAATTTCTCTTTAAATCGGATTTGTGGTTACGAAACCACTGTTCCGATAACATTGAATTTACGCCATTACAATAATTATGTCCTAAAAATCAATTTCTATTGAAATTACATAATAAAATCATCTCATAAACAAATTAAAGCTTCAATTTCATGCTATTCCATCATAAACTTACAACACTCAACCATGATGACTTTCAATTTCATCCATGAAATAAAAAAAAACTAATGAATTTAATAGTAGGACCTAGTTGTAAAAGTCTTAAAAACACAAAAATTATAAGAAAAAGGCAAGGATTAACTCAATTGGTGCAAAAATTATTAAATACCAGCTTGAATAAACCCTTAGGATGTTTTTGGCTGATGATAATGAAGAAATATGAAGAGAATTCTAGATATTCCAATTCGGTCCCATTTTTATTTTAGTAAATTTTGTTATATTTCCATTTTGCCCTTATTTCACCAATTCTCCTGATTTTTCTTAGCTTATGCTGCCCAAAATATCTCCTTTTGGGCTTATTTGCAATCTATGTCCCTCTTCATTTAACAATTGAACTATTTAATCTTTTTAGTAACTTTTACACCCTTTTCAATTTAGTCATTTTTACTTAATTAATTACTCAAACGTAAAAATTTTCTGACGAAATTTTAATACCATATTACTAACATTTCATAATTATTTATAAAAATATTTTCTTCAATTTCTCCTATCATATCAATATTTTCTTCAATAATATCTCCTTTTAGGTCTTGATACCTTGTTTTTACCCAATTTATTCAATAATTTCTTTTTCTAACTAACCATTAAATGGGTAAAATTTTTCTATCGATATTTTCATACGATTTTCCTATCATATCAATATTCATGCAAAAATATTAAAATAAATTTCTATTTAAATCGGATTTATGGTTACGAAACCACTGTTCCGATAACCTTGAATTTAGGCTATTACATTTTGTTTTGCTTAATTTAATAGATATAAGGGACACATGGCCGTGTGTCACACACAACTGAGACACATGCCCGTGCCTCTGCCCATGTGGACAAAATTAGGCCATTTCCAAGCCATATTTCTCACCCCATTTGTCATCAATTTAAGTCAACACTTTTACACATCAACAACCTATATCATATCATTCAAATCAAGCTAAATCCAAGTTCTATACATATATTATCATCACATATACTCTAGTATTCAAACTTATCAAATTGACCAAATTCACATATATGCATACTTGTACTAAGTATTAACATATCTATAAGATTATCATCATTCAACTATACCAAACACTTACATCTAATATGATATAGCCTCTAACTTGCACACCAAAACATGTTCATCACAAGCCATCCCTATGGTTAGATATAACAAAACATTAATAAGCCAACATTGGCCAAATTAACTGCTACATGACATTATAACCAGAATCAAATCATCCAAAATTACCGATAGAACCAATGGATATTGTGATATAACTCCGACAAGCTTCCAACTCGTTTGAGCTTCCAATAATCTGTAGGGTAAAAAAAAACAAGTATGTAAGTAATGAATGCTTAGTAAGCTCGTGTAATCTTTAATCATATTAACTCATTTCAAATATGAAATCTACACATATCAAGAATAATCTAATATTGATACCACATTAATACTCATAAAGTTATATTCATCAATTCACAAGGCGAATAAATCCACAGTATCATTTATACATATTATCCTAAGCTTAATAGGATTTTATATAACTTTAACTCCTCCAAATTTCTTTATTTTTATTTGCATCTCTTTACTTTCCATATGCATGGCACACAAGTCATAAACATATCATTCAACCATGGTCACAAGCTAGTGCATTTAACCAGAGCCTTTTTCAAATTGATCACATGATAAGTCATTTCATAAAAATTTCATAATTTAAACCTTACCACTCTTCTGTGAGCACTTGCATATTTTCTCTTGAGAACTTACCATTTCAACACATCATGTAAATAAACATATTACCATTCAATCAATAGCTTGGCACTTGCCTAAGCATCAACAACAACACTTGCTAGCGTACTTTCACATATTCCATATAAATCAACATTGATAAACTTATTTTCTCAACATGTCACACTTGAGTTTATTACTCGACTCAATTTACATAGTTTCCTTGTATCAACATCTAAAAGATATTCACATATGTACATATCATGATGCATATCATTCTCTTACTGTTTCTTTATAAATATATATCATTCATTTCTTTATTTTAATATATCATGTACCATCATTTCCATGTATTTCGTATACATATATATTCCGGTAATAGTTCGTAATTACTAATGTACTTAGTCATAAGGCAAGTTTCATACACGTGTATCTTCTATCTCATATTTCAACATGTCATGTAATATCAGTTTCAGGTATATACTGGTAACAATTCATTTTGTACTCATATTTTCTCATGTCAGGATTTTGCCCACTAAATCATTTAAAATATTGATGGATACACTGGTAGTACACACAAATTGAACGAATCTGAAATCCGTCAAATAATATTTGGGGGTGCTTATTTGAGCACATAATCGGGAAGCCCTCTCTCGAGCCATATAACAGGAAGCTCATGTGAGCCATTAACGGGAAGCTTATCTGGGCTATATAATGGAAAGCTCATAAGAGCCATAATCGGGAAGCTCATGGGAGGCAATAACGGGTAGCTCCGAAGAGCTATTAACGGGAAGTTCCGGATAGCCATTAAAGGGAAGCTCACAAAGAGCCTTTAATCGGGACGCTCACGAAGAGCCATATAACGGGATGCTCATAAGAACTGTGGCGTGTCTACAACACATGCATGATCACAACTGATTGGGATGCTCCGATGAGCTATTAACTGGAAGCTCGCAAGAACCATATAACGGGAAGCTCGAGAGGGCTTATAACGGGATGCTCTTTCGAGATGTGGTGTGTCCACAACATATGCAGGACCAAAACCAATATAGAAACCCTGTATCCGATCGAATTTCATCTATTCAAACGAGACTTTATACTTATCAATCATTGTCGGATATGTGAATATTTTCATATACATGGCAATAATACAATCATATACATACAATTCAATTTAACACATATAAATTCTCAATTTAGTTACACAAACTTACCTAGCTAAATTGCAGAAATACCAAGATTCCAAGGCATTTTGGTAATTTTCTATTTTCCTCGATTTTCCACCCAATCTTGATCTAAATTAATAATTTCATTCAATTTATTAATTTAGACAATAAAACAATTCATTTCCTGCAATTTGGTCATTTTTGACATTTTGAAAAAATTACCCCTAAAGTTTTACTTTTATTAAATTTAGTCCCTAAGCATAAAACATGCAAATTAGTCATTTTTAATGTAAACCCATGATAGTTGAATATTCATATATATTTTCCTCCTCCTCCTCTCCATTCCACATACATAATGTATATAACATGCTAATATGTAACATTATCTATAATTCCACTGTTTACTTTTATGTTCATATCAAAGCTATCCACTTGAGTTATAGTCGTTAAATTATTTATATCTTGAGTTAAAGAATTCTAAATTAAGATCCGCTTGATGTTTTTGAAACTAGACTCAAATATATTTCCACCATAAAAATTTTAGAATTTATAACTCAGCCAATAAGTACAGTAAAATCTTCAAATTTATCCCTGTTTTGCTATTTGACAGCTTCGACCTTTTTTTACTAAAAATTAATTATCTCTAAGCACGGGGTTTGAATGATGTTTCTGTTTGTTTCTCTTGAAAATAAACTCATTAAGAATTTAAAAATATAAATTTAAACCCCTAATTATTTTTTTTACAATTTTTGATGATTTTCCAAAGTCAGAACAGGGGAACCCGAAATCAATCTAACCTTGTCTCACAAAAATTCATATATCTCATAATATGAAATTCTTTTGCTTACAACGTTTCTTCTATGTAAAACTAGACTCAATAGAATTTAATTTAATACTTTAATTAACCTATAATTCAATTTATACAATTTTTGGTGAATTTTCAAAGTCAGACTATTGCTGATAATAAAGTTTATAACACCCTCTTTTCTTTTCTCTACAATATTTCCAATCACTTCCTCTTATTTCCCTTACTAACATATCAAGAACATAGAAACTTATATTAGAAAACTCTATGTTAACATCATTTTCATGCTTTTTCAACAATATCAAACTTAAGAATATATTGAAATCTTAATGTTCTTACTTTGTCCTATTGATTTCAATCTTTAACTTGATTTTCTCTCTCCTCCAGCTTCTATTTCTTGAATCTAACTTAATATTCTAGCTCATCATAGTCTCCTTATTATTTTTCTCTCTTGGTAGCTATGAAAATTCTTTTGATTTTTAAATGAAAATGATAAATTTTTGGTAAAATGATCAAATTGTAAAGAAAAAAATTTCTTTTTTTCTTTTCTTTTCTCACGTTGCTAGCATGGAAAGATGAAGAGAATTCTTCATATTTCTTTCCTTATATACTAAATAAAATAATAATTAAATATAATTAAAAATTAAATCAAAATATTAATAAACTAATATTTATTTGATTAATCTAAAATATCATCAACATCATCATTACCCTTCAAAATTATCTTTCTTGCTAAATGACCATTTTGCCCCTTATGATTCTTCAAATTCCTTCATTGACTCATCACTTATTTTGATAAAATTATGATTTAACCCTTCATACTTTTTTCATTTATTCAATTTGGTCCTAATTCATCAATTCTTCATATTTCTTTCCTTATATACTAAATAAAATAATAATAAAATATAATTAAAAATTAAATCAAAATATTAATAAACTAATATTTATTTGATTAATCTAAAATATCATCAACATCATCATTACCCTTCAAAATTATCTTTCTTGCTAAATGACCATTTTGCCCCTTATGATTCTTCAAATTCTTTCATTGACTCATCACTTATTTTGATAAAATTATGATTTAACCCTTCATACTTTTTTCATTTATTCAATTTGGTCCTAATTCATCAATTTTCCTTAGTTTCTAGATCATTCCACCCTTAAAATATTGTCACTATTGATCCTTTAACTTTTTTTATATTTACACTTTAACCCCTCAAATTTTGAGTATTTTCTCTTGGGCCACAAAACTTTTCTCACTTTTTTGATTTAGTCCTTTCTTGAATTAATATATCATAATATACTTTCCAATGTTGACATAACTCAAAATTCCCCTTTTTACCATTTTATTTCCTTATTTTACTATATCGAGGATAATATCTTAGTATAGTAATTTTTGGGGTATTACATAAATAGATGTATGTATTTTTTAAAATGTATACAATTAAATCAAAATCAAAGTTTATGTATTCAATTACACAATAAATCTAAATTAATGTATAATTTTGATTTTTTTATCTATTTATGATGCCAATAGCCATATAAGTGTATTGGTAAAATGTTGAAGTCTTGAGATGTACTTAGAAGAATAGAATGAAAAAAATAATTAATAAATATTGGAGGTAGGAAAAGAAAGAAAATGAACTTTAGGGGCTTGATAGACATATTTAAAAGTCGGGTTATTCGTAAAGTTTAAAAATTCTTTTGAAATATGAAAAGATTTGGATAAAAATATTAAACTTACAAATTGGTCTAACAAAAAATTTAAGCTTGTCTAAAATATCAGTCGGTTGTGGCTCTAATATTTCTATTCTAAGCCTAGCATTGGTCAACCCATTTTCTATTAAAAAAATGTTAAATTGTTTATGTTTAGAAATTTAATAAAAGACTGAGTATTAGCTCAGTTAGCATCAACATTATTATTAGTACGATATTTTAAGTACACTGAAGCGCATTTATTCTCTTATTTAAACAACTGGATATAATATTAATATCATGCATGAACCTAGAGGTGAGCATGGCTCGGGCCAGGTCCGACTAAAAATTCAAGCCCGTTTGCTAGGCCCAAGCTTGGCCTGAAAAATGGGCCTAAAATTTTTTTCAAGCCCGATCAAGATAAAAATGCTAAAATTCGGGCCCAACCGGCCCGCCTATATTAATTTTTATATTATTTTAAAAATATATAATAAATCAAAAATACTAAAAACATCAAAATAAATATTTCCCAACAAATTGAAAATAAATTTTAAAAATTTTGTATACTTAAATAACACTAAGATAAATGTAACTTAACAAGCAAATGTCTCTAAAATAATAACAAAATTAACAAATGTCTTTAAAATAATAACAAAATTAACAATAAAATAAGTTTTATATAATATCCAAACAATAACAACAAAATAGTAGAAACATAATAGTAAAATGGTAGCAAAATAGGGAGAAAATAACAAGAAAATAATATTAAAAAATTAGATTTTTTTTGTCCTTTAGTGAATTCGGGTAGGGCAAGGCCAAGCTCGGGCCAAAAATGCCTTACCCGTGGCCCGACTCGTTTTTTAAACGGGCCTTATTTTTTTGTCCAAGCCCATTTTTCAGGTTTATATTTTTGTTCAAACCCTCTCACATTATAGACGAGCCCTCGGGTTGGGCCGGGTGGCCCGACCCATGGTCACCTCTACATGATCCCAACCAAACCCAAACCAAAACAACTTACGAACACTCTTTTTTTGTTATCTTCCATATCTATTTTAGAATCCATATTTGAAATTGGTATTGACACTCTTAATAAAATCATCACCAAACACTTGTAATATACAATAAGAGAGAGAGGGGCATAAAATATTCATATTAAATAACAAAACATCCACTATATAAGATATTGTTAAAACAATATGAATAAAAAACTGCTTCAAATAAAATTTTAGTGGACAGTTTTTAATATAAAACTATAAATATAATTTTAAAATTATATAACTTTTTAGTATAATTTTATAAAGCTTATAGATATATCTAATTAATTCATAATATTAACTCAATCAATCATTTTAATATAATATAGCCTATTTCTTTAGTTCAATACATTTTATCATCTTAATTAAATTAAAAAATTATATTTTAATCACTTATAAAAAAATAATAATTCAATTTTAATCGTTTTAATATAATTTTTTTGTCCTAATTATTTTTTTAATTTATTTCGTTCTCAACATAAAATTCCTAATTCACCAGTTATTTAATATCTAGGTTAATTTTAGTGTTTGTACTTTTTCAAAATTTGAAATTTTAGTCCTAACCCAAATTGTAAAAATTAAATATGTTTGATTAAAGTCAATGACTAGTCTTGTACTATGTGTACAATTGTAGATTTAGTCCATATTCTCTAATTATATCATTCTAAGTCCCTATACTTTTCAAAATTTAAAATTTCAATCTTAATGCCAATGACAGTCGTTTACCCATTAACTAATTTTTTAATAAGTAACAGGTGAAAAATTACAAACTAACAAGGTGAGAATTGAAATTTTAAATTTTGAAAACATATAATAACTAAAAATAACCAAGTCAAAGTACATGGATTAAATCCATGACTTTCTTAAAGTATAGAAGTTAATAGCAGAATTTAACCAAATTCTAATCTCTAGTGAAATGCAATAATTAATAACGATTTACCAAATGCTCTTGAATTTATGTATATTTACAAGTATATTACAATTAATACATGTTTTAGCAACTCACATACAGTAATTGTAGTATTTGTATCTGAGTTAATCTCATCATTGTTGCAACATCTTAAAATACATGAGCTTAAATGTATTTAAACACATAATATCTTTCACATTAGAGATTATGGGTGACTTGATAAACAAATATTTTTAACGATATTTAAACTAATAATAAAAGAGAAAATATTTGGTGCACTATCAATAGAGTTTTTAGACACCACAAATAAAGTTAGGAATTGACAAGTGTTTATAAGGGTATAATAAAATATTAATAAATATTTAAAAAAAATGAAATGATAATTTTTTTATAACTGCTTGTAGAATAAAAAAAATATACTCTCAGTATACCTTTAAAAAATTGATATTTGTTTTTTTTAATATTTATTTATTTTAATACCTTATAGGTACTTTTTGACTTTTAGCCCTACTCGTGGATTTTAAATATTCTACTAGTAGTGTACCCATTTTCATTAAATGATAAATAAGTTTTATCTACTTATATTTTTAATAATTTTTATTGATATTTATTATTAAAATTTTAAAAAATTAAACCAATTTTTTGAATTGAGGTATAATGGAGGAACTAAGTAAACAAATTTATTAAAAAAAAACCTACCAAAAAGAGCCAAATAAAAACCCACAATTCCAAAATAAAAAATCCAGATTCCAACCATTTTAAAAAAATAAGAAAAAAAAAACTCAATTTTCATCTGATCCTTGAGAAGGACAATCCTTTAAAATAAGAAATGTTATTTTTAAAATGATAGTTAAACTTAAAGGGACTTGCATTCATTATTAGTAATTAATAATGTTAATGTACGGTACCCTAAATTTCCTTTGACCTTGCAGCTTTTTTTTTATTTTCTTTTTTACAGTAAAATGGTTTTCCTAGAAGTTGCTTTTTTTTTTATGGTAGTAATAATCAGGTAATGTAGATTATAGCAATGATTATTAAAAATAAATAAATTTATTAAAGTAATATAGAGGCATTATTTAAAACGGGACCAAAATATTCTTTAGGTTAAGGACCACCCCACATAAAACTCCATGTGATGCCAAGTGCCAAACCAAATAATAATAATAATTAAAAGCCAATGGCTCTTTCCATATGTCATAAAAAATATACACATCACTCACCATAACAAAAACAAGCCCTTCATCTAATTTTTTGTTACTTATCTAGAATATGCGTTTATTATGTTTGAAAAGCAATTCTAAAATTTTAATTCATTAATTTTTAAATAAATAAGTAAAGGCTTAAATTCCAACAATATAATATAATCTAAATTGAAACACGACATGAAAAACAAAATAAAACTAAAGCATGAAAATATTAAAAAAATACATTAATTTATAAAAATTTATAATAATAAAAAAAGGCTGTTTTCCGACACATGGTAATCATAGTTATAGTTTTGAAAGATTAGCAGCTTCCTTCAAATAATCTATAGCTTCACCATCAGATATGTTTCATGATTATACTACTTTAATTCAGGCATGGGGTGGCTGTTGTTTTTTAAATAATCAACCCAATAGGATTTGCTTCTTTGCCTTTTTATTACTATATAATAAATATATGCTTCCTCATTCATTACTACATTCTAAAACCAAACATGTAATATGTTACCAAATAAATTTTAAAAAAAAATCAAATTAAGTAGTGAAAATGTTGAAAATTTAAGAAATTGTGGTGGACTTAAAAGAAATAAAAAGAAACATGTCAGAAATTGGTAGATAAAGAAGATAATAATAAAAAGACCAGAAGACTTGACATACAACGAATGGTAAGTAGTTCATTGTACCACTTGGAGTTTGGTTTGATTAATATTATTTTGGAAAACGAGATGGATTTATATAATGTAAAGCGGAAAGATTGCATCAATTCCTTAACACTGATCCCCTCTTTCTCTTGCATGTTTATCAAACTCCCATCAACAATTCCTCATCTTACTCAAACGAATGATTCCTTTCAATGCCATTAATATTCAGGAAAAATTACACCATATATAAGAAAGAAAGTTGCTTCACATTGAAAATTTGATGGACAAATGGGTTGATAATAACCACCAGAAGAAGAGGCAAAAAAAGGGTTTGCTTGAATTTAGTATCCCTCAAAAAGTGGAAAAGGAAAGGTTTTTATTTTTTAACACAAAATCTTCAAACAAAGATATTATGGAACCATTTTTTTCTTTATACCAAAGACTCCATTATTTCACCACAACAGGAATATGCTTTCATCTTTTTATTTTATATACAAGTTAAAACTATACCATAATATCCGAATTTTGAATCTGTTACTAAACCAGCTAAGCTAAATTATTGGGACATTCTTATTCATCTTGAATTACACCAACTTGGACCATATCAGCACAATTTAGATGGCATTAGCTTAGAATTGGACCAGCCTACCACCCTAACTATGCACTATTTTATAACTAAAGTAATAAACAGGGAGTTAAACTAGCTGTACAGATGCCCTTTTCAGTGTGTGTATGTATATAATATGAAAGATTACTTTGCTAAATCCCTGAGATTGTTCTGGTTAAAGGGGTTGTAGTTTTTAATTTCTTCTTCTAAAACTTTCGAAAGCAACAAGTTGGAGGAAAAATTGACTGATTGGCATGGCAGAATTGAGCAAATGTTGAGTGGGAGGAACATGAGTCTTGTCTGATAATTTAAGGTCCCCAATCTTGAGAATCTTATTAGTACATTTTTCACCAAATAATAAGGGTTACAAAGGACCGACCATGAATTTTTTGGTGTAAGCATGCATGATCTATTTGAAGCTTTTTTCTTCTTCTTCTTTTTCCAACTCATTACCTAATTATCTGTTTCCACAAGTACAAACACTTGTACAAGTATTTTCAACACTCCCAAATCATTTGAAAGTTAAAAGGGCGGATTGGATATATATTTATGGAGGGTGAAGTTACACTTCCTTTTAGTAGTAAATTTTTATTTATAAAATTTTTAGAGTAAAAGTGTAATTTTATTATTATTTTTACTTGGATTAAATCATAAATTTATCATTCTTCAAGCTAAAATTAACTTACAATTTTACAAATTTGAAAGAGTGTAAAGGGAAATTTTCCCATTTTAAGGGAACTAGTTGACAGTTTTTCCTTTTATTTGAATAATATTGTAAAAAAAATTTATGTGGATTTATTGATTTGAAAAAAAAATTACGTTGAACTTTTATTGACTAGTTTAAAAATTCATTGATGGTGTTAACATCAGGTACCATAATAAATAACATACTAATAGTTTAAGTGTCAAATTATATATTTTTAAAGTACAAGTATCATAATAAAACGCATATTAACATTTCTAAAATATAGATACAATATTAAATTAAATTGGGAGTATATTGAACATATCCCATTTAAAGTAAAATAATTAAAACTTAAAACTTAAGAAATTAAAATAATTTCAGTAACAATGCACCTAATACTCAAATATATGTTACTTCCCATCCCCCTATTGCTACAATTGATGATGATTAAATGGGTGAGAATCACTATAATTCTCCCACCCCCAACCTTTTTGATATTTTGTTCCCTTAAGAGATAAGTCACATCAATTCAGATGTAAGGCTTTATTTGTATGCATAAAATAATTTAGATGATGAAGCGGAGCAATAAATTCAAAGGACAAATTGTACAATTCATCTCTCACAAATTAAGGATTGTGTGAACTATCCATTCCTTGTTTAGAAATGTGGGTAATCTTTTTGAGTGCAACAAATTTCTCTTTTGCTGCTTCGACTATCTGTTGTCCCACTCCTGGTATATCCCATCCCCAAAAAACATTAAACCACTCATCAACATGTATTACGTATATGAGGTTTCTTTGGTACTCTCCTTCTGCATCATCATGTTTCAATTTTAAGTGGGAAAAATATAATATTTGTGCATTACCCACAATTTGGACAGAAATTAAGTGGAAGCTCCCATGCTCTTCACTAATCTTACAACTGTCTTAATTATGTACCATAACCACCTTTCATTTAAATAAACAAAAAGCTAAGGTTATTATTAATATCATCACATATTACATGCTTCTTTCTTTTTTCCCCAATAATTTGGTGAAAACCACTATAGTATTTTATCATACTAAAAGTTGCATCAAATGCTAAATATGAATTAATTTAAAATTTAAAATTTAAATAATTTGATTTATATGGAATGGTGATTAAAATTTTATCAAATATTTAAAATTGTATTACCTCTCAATATTATTTGTATATAAATTCTAATTGACGAAATTAATAAATAAATAAAAACCATTTTCAGGTCTCCACATCATACACTAATACCACGTTTCACAATCTTTAATCATTTGGGTGTTTTTTTAAGAACTAAATTTTTAATCATATCTACTATGCATGCAATATATATTTATTGTACATAGAGATTATATATAATCACATATATTTATTAATTAGTTATGTTGTCATGATTTTCATCATCATATAGTTATCATAGTCACCTAATGAAATATCACATGATCATAAAGAAGCTTGGAACGTTACAAAGCAATAACTGTAACCTTATAAACTTATCCACCATTTTATATAAAGCCAAGTATAAATTGGGGAAAGGATTACAGGACTTAAACTTTAATAATTAATATATTAATAAGAGGTTTAATCACAATTCTCTTATATTGTTATATTGTTATGTTATAATTAACGTCGATAATGGTAGTAGGAATAATTGCAAAGCAATAAGAAAGAAAAAATAATAACACAGATTTTATGTGAAAAACTCTTATTGTGAAAAACCACGGGCAGAGGAAAGGAAAGTCACTATGTTGAAAACACACACTATAAGAAGAGTTTGACTACATCTATTTTAAGGGTTAAACAACCCTATTATGATCAATGTTTAATAGAAGAAGTATAGCCCTCGGCCTTTCAACCCCATAGATCCCCCTATTTTTCCTCTCTATTTTATTTCTTTAACAAATGACGAGATTCGGGTTACACAACTCTAACAATCTCCACCTTGACACAAATTCTCGACGAACAAGTTCTCCATCTCTTCCATGAAATCCCGTAAAAGGTATTCTTCAACAATGAACACCGATCAAGTCCAAACAATGTTAAAACTTGGCTATAGGAAGTGACTTAGTCATCATATCAGCAGGATTATCACGAGTGCTAACAACAATATCACCATGAGCCATGGGCGAAGCCAGAAAATTTTTTTAGGGGGTTGAATGAAATTTTAATTTTTAATAGTCTAAATCTTTATAATTTTTAAAAGATTAAATCAAAATTTTATAATTTTAGGGGGGTCAAAGTGTAATTTTACCTTTATTAATTTAAAATTTAAAATTTTTTTAAAGGGCCTAAATAACAATTTTTCATTTTAAGGGGCCGGTGCCCTTACCAGCCCCCTATATTTGCCTCTGCCACGAGCAATAATTTCACGCACAAAATGATACCGAACATCAATGTTATTCGTTCTCTCATGAAATATTTGATCATTTGTAAGGAAGATGATATTCTGACTATCACAAAATATTTTAATGATCTGAAGGTCTTTACTGAGTTCAAAAAAGAGTCTCTTCAACTAAATAGTCTTTTTACAAGCCTTGGTAATCGTCATGTACTCAACTTCAGTAGTAGACAAAGTAACTGTAGTCTGCAAAGTGGCTTTCCAACTAATGGCGCAACCCCTAATAGTACAGACGTACCTTGTGAGAGATCTTCTTTTATCAAGGTCTTCAGCAAAATCAGAATCAACACACCCAATGACTCCATCTCTAGTTCTTCCAAACCGTAAGCAAACATCAATAGTACCTCGTAAGTATTTAAAAATTCACTGAATTACTTTTCAGTGTTACTTATCGAGATTCGCCATGTATCTACTAACTGCACTAATTTCATATGATAAATCTGGACGTGAGCAAACCATAGCATACATGAGAGATCCTACTACACTGAATATGGAACCCGTGACATGTAGTCAATCTTATCATCTGATTACGAAGACAAGACCGATGAAAGTCTGAAGTGGGCTACTAAAGGAGTACTAACAGGCTTAGCACTCTGCATATTGAGCCTGCAAAGAACTTTCTCAATGTGCCCTTTTTGACTTAGGTACAATTTACATGCTTTTTATCTCTGAGAATTTCTATCCCAAGTATCTTCTTTGTTGCTTCCAAATCTTTTATCTCAAATTCTTCACTAAGCTGGGCTTCAACCTTTCTTATCTCTCCTTTATCTTTGGCTGCTATCAATATGTCATCAATATGAAGGAGTAGATATACATATGAACCATTAATACTTTTTTTTTAAAATAAATACAACCGTCAATATTGCTTGTTTTGAAATCGTGATTAGTCATAAATGAACTATACTTCTTGTACCACTGCCTAGGTGACTGTTTTAGGCCATAAAGAGACTTTTTCAGCAAGCAAACATAGTCTTCCTTTCTTGAGACTATGAAACTCTCTGGTTGTTGGATGTAAATATCTTCCTCAAGTTCTCCATGCAAGAATATTATTTTCACATCTAATTGCTCAAGCTCCAAACCATACATGGCCACAATACCAAGTAATGCTCGAACCGAACTATGCTTAACAACTGGAGAAAACATATCTATGAAGTTTACACCTGGAATCTAATTGTAACATTTTGCAACCAGTTTTGCTTATATCTAGGTTTTTCAACTCTTAGAGTCCCTTATTTCTCCTTGAACACCTATTTACAACGAACAACCTTTTTACCTTTAGGAAGCTTCACTAGGTTTCATGTACTATTCTTATGAAGTGGTTCCATCTCTTCTTGCATAGTAATCATCCACTTGCCTAAATCTTCACAACTAACTGCCTCGAAATAAGTAGACAACTCTTGATTTGCATCTATTTTTTAAGCCACATTTAAAGCACAAGTAACGAAATCAACCTTAGTGAACCTCTTTGGAGGTTTAATTTCTCCTCTAGGTCTGTTCTTGATAATAGAATATTGTAGTGCTGACTGTGGTGAAGAAAAAACTATACTTTGAGTTTCTATACTAACCTAAGGAGTAGACTTTGTTGTAGATCTTGGAACAATTTGAAGCTCCAACTACTTCGCATGTGTATTTGATCTCTGCTGGTTTTTTATCAAAAGAGTCTTTAAGAGGTAAGTTATGCAACATAGCAGTCTCATAAAAAATAACATCTCTATTAATTACAACTTTCCTAGTTTCAGGGCACCATAATTTATACTCTTTAACACTAGCCTTATATCCAATAAAAACAAACTTAATAGATCTAGACTTCAATTTACCATTATTAACATGACGGACACCCAAAAATATTCAAATCAGAATAATTAGCAAGAGTATCGCCCATATCTCTTATGGAGTCTTTTTCTCAACGGCAATGGACGAAGACCAGTTAATTAGAAAATATGTTGTAGAGTCCGCTTCAGCCCAAAACAATTTCGATAAACAAGCATTCGGAAACATGCATCGAACCTTTTCCATTATTATTCTATTCATTTGTTCTACCATACCGTTTTGCTGTAGAGTATGGTGAATTGTCAAGTGTTTCATGATTCGTTCTGATTTGCACAATTCATTAAACTCACCAGAACAAAATTTCAAGCCATTATCTGTGCGAAGGTGTTTTATCTGTTTTCTTATCTGCTTTTTTATCATAGTCTTTCAATCCTTAAACATGGACAACACATCATTTTTCTGCTTTAGAAAAAAATGCTCAAACATTTTTGGAAAACTCATTAATGATTGTTAGCGTATAATTAGCGCCACTCCTAAAAGGCATTCTAGATGGTCCCCAAAGATCAGAATGAATATAATCTAGCGTTCGCTTCATGTTATGGATTCCTTTGGTGAATCAAATTCTCTTTTGCTTCCCAAAAACGTAGTGTTCACAGAACTTTAATTTGCTAACGCTTTGTCCATCAAGAAGTCTTCTTTTACTTAATTCTACCATGTCGTTTTCACTCATATGCCCCAGATGCATATGCCAAAGCCTAATAACATCATCATCTGACAAGGAAGAGGAAGCGATGACTGCACCACCTATAACTGTTGAACTCTGCAAAACATATAACTTGGCAATCTTTTTCTACCATTTCATCACAACGAGAGAATCATTGCTAATATTTAGAATTCCACTTTTAGTTGTGTACTTGTGCCCTTTTGAATCAAAAGTACTCAATGAAATCAAATTTCTCTTCAATTTTGG
This sequence comes from Gossypium hirsutum, assembly GCF_007990345.1. NCBI lineage: Eukaryota > Viridiplantae > Streptophyta > Magnoliopsida > Malvales > Malvaceae > Gossypium > Gossypium hirsutum. The sequence goes on along the minus strand of NC_053428.1, from coordinate 11,520,219 downwards.
TATATGTCGTATGTCACCAAGTGTTTTGACGACTTCATTGAACATCTTAATTTTGACCGTGCTAATACCTGCAGCATTATTTTCCATTAAAACAACACCTTCATACACTGTTTCAAATGTTGTAAACCAATCCTGGTTGGGATTTATATGGGAAGTGCAACCAGAATCGAGGATTCACTCCTTTCTTACTTTAAAGTTGTCAACAGAAGCAACTAGGAGTTCACCATCACTGTAGTCTTCTACTACATTAACTTCATCGAATTGTTTGAATTATTTTGGTTGTTTTCCCTTTTGATTCACAGCCTCTCTTTTGATTTTATTTTGCAACTTCGTCTCTACAGATCTCATTTTTTGTCTCTCTATTTTATTTCTTTAACAAGTGACGGGATTTGAATCACATAACTCTAACATGATGAATATTTTATAAATATATAAATAATTCATACTTTTTATGTTAATAATCGTGAAATATATTATAAATATTTTAATAATAATATGCCCATTATATTATTTTTATATTTTAAATGTTATGACTGTTAGCAAGGAAAGAAAAGTATCATTAAATAAAATGTGACTCAATATGATTCATCATCATCATCTCATCCCTAAGAAATAGAATAAACTCCATTAAAACAGCTACAGTTACTTTTGACACATCAGACAATCCACTCTTTATATATGGAGAGAGATAGAAAGCAAAGCAAACGAAGCAAACTATATAAAACACATAGACAAGTAGTTGACTAGTATATATTTAGTGCTACTTCCATCACCTTGATTACATCCATCTATTCTTGTTTCTTCTTGTTTCTTTCTTGCTTGCTAATATGTCAGTGAAAATAGCGGCTGTGAATCCAGCACCGACGGTGGGGGTGGGGGTGGTGGTGAGAGAGTATGATGAAGAGGAAGACAAGGTGGGAGTGGAGGAGATGGAGAGACGATGTGAAATTGGGGAAGGAGGAAAGCCTTCACTTGTGGCTGACCTTTTAGGTGACCCCATTTGTAGAGTCCGCCATTTCCCTTCTCACATCATGCTGGTATATATGCTTTATCAATTAATCCCATTACTTCTCATTCCCAATCCCAACATCATTCTATATATATATATATATGCATGTTCAAAGTTTTCTATGTGAAAGTTATGATTACATGATTATTTCTCCTTACTTTGCTGATGTCACTTTGTCTTGGGGGTTGAAAAACAGGTCGCGGAATATGGAGATGGAAGAGAGATAGTAGGAGTTATAAGAGGATGTATAAAAACTGTAACAAGAGGGAATTCACTTTATGTAAAGTTAGCTTATATTCTGGGTTTAAGGGTTGCTCCTTCCCACAGGTATATATTATACATGCATATATATTTATGGTTGCCTAAAATAATAAAAAATATATACATCTTTGAATTTGTTTTGGTTTTCAAGTACCTAAATTTTTATTGTGATTCTTTATTTAATATAGATTAGGATATAAATTAAACATATTTTATTATAAATTAAAATTTAAAACATATTCAAATGCAATAAAAATATAAAAATTATCTGAGTGAAAATAATAAAATTTTTGCATTTTTTTAGTATTTTTTTTTTGTAAAGAAAGGTGATATTCACATAATCTCTTTTTTCTTATATGCAAGTTTTTTTGAAGAAATCTTATATGCAAGTTATTAGCAGCTAGTACATGAAGGCAGGAAACAGGAGAGAACCTGTTCCGTTTTGCCTTTTCTACTGCATTTTCTCCTGAAATTCTAAAACTGTTTTTCTTTTCTCGTGCTTTCTTCGAGCCCCATTTGGCACTTTTAATTCAGGGGTGAAGTTAATAATTTTTCAATTTAGTCCCTAAATTTTTATCATTTTCCCAACAAATATGAAATATTCCTCGTATGTAAAATGGAAAGAGGAAAAATGCCAACTAGTTTTGCACTGACACTTGTATTGAATCCACTTAATTGTAAATGACTTATTCCAGGAAAGAAAAAGGGAAAAAATGTAGAAAATGGTATTTATTATCTCATTCTATGCTTTTAGTGTAATGGTCCACCCAAATGTCTCCTGAATTCTTTTGATGCTGCCGCCTTTTCTTATGTCATTCTTGAATTTTTATATGAATTATTCTCTTGTTTTATTTCCCTGAGGGTGTCTTTTATTATTTTTTATTGCTTAATGCTTCTTATCATTGTGTTTTGGAATGTTACTTTGTGTGATTCACTTTATAATTAATGCAGTCCACAATGCCTTCTTTATTATTATTATTATTTGTTTTTCTCCTGTTTAGTCACCATGAAAGATTTTTGTATGCATGTGTTTGTTGATTATTTCAATCTTATTAGGGGTTTCTTATTTTGTCTCAATGAAATTAGTTGAGGGTTCTAATTATTCGTAAACGCAGGAGGCTTGGCATTGGGAAAAAACTTGTTCAGAAATTAGAAGAATGGTGTAAGAAAAATGGAGCAGAGTACGTATATATGGCCACAGATTGCACCAATGAAGCATCCATCAATTTGTTCACTAGAAAATGTGAATACACCAAATTCCGCACCCCAACAATGCTAGTGCAGCCGGTTCATGCTCATTACAAATCATTAGGGTCAGGCATAGCCATCGTTCAACTCAATCCAAAGCTGGCTGAGACCCTGTACCGACGGGCATTTGCAAATTCAGAATTCTTCCCTAAAGACATAGAAAAGATTTTGTCCAACAAGTTGAGTTTGGGCACATTCATGGCCTTACCAAAGAAAAGTCTCCCCAAATGGGATCCCAAAACAGGGATTCTTCCTCCAAGTTTCGCTATCATGAGTGTTTGGAGCACCAAGCAATTGTTCAGGTTGCAGGTGAAAGGGGTGTCAATGTTGACGTACGCTTGTTGCATGGCTTCCAGGGTGCTTGATGCCTGGATGCCATGGATGATGTTGCCTTCATTTCCCGATGTGTTCAGGAAGTTTTGGGTTTATTTTCTGTATGGTTTACACATGGAAGGCAAGAATGGACCCCGTCTTATGAAATCTCTATGTGCCTTCGCCCATAACATGGGTCGAGATGATGATGGGTGTGGGGCAGTGGTGGCGGAGGTGGGGCAGAGAGACCCTGTTCGAGAGGTTATCCCACATTGGAGGAAGCTTTCTATGTCTGAGGATTTATGGTGCATCAAAAAGCTTAATTATAGATCAGACGAAAAATGTGGACTGTCTGATTGGTTGAACTCTCGACCTTCTTCACCATTGATTTTTGTCGACCCTCGTGATATTTGACATTTTCTTTTTAAACTTTTGATAATGATTATCTTAAATGATCATAGTTTCATTACAAGAACAACATTTAATTGTTTATTACCATATCAAAGAAATCAATTGAATGGTAATAATTAATCATTTTATTTTTTTTAAGTAACAAATTAAATATGGCTATCCTAATTTAAGAACAAAAAGGTTTTTATAAGCGGAAAAAACATTATCATGCCCAGCTTAAAAATTTTGGTTTTTGATGTTATGGTGAGGTGAGTGTAGGGAAATATAAAATTAATTAGGACTCAAATTCTAGAGATTGATAAAAGGTACGTGGTTTTACTTTGCTTTAAATAATTCAATGATCTGTTGTCATCCAAATATTAGTATTATAGTCTAAAGTAGAGACACTTTCGGCTGAGAATCCAATTCAATAAACAAAGTTTTAAATTTAAATGTAAAGGTAGAATTTCACATTAACTTTTATGTATTAACTTACAATGCAGATTAAAAGAAATCAAATCCATCTCCACCCATTTGTCAAGTTATGAGCTTCGCTATTGCAGGGACCACTGCTCTCCCTCACTAACAGGTGTCCTTTTGAAAACAAATTGTACGGCTTAGGACCAACATTGCAATAATAATATCCCAAGTCGGCAATTGGCAAACACATACCCAACACTAGACACACGGAATCAATGGGTGGGTATGTTCGATCTTTGAGATGATTTGGTTATGATACTTTTTGTGATCGTCCATCTAAAGCATTTATTCATCCAATTTTGAATACCCGGTTTCATTTGGTTTGCCCATTTTCATTATTTACTAAAATGTTTTTGTATTAATCTAGATATGTTTTTATAAATTAAATTTAAATAAAACATTTTTTTTATTTTTAGAAAATAATTAGAGAATATTGAGAAGCAAAAGCTTAGCTAACCCTTAAAGAGGTCTACATTATATCAGTGCTTGCAATCAAATAAATATTCAAAATATAAGCCGAATGGGGCTACTACTTACAGAGTGACTAACAGTTTCCTTGAAATCCCTTTTTTTTTTTTACTTTATTTGGGATGGTGATGGATTGCTTGAGGAATGACCTTAGTTTTCATCAATAGTTTATGATTATAACTTCTTGATCAATGCCTAAACTGATTCAACCATTTAAATATGAACTTACTACCAACATGTATCCTGGAACATCATTTGCACAGCTCAATCCCTCATGAAAAATTTATGGATTTCAAGTTTTGGGTTCAAAATTTCAACAAGTTAATAAGCAAACCAGTTCTGCTAGTTCCAATGCCTTGTGGAGTAGAGGGTTGAGTCAGTTAGTAGAACACCGTCTGGCTTAAACTGTACAAAAATCAAAGCATGTTGCCTTCTCTTGTACAAGACCCTCATCATCTTCTAATGAACACTTATAATTTTAATCTGACAAAAAATAAAGGGTCAATATAAAATGCTAAAGAATGGTGCAATAAAATGTAAATTTGCAGCAGTCTTGAATGGCAAGAGGAATAGCCTAATTTATCCAAGCAGCAGTAGTTCTTCTGGTAACCAGACTTATTTATTAGTAAATGTTTTTGGACTATAGCTAGATGGCTAAGACTCTTGACTCTCACTCTGTCAAAAGCTCATGGTCAACTCTCTGGCCAAGATATGACATTGTTAATTCAGTTGGTCATGTTAAGGTTAACCTGTGTTCTGTTATGCCACTATCTCAAAATCACAAAAGACATGTCATTACCACAAAGAAGCAATCCCCATTCAGTTATGTGCGCTTGACAGCTAACTCAATTTAAAGAGTTCATATTATTCCAGAGAAAAGCTAGATGCAAAAGTACGGAACAGCAACAGAGAATTCATGCTTCATTAATACTTCTATGATGCATAGGGCTACTGATGATCAGAATTCTTAAGCTGATATGTTATCTCGTTAACACACTCTGTCCCTATTTTCATTGTTGTTCATGCTTTGCATTGTTTTACAACCGATGGCAACATGTTGCTTTATTCTGCATCAGTTTCGCAAAAGCAGGTTATCCTGCTTGCTGTTGGAGAAATGAAATTTCCATCATAAGAGAAAAAACTAGGTCTGGACTTCTAAGATGAGCTGTAAGAAGGGAGTAGCAACTGACTAGATTGAGACGAATTCAATGTTGAAAAATCTTTGCAAAACTGTTGCTATAAAAGCTTAAACATAAAACCAAATGATTATACCACTAAACTAACACGATATATAAATAAGAGGTAGAGTTCTCAGGAACCAATATGATAAACAGTAGCTAAATCAGCATTTGAAACCTTTTTAATTACTTTATACCAGATATATGACAAAGAATTAAAGTGTAGCAGATACCTTGAAGGAAAGAACTGTCATGCAATAACTCCTTTTGCTTTACTAATTTGGGTACTCACTTGCACGGGTCAAAATAGAACTAACTCTCAGCTTATACAACACAGAGTTCAGATTACAAAAAAGAAAAGAGCAGTATGCTTACACTGAGAGGAGGAACTTTCTGAAACCAGTGATGGCAGCTAACATCTGTATGTGAAGCCTTTTTATTACTTTATACCATATGCATACCAAAGACCATACTAATTTGGGAGGGAATGAAACAGTTATTGTTGGAAATAATTCAATCTGCTTTACTAATTTAGGTCCTCAGGTCAGAATTGGAGAAACTCCCAACTTACAAGACAAATTTTAGATGACATTTCCAAAAGGAGTATGATAATTATTCTCACAAAGACTTCAATAATGCTCAGTATAATGATCCTAGATACTAACAACACTGTACATGGATGTACTTATCCAGTTCTTATCTGGTTCAGTGTTTCTTTAGCTATCAAGAATGAACCATATTAGAGCAAAGATGTCAAGACTATTTTATCTTTGGTGATACTGGTTGTCAACAAGGGGAGCCTGCATAACTATAGCACAGGGGAATATGATGTAAGCAGTACAGTTGCTTTCATACTGAGGATAAATAGCTCAGCTATGTCCGACATGAGTATGTTCAATTTTTTCCAAGATTTTAATGTGTTTGAAGAATCATTGGAGGATCATATCATCGTATTCACATCTGGATAAACATCGGATATAGGTGATGGATACTGATGCTTTTAAAGGAACATAAAAGAGTATAGATGGAAAACAAGGAATACGGTATCACTATCATATAATAAAACCTAAAAACATAAGTTTCATATAATATAAATCACTTTCACTGCATGATGACTAGAGCTTGTTTCGTGTTATTCACCACATTTGAACACACGGAATCTTAATCTTAAATAAACCCAGAAGAAACTTGGTTGGAGAAAATGAGGTTGGCATCATTGTCCGACTGTTGTAGCAACAAATTGTTGGAACCGGATATTGCTCGGAATGGTTGAGTTTGGGGGTGTTGGGTCTGGGATTTCATAACTGCAATCTCGGCTTGAGTCTTAATTAGCTGACTCTCTGCACTATGTATCTGTTGCTGCAACAGAAATATGAGGCCAACGCAGCCATAGACAGGGTCTTCAAGCCGACATTGTGCCTCGAAATATAAGGAATCCGCTGCTTCAGATCGCAAATGGGTTGGAAGTCGCTGGATGATCAGAGGGAACTAAGTTAAAAAAGAAGTGTTCCATTCATTCACCCTCAACATTATTGTTCCTTCAAAAACTATTAAGTCTATGCTTAAGTCAATCATCTCCCACTGGTTGTCCTATGACACTAGATATCTAAAATCTTTATCAAAATCAATGTCAACAAATATTAAGCAACGCCACCCTTTTCATTATTATTATTATTATTATTATTATGTTGAACATAACATTTTTAAGTACACAGAGTTTTCAAAATTAAATGCAATGTTGAACTTGCAAAAAAAAATTGTAAAGACAGAAAGAAAGTTTGACAGTTAAAATCTAATTTTAAAAAATCTAAAGACAAATGTAAAACCCACAATCAGGAAATCGATATATATATAGATACCTGAAGTAGTTTTGTGACATTACTTGCACCATAGATTCTATGAACAGAAGCAAATCTTTGGGGATTATTAGAGGGAAAATAAGGTGAGAGAAAGCAATCTTGGGTGCATCTTCTCCTCAAATATCTACAAGCAGCACAACGACCAGAACTCATGGCTTAAAATCTATTGAAACCCAACAAAGATTTTCCGAATCTCAGTTCTCGGGAAATAAATCTAGTGAAGATTATAGTTAAGAATATATAAGGGAATTCGAAAGGGTTAGGGAATTGCAGTCGGAAAAGAGAAACGGCTAGTTTTTTCAAAAATTGAGAAATGAAAGGGAAAGTCTCTAAGGGGGAGGGGATTGCCATATTTGCAGAGAGCTTGGACTTGGATAGAAGAAAGTATGGCAACTTTTTTATTTCATAAGAATATAAAAAATAAACAAAACCACAAGAAGAAAATTTATAGAAGAAACACTAATGCTGTTTATTATTTTGATTTCTCAAATTCTGCGGACAAAAAGCTTTGGAGCTTCCCAACGGTTCTTTAATTAACTGGGGAACAAAAAGGGAGAAACAATTATAATATATATACATATATAGCTTCTTTTGGGTGTATTCTCGCTAAAATCTTTTTAACTAAACAAAAACTTTTATAATTTATTTATTTTACATTTTATTCTTATCTCACTTAATATCATAACAATATAAATTATTTTATCTTAAAGATATTTTGTTATCATTAATGAACTCAAACTTTAATAATTTTAATATTTTTATTTTATCATTTAATTGAAATCTCATTTAATATTTATATTAATTTTTTATAAATATATTTATCATTTTAACCAAATCTTTGTTAAAAACACGAATTATCTCACATATTTGAACTGATAATCATATCTGTAAGGGGGGGGGGGGTTCTTGATTTGGCTATCTCGTATATGCGTCAGTATTTTTTTGAAAGGAAATATCGTGTTAGATATCTTATATGTTGATTAATGTTGATATGTTAATAATTAATAGTAATTTTATGTATTATTATTTTTAATTTCTACAATAATATATTTTTTCGTTAATATATTGTGCATAATGTCAGGATTGCAAGGACTAAGGAGTAAGGAGCCCTTACGGGTATTTCATAAATAGTGGGATTCTATATATGGGCTGCTTGTATCTGTCTCCAAGCTTAGACACGAGAAGAGTGGAGGGATCCAACGAGCTACACAACTAGTTTTTGTTTTGACTCATTTATTTCTGCAGCATATGTGATTGATTGATCTGATTTGATTTTTGACTATCACAGTTTATTTCGGGTCAGAGTTTCTTGAAAATGAACTTTTTGATATCTACTGATTTCAAAGTGCAAATCATACTACTACTACTGCTAAAATTTAGAAATTTCAACCCACTTTTGTAACCAAAACCTATCGGTCTTCAACAAAAACATTCGATTGTAGTTCTCTCTTCCACTCTCCTTTCCAACCTGATGTTACAGAAGATTGAAGAACTAATCTACCAAAACAAGTTGTGCTAGCTGCTTTCAAGTTTCCAACTGCTTAAAACTTACATTTGGAGTGGTAGTTTTAGTGAGTTTGGAGATCAACCATCTATTACATTGTAGACGCTTTAGCAAAGCTTGAAAATATGGAGGATTCATCTTGTAGAAGCGCATTTGGGTTACCTTCCTCCACCTGTACCATTATCAAATTTGAAACAGTTGTTCAATCATTTGAGATACTAAATTTCTAAAAATATCCAAAAATAAAATTGAATCTAATATCGAGAAGAAGCCAGACTATATTTTGTAAGTAATGCTAGAGGGGATCAGGAAGGAAAGAGGGGGATTTAAATGAATAAAACAATTAAGAAAATAAATAGAAAACGCACCAGAGTTCCTTGATTGAGAACAAATACATTGTCCATATTCAAAACTGTTGAAATACGGTGTGCGATTGTGATCACCGTCATTCCTTGGCATTCTGTGGATATAGTTTTCTGTAGAATTGAAGCTGTCTGCGTATCCACATTTGCAGTGCATTCGTCCAAACAAAGAACCTAAGATTTTCAATATTGTTAGTGCCTTCCAATCTCGGATTTAATTGTGATCACTGATATTATTATTTTAAAAGGGCAATACTAGCATTCTTTCTTTTGGAATATTATGAAGTAAAATAGAATTCTGCAACTCAAGTTCTATCTTTGGGGGAAAAGCCAAGTAAAAACTATTAGCTTGCTTCCCACAGTTATCCAAAGCAGTGTAACACATTGGTTATGCGTAGTGTTTTACGTTTGAATTTAATTTCATAAAATTTGAAACAGAACTTCAATAATAGAAAATTTGATGAAACAGCTATCATCTCTTTCTTAAAGTTAAATCCTCCAAAAGAAAGGAATCCGAAACAGTTGAAAATCTAATTTTTCATGCAAAAACATTTATAGTCTGACGAAATGAAAACATTTTGACACCAAGCACGTAGAACCGCACAAAAAAACTTAGTTATAGTTAGCAACCAGTTTATTAACTAGACTTGGATCAAGTAATTTTATTTAGTATCAGAGCATCATCTTTTAATTTACCTTAGAAGACTTGAGAAGAGCACGTGCAAGGCAAAGAAGCTGCCTTTGCCCAACAGAAAATGACGTCCCAGCTTCCTTTACCTTAGCTTCCAGTCCTCCTGCCACTTCTACTTCCTCCTTAACATGACATTTCTCCAAGACATCCCATATTTTCTCGTCGTTGCTCATCCAGAGAGGATCTAGGTTGTCCCTAGAGATAATAAGGAAGACAGCAACAAAACTAATTAAGTTGTAATGCAGTAAAGGTTAAGTACAAGCTGAATGTTATTATTTTTATATGGTGTACTAAGAAGACAGCCAGAGAGAGAAATGATAGCAAGGGGATAACATCAAATGACCTTCAATCCAACCAAGATTTTACGATTATATATTACAAAATCAAGAGAATATGCTGACCAAATTGGCCTTGAAATTATCACAATATATGTCAGACAAATGATCACAAAATTAGATTGTAGAGGAGTACCTTAATGATGCTTCAAATAAAAATGGGCTCTGGGGTACAACAGCCAAGCGTGCACGAAGATCTCTAACTGGAATATCAACTATGTTCAAGCCATCCACCAAAATCCGTCCTCCGCATATTGGGTTTAGGCGAAAAAGGGCATTCAAAACACTAGATTTTCCAGCACCAGTTCTTCCAACAATTCCAACCTGAGAATAATTTTATTTTATTTTAAAGGAGAAAAAACACCTTCAGGGAAATCTATCCAATCTGAGGACTTGGTCATAGATTGATCAAGTTGCAACAAACAAACTGCAAATCGCTTTAACCTGTGTTCCTCTTGCTATGGTGAAGGTGATATCATTTAGTGCTGCTGGTAAAGATGGGATATATTTCATGGTAACATTCTGAAATTCAACCACTCCTTCAAATGGCCAACTCGAATTTAAATACTGGAATCCACAGAGTTCTTCTTGAGGCACGTCCATATACTAGAAAGAGTATATCAGCATATAACCTGTAAATAGAATATTTATGAATGATAAAAGGAAAGAGCTATCTCACCTGAAGAGCTCTCTCCATTGAAACCATTTCTTTTTCTGTTTCAGTAAAACTTGTCAAGAAGCTTCCCAACAAGGAAACAATTGGAGCTGCATATGAAAGGGCTAATCCTACCTGTAGAAGAACATGGGACACAGATTATCCATTTGGCTCCCAGATACAAGGAAATACTAAAGAGCTTCAACGATTTCCTTTTATTCCTAAAATGAGTAGCCTACAAGTTCAATTTGAAGAAATTCAGGAATATACCAGCCCTGGGGTACCAAAACTAATTGGTAAACTTCCATAAGATCGAATGATAGCCATCACAGCAATAAATGATATTATGGATGCAGCTAATAACTGTTCAACACGAAAAAAACAATACCGATTACAAGCATAACTTCAGAATATAACTTTCACTGCATAAAGTTTTAGAATATACCTGAAGGCGCAGGGAAAGCCACAAACTTGCTACTAACTCTGAATATGAAGTTCTCTGATACTGTGCTACAAGCTCAGTGAATCTAGCCAAGAAATAATCCTGTTCAGATCCCAGTCATAACCGTCAATTATGTTCTTTTCCTCTCAAATTATTTATGCTTTTCATGTCATCTATTCATTTTCTTTGCCAAACTGTATATACAGTCAAGGTTCAGTCCCCAAAAATTTCAGGAAATTCAATGTGTAAACAACTTAAAGCTAAAATCAAGACACATATTTCAGGAAAACAAATTAAGGTTTGGGGATAGTTAGAGCATATGTAGTAACTGAGGCTAGAATGGACGTCAAACTGCATATGGTACTTTGCCCTTGGACATTGGCTCATTATATCAGTCCTATGCAGCTTCCATGAATAAATAGCAGAGTAATTATGAGCTCTCTAGCTGCTTTTTAAACAAACTAGAGGGCTTACACCTTCAGTTCACCTTAACGTTTCAACATTGAAACCCAAGTCACAAAGTACTTCAATGTATAGGGGTGACAGCTCAGTGTTCCTTTTTAAGACAAGCACTGTTATTTATTATGATTTTTCTTAAAATAATTCGAGATTCCATAACTAAAACAATTTGGAAATGGATAGAACTCTTACAAAAGGCAAGAATTCCAATTTTTCCCCTATGCAGGTTAAAACCTCACAACTCTCTGTAAATAAACAGCAGAATTGATGACTGTTATATCATATGTGACATACATTGAAAAGGTGAACTCCTTTCTATAGGAAAGAACAACAGCTAATACTATCTCTAAAATAATCAACACAAAATGAATTCAGAACCTGACTCTCATGTTCTTTAGAACATTTGAGCTTTTCTCCTTTGACCTATGAACATCTAAATGAACTAATAAATAAGGGATTACTAAAATCTGAAAATCTACCTCAGAATGGAAAGCTCGTATAGTTGATGATCCATCGAGTGTCTCTGTGAAGGATGCATAAATTGGAGAGCGTGAGACACTGTCCAACCTTCGCAGTTCTCTAGATGTCGACCTGTAGAAGAACTACAAAACTTTTGACTGAATAAAGAGAACCTATATATACAACCTCTGCAAACTTAAAATGAGCTTATTGTTAATTAATAGGTTCCACTCAGCTCTACCCCATTTCAAAGTCATTTTTCTTTTTTTAGTCTCGTATAAAATAGAATAAATATAATGAGTTCTGGAACCAAGGGTTTCACATCCACCTTAATACTTAAAATTGTCCGATAATTTCTAGATCTTCAGCTCCATTTCTTCCTGTTTTCAGCCATTTTGCTTCTTGAAATTTGAAATTTTCATTTATTCCCCACTATTCTCAATTCAAACAAGTTTGCATTTATGCATCTACTCAGATATACAGATACACCTCCTTAAGTTCTGTAAGAATCGATAAACCATAAATATGTTCTAAAGAATGGACATGACAAAGTCAAGCAAATACCTGCAGCTTGCTATAGATGTACCAAAATGGAAATAGTAGAAGCAAGAAAAAGACCTACAAAATTTAAGCAAATTGTTTCCATCAAAATTTCATCACTAGGGCTATTTAATTTATTGAAATCTGGAAGACTGTAGAATCAAAGTAATGGATGTCCAAAATACCTGAACATAGGACAAAACTACCGCTATTCCTAACAGGCCCACAAAATTAGCCAGGAGAATGTTGAGGATGAATGGGAGAGAATCATCAATTGTATAGAGATCCGATGAGAACCTATATGGTAAACCAAATAAGTTCTATATCTGCTAATACATCTTAAACTTACATGATCTCCAGTAGGCAACTGTGTCTAACCTGTTAAGTATTCGTCCACCTGGTGTTTGATCAAAGAACTGGGCAGGTGCATTAATAACCTTATTAAGCAGTGTATTATGCACCTGAACTGCAGCTTTTAGACCGCCAAATGCAAATGAGAAAGCCCTCACCAAGGTCAGAGAAGAATTAATGATGCAGAAGATGCAAAGTACCAGCTGTACCACCATTTAATACGTCAATCAGAAAACAGAAGAAGCCTATAAATGACTGGTACCCTTCTCTCTATACCACCTCACACCCTCACTTCTTTCCCTTTCTTTTCTGGTTGCTTTATATTCTCCCTAATGCAGAACTACCATAACATGGCTATATCTGAAAGGTGCATATATCACTTATTATGAGCTGAATGGGAGGCTTAGACCATATAGAATTTGTAGGATGAAAATCCAATAGTAGTCGGACAAGAGGCATAATGAAGTAGTTAGATCTAAGGACAGGAGTTTCAATCAAATATCACACCATGAAAAGATTTTGGAGACTAAATGTTCTAATGTTTAGGCTGTTGCCTTTCCAAGTCAACTCAAGTTGGTCTGGGTTGAATTTTGAGAAATCTAAGACAGGCTGCTGGAATTCAGATCAGCATTTGACACTTCTGCTCTGCCAAAGATGGCAATTAGTGAAGTCTTGGATTGGATAAGGTTTTGGTCATTCACTTTTCAAGTTGGTTGTTGAGTGTTTGGATAAGTTTTAACAAGCACACTCCTGGTGTCAATTCAGGATTTTATTTAATCAGTGTATAACCCGAACATGCTAATTGTTGGAGAATCCACCTCTAAATCAACTGGGAATAACTGAATTATTTCCATGGGACAAATATTTTTTCAAAAAGTGTGCGCGTGAGTGAGAGACAAAAAGGGACTCCATTACCAGGTTAAAGATAATGTAACATTCTGAAATTATGCTCAAAAGAAAGAAAATGCTATATATGATATAAAGTTTCACCTAAGTTGTGCTCAAAATCACGGCTTACTTCTTGTATAATAACACAAAACGAAAAGAACCCATAAATTAAACTATTGACAGTGGAATTATGCAATATTTTACTAGACAAAATTTTTAAAGAGAAAAGTATGCATGGCTATTGCAATTCTCTATGCGGTGATGGGAGCTACCAGATAAAAGGATGTTGAGTATTTTCCTTGACTGATCCCTGTTGTATCAACCCAATATGATAGCCACAAATCATTTCCATTTCGAGAAGCTTGCATTAAGATTGCAGAAAGCAATATCACAACTGAAATGAACCAACCAGCAAATCCAGCATACTTTCTGAGAAGGAAACAGATTATAAATTGTAAAAATCTAACAATCAAAGGGAAAAAATGGAACCTAGCATCACAAATGGTGAGCAGAAAATACAAACGACTTACTTGTAAACAATAAGTTCAACTTTACCCTCTTTCCTCTGCTCAGCTTCAATAATATCTTGTGCTTCCAGTGGGACATCCAAAGTATTATTCTCCAACAGGGGGCTTTGTTTGTCCATGTAGGAAGTATTTGTGCTGTATAATTTACTATGAATATATGATGCATCAAATTCATTAACTGATGCGAACCCCGAATATGCTGAAACTGCCAAGTCAGACGAGTTTCCTACCCACTTCACGTGCCCTCTTTCCATTACAACAATCATGTCAGCAGAAGATATTGCCTGTTAGGGTTGAAAGAATTTATCAGATAGCAAAAGAAAATTTACTTAAATTACGCACAAATTATTTCCTTTATGATCACATTCATTAATATGCATTATCAACCACTACATTCAACATTTAACTTTATTCCAAGAACCAAACTTAGTGAAAGACTAAAATTACAAATACAGCAACAGACAACTCATGCTCCATTTGCAGCTTCTTTAAAGAGTCTACATATGGAAATTTAACTTAAGTTGAAATAGAAGTTTTCAAAGCTAACAATTCTGAGGTAATTACAGACCATCCTAACCTGGAAATCCATATATATGAGTTTCAGGGTAATTAATGACTTTCTAAAGTGTTTCAAAAATGCTTATGTTATGTTAAAATCAATAGACTTATGCCGCTGTCTATGCAAATATATGGCTGATAATCGAGTAAAACCAACAGAAACCACACAATAACCTGGACATTATGAGTACAGAGGATACGAGTCTTATGTTCCACAAGAGGACCAAGAATAGCATTTTGCAAAATCCATTTAGCAACATGTGCATCAACTGCACTAAGGATGTCATCAAGCAAATAAACATCGGAACCCTGATACATGGCCCTGCTTAAAAAGCACAGTAAGCACCGATTATTTGTCAGTATAAATAACAATATTTCGTGCTAATTTCTCCAGAAGCTAACATCAACAAGCACGCAACGATTATGAACCTTGCTAAAGCAAGACGAGCTCTCTGTCCACCTGATAAATTAGTTCCTTTCTCTCCAATATAAGCCAAGTCACGTCCAGCCATCAATGAAATATCAACATCTAGAGCACATGCCTCTAAAACATCTGCGTACCTGATCAATGTATAAAAAAGATATACATGATATAAATGAGAAATCTGGTTCTACATGTGTTCTCTCTCATGATATAGCATACTCAAATGTTAGACGAAAGATTGGCACTCATTTAATCATTGTAGATCACAATAATATATAATCTTAGATGGATTACTTTTACAGTCTCAAACACAAATTTAAGCATCTGTAGAAACTAGGATCAATTTACACCAGAATAAAAAATTTCAACTGTTTCGCCCTTTCATATCTGCTTATGTAATTCACATTTTTCTGAATTAACTACTGGATTTGAAACTTTGTTCATGTAAATAGAGCTTCCACACTTGCCAAGTTGATTATGAATATCAATCTGTCTCCATTCCATGATAGAATTTAACTGTTACACACGCACATACCATTTAAGTCATTTTTCTAAAATTTGACAGACATGATTATTGGAAAGTTTAAATAATTCAGTCAATTAGATTGAAGC
The DNA here is from genome assembly GCF_007990345.1 of Gossypium hirsutum. Lineage (NCBI taxonomy): Eukaryota > Viridiplantae > Streptophyta > Magnoliopsida > Malvales > Malvaceae > Gossypium > Gossypium hirsutum. Next base: position 11,504,207 of record NC_053428.1, on the reverse strand, counting down.
ATTTCAAATGTTCTTTTTTTTTTTTTTTTGGGCACTCATCATGTATCTGTTTCATAGTCTTAGTCTGACTAAAATACTTATTATTTATTTATTATGAACCTTAGTTATTATAAATCTGTATATGAATATCACTTTTTACTTGTATATAGTTGATGAATATAGCATAACAGTGAGCTCATTCTTAAGAAAAACTATGTTACCAATTTTCATAGATGGTATCAAAGCTAGTGCAATTTGATTACAGTAACTGTTTTTGTTTCTGGTTCTACTTTGTTATTTATGCCAAAAAATAGTATTTCCTGCAAGCTTTTATGCTGATTAAAAAGAAAAAAGAAAGATCACAGACTTATTCCTCATTTCACCTAACCACTGACAACTTGTGTCTACCTGCAACTTTTCCATACTTTTCTTACATCAATCATATTTTGTCATTTCAACCCTCTGCTACTTCTACCTTAAAAAAAGGACAAAAATCAAGTTTACCAATTCCAATCTTATCCAAAGTTCTTTAGTTCAATGGACTAGATCAAAGCATTTGGGTTTTTCTAATTCTCTCAATAGGATGATACCTTTGGGAATCTAGATTCTTTCCAAACAATATATTGTCACGTATTGTTCCAGATAAGATCCATGGAACCTACAATATCAAAAAATGAAAATATAAGAACATATTATAGAGTATAGGAACCTGAAGAACCTAGTGAATATACTACTTTTAACATTGTCAATACCTGTGGTGCATATGCAACAGAACCACTTGAATATATTGATCCAAAAACAAGCCTCATTTCTCCCAATATAGAATTTAACAATGATGATTTGCCTGAACCAACCTGAACATAGCATATACCAGTGATGTGGATGTAGGAAACATTGGATCCTCCAAATACAGTTATACTAGTGCAGATCTATAATTGTATCTACTACTAGGTTCCATTTCATTTTTCTCCCACGCAAGCAGCAAGTAAAAGAAAAAATATCTACAACTAAATCACTTTTTTCTGTCACTTTTAACAGAATGAATATGATGCAAAAGAAGCTGCAAATGATAACTCTTAATCTCTTCTTGGGACGAAGGATGGAAAGGAGTAAGGATGGAAAATTTGTTAATCTAATGGTTACAATACAAAATAGGAAAGTGGTCATTAATCTTAACCATTTGATTAACTAATTTTCCATCCTTCATACCAAGCAAAGCCTTACTGATACAATAAAAATTAATACATAAACTGTAGATCTCTATATGTTATATCGCATAAATTCGTAAAGCAATTGAGTTTCGCTAGGAATCAATAAAAATACTAATATATAGTAACACTACTTCAGGAGGTAGAATCAGAACTAGCATGATCTCATTTATCAACAAGTTTTAAGCCAGAAAGTAATAAGTTGAATATTATGAATATAATGGAACATGGAAAGCTCATGCTATCATCCAAAAATGTTAGATAAGATAATTTCTCCCACTAAGGATTTGAAACTAATCTGTGCTTTCCTTGTGGCAGGAAATGCGTGTATCAGTTAGATGATTCTATTCAAAATTTCTTCATAAACCTTTTTTTGCAAAAAAAAAAAAATAGAACCAAGGTAAAGGATTTCAATCAGAACAAAAGAAAGAATGAAACAGTTGTCATCACATTTTAATGGCCACACGATAGTACACCTAGCAATACTTTGACAGTGCCCTTCTGTATACAATCTTGATATGCAATCCCTTCTCACACTATGAATGAAAATGCACCTATATATCATCTCTAAAGAGAAGAAAAAAAAGAAGCAATTATATAGGGGGAGGGAAAGAGGAGAAAAACTAGAGAGCATATGCATGTAATTCTGACCTCCTGTATTTCTATGAAGAGGCATACTCAAGGAAAGACACTATGTTTCTCAAATTAAATAAACCTGATAAGTATCTTGTGTCAAAATTAAGAAATTCTACTGTGCAAATATTTTGTATTATCTTGTGTATTACTTGTGCCTGCTGCTTAGTAGAATAGTGTTGTTCACTATTACCAAGAAATGAAAAGGAACCTCTAGAAATGCAGGAATATGGAGACGCTAAGTAACAAAGAGACATGAATCTGAAAATGGATAATCAAATTAGCTTCTCCAAAATTTTGCACAATAGATCCCATTTCTTACAAATAGTCTTTTTTTTATGTTAAAACTTTCTACTTTCTTAATGTCCCCTAAATCCACGTTTATAATTTTCCATTGAATGCAGGCATAAGTACCATTTTTGTAGGAAATTACGTTTACTAGTTTGTTCATATCCTTACTATGTCATGAAACACTCAGAAAGAAAAGACGGCACTTTAAAGATAGAGCAGAATAGTAAAATAGCCTCAAGGAATATATTGCACCTCTCCAACTACTGCAACCAAAAGACCCTTTGGGAGACTTAGTGTGACATGATTCAAAACCAAATTCTGATCTTCATCATCGCTTGACCAAGCACAAGATGCATCATGCATAACTACTACCATATCATTGGAGACAAGATCATATTTTTCATTTGAGAAACTTGGTTGAAATTTAGCTTTCTGTTCCAGTTCAGGTTTTTGTTCTGAACAACAAAGGAACCTGCTCAACCTTCTGCTAGATATAAAGGCCTGCAGAAAAGCAAGGAAAAATAAGGCATTTTCATTCTCAATAATAACTAGACCTGTCAATTCTTATACCCAAACCCGAATACCCAACCCAATTTGCAACAAAAGGTCAACAACCCAAACATGCCCAATCCAAACCCGTAAACAACTCAAACAAGTAGCCTAAAATGACCCGACTTGGAAACCCAACCAGGAAGTCGAAATACCGAACCCAAAATAACCTGAAAATTTTAAAACCTGAATTGATCCAAGCCAGATTGACCCAATCCAAAACCCACACAGAACACCCAATTGACAGGTTTAACAATAACTGCTACTAAGTATGAGTAGCTGTTCTAAGCTCATTGTAGATCATGTACAAGGGAACTCACATCAATAAGTCCATTGATAACCCATGGGAATGAATTGAGAGGAGATATCAAATTATTAAAAAGAGCAAGACATGTGAAAACCTGAAACAATGATTCATAGAAATTTTAGCTTCATATTATTCTTTAGATAACATTTGAAACCAAAATGGAAATAAACAGGGAGTTTTGCACAGAAATATAGCCTAAATACCATTGCAGCATCGAGCTGATGTCCCATCAATGTAAAGAGTCCAAATGTGCATAAAGAGAAAAGAGTTGGTGTTGTAGCCCAAAAGAATACACACCAGGCATCCAAGTACTTCCGTGTCTAAAATTCAAAAAGTAATTAAAATCAAAACCTATCCACCTACTGTAAGAAAACAGAATCAGTAATGTTAATTATATTAATCTAAAAATGCCCAAGAATAAAAGCATGGCATCATACAGCTAAGTGTTTCAATTCCAAAGATCTTGTATCCATCAACCAACTAGAGAAAAGGATCTCCCAGCTATACATCTTTAAAGTGCGAATGTGAGCCAAAAGTTCCCCTGTCCTCCTAATCCTGCCAAAGAACATTTAGAAGTAAAGCATTTCTACAATTAGTACTATTCATGAACTTCTGGTGTCACTATAATTGTTACTCTTCAATCATCATCAGCATAATGATAATCCTTTATTGTCCAAATGTGAAATGCTTTATTGTCCACAAGCAAACAATACGAACTTTGAAATGCTTTCATCACTAGAACCATTCATCTCACGTGATGCAGCAGTTTGACTATCTCAGTGCATTAGTTAACAGCTTGTTAACAATCTCTGTTTTATGGCCAACCACAGAACGAAGTTCTGCCTAGATATTTCAAGCTTAAGCCAAAGTGTCAAACAAGCTTAAACCATGTCATCTTGCTAACCTTAGTTTAAACTGCCAAACATGCAGTTTTGGTTGCAATCTCTCCCTTATCACCATGAATCTGTACTATTTATTTGCTTGTGAAATTTGTTCTGTTTTCTGTTTTGATCTGAAAGTAACCTTAATACATTTTTCTCATACATCAGTAACATTAGCCTTTTGTCGCTCAACCAAATTCAATAATTGCATTTGCGTATCCATCCATTTAATCAACTAAGGCCCGCTTGATAGTTAGCAGTCAGACCAGAAGGTATTTCTGCAATCACCAAGCTCAAATTTTTTGCTTTTAATATTTTCCTCCAACCCAAGTAGCATCATTTGTGGACTTTAACCCCCGTAAACTTCTTGGCTTTATCTTCATCGAGCAAATGGTTTAGACAAGCTCAATGTTTTGGCAAACTTCACTGTGCTATAATAATTTATGTAAAAAGATGAACATACCTCTCATCCTTCTGCTTCATCATTTTCTCAGTGGCACTGGCAATCAATTCAGAGATCCATTTATTTACTGCAGATATAAAATTTCAACAATAAGAATTAAGTGCCACATCATCTGAGAAAATCTTCAATAAGGAATGTAAAGTAATTAGGCAGTTCCACAGTTAGATTACTCTAGGCTGATCTGTAGAGTATTTATCTGCACCATATTATACTAAAATGATCTTTACTTTTCCTAGCCTGAAGAGTCTAGAGAGACTTTCAACTAGAATCATGGTGACATAACTGAAAGCAAAGTTTTACAATAACAGTCATTACCAACACAGAAAACATCATATTTCACATTATACGCAAAGTAAAACCTATTTAAGAAACAAACTCTCATAATTTATTGCAATTAGTGGCCACTCTTCTGAAGATGAAGTTTACTATAGGAATTTGTATTTTAGATTTAAAACTAGGATCAGAAAATGAAATATTAAAGAGTATTTCTTCAAAGAGTGCAACATTCCAATCTCCACCTTATATCACTATTGCTACTTTATTTTAAAGCAATCGAAAAATTTTACCAATTCTCTCAAAGAGAGTGATTTCCAAACGATACACATGAACTATTTTTCTTGCATGGTGTGATAACTACTAATTTATTATATCAGAAACATATTTCTGAGATTTACCAATTTTTAGTTGCTTATTCTACCTCATTCTTGAAAATGTGTTATTTGCAGAAAATGACCTCTCTTTTGTGCTGGATGTATGAGCTTTTAAAATTCATTGTATACATGGATGTTTGAGCTTTTAAACCTTCTGCATTTTTTCCAGAGAGATTTTATTATGAATTGTCAAATACATTCGTGAAAATCACAGGTATATACCAAGTAAAACATCCAAAAAAGGAAAAAAGCTCTACCCGTCAAGAAGCATCCTACCTTTTCAAAACAAGTTGGCTATCGCTTTGGCAGCAAGTCTTATGCTAGTTTCTTAGCCCTTGGAGGAGGTATGGATACCTTTTAAACTTACTAGTCTACGAGAAGGCCAGTCTAGTATATTTAGCAGTAGTAAAATCAACCACAATAATATAGAGATTTGTCCATCAAAATGTAAAAAGGCCATAAAAAGCCAAGAGCCTGTAGGTTTTGTTGATTACCAAACCCCAAACAAACAGAAAGTTTCATACACTGAATTGACCAAACGCCCCTACATGGAGGATGCATGGACAAGTATGCTTAAATAGTATAGTAACTACAGAACCAAATAAAGAAAATTGCTAATGTAAGATTAAGAGTTAATTTATACCCAAAATGAAATTAAATCTTAATTTCTAGCACTACCTGGTATTAGTAAGATGGTTATTGCAAGTCCAGCCATGAAAGCCAATTTGACTTGCGTATACAGAAGATACAGTGCAACTCCAATTTGTATAGGTAGGCTGAAAAAAATTGTAAGCGAGAGGTCATACAAGAGATCTGCTTTAGATTCAACCTAACATTACAGCACAAGAAGTGGGCCTTTTTATTCCTGAAAGAAAAACTAACTATATTTCTAGTAACATGATATGACTATTCATAGTTTGTGTTTAATGATTCTCATTTCATGATTTCAAAACTTTGTGATAATAAAGATAAAAAAGGATAATGATGCAGTACTGACAGCTTTGATGCTAGGAAAATATCTATGTTTATGTCTTCACCTCTTTCCACAAAGATATCTTACTCTTACTATGCAATTTATAGAACAGCTTGCTTTAGGAGTTATGTGTGATTTAAGAGATTACCTCCACATGTCATGGAAACTGTTGCATAAATTGACAGTTCGATCAGCGTCTATAGACATAAATGTTTGAATTTCCCCCTCCGAAAACTTTGATCGTTCTGCTATGCTGACTGATAAACACTGATGAAAGTTTGTGAATGTAAAATCGATGATAAAACATTGCTCAAATATACAAAGGAATGAAAGGCCCAAATAAATATGACATAGTGGTTTCAGTTATGAACAATATCAATCTCAACAACCAAAGTATAAGGTTACCAAGTAGAAGGGAGAGAGAGGCTAGACCAATAATTTCAAAAAGTGTCTTACAACAATTATCAAAGTAAATACTAAAATTGAAAGGTATAACATCGAAGGGAAAAAAAATCTTAACTCTATCTATAAAAATCATTATAGCACCAATGAACCATTTCCAACCATTCTACAAGGACTAACTTGCATTCCAAAAGCTAAAACAAAATCAAATTCACTACAGAAACAGAGAAACTGCAAACTAGTTTTAGGTTCACTGTTCGTTGGAGTATGAATCTGGAACATAAAACTACACTTCTGCTGTTAATCTGTCACATCCTAATTAATCCTACCTTCATTCTCTGTATCAAGGAATATGGCTAGTTCTAGTCATTTCCTGGCATCCATATTCATTAAACCACCCTCACTGTTAGTTTTGTATAGAAAGCAATCAAGTGCAGACAGCACATCTGACGCTTATGACTGACCTCTCCATTCTAATCAATCTCTTTTCTCACCATAGAATATATAATTTAGATTATCATGATAGATAATTTTCTTGAGCGTTGCAACAGCCAGAAAGACTTTGATGTAAAAGATGCCAGCATGTATTCTATGACCATTTTAATAAACTCGTTTCTATTGGTGAAAAAGGTAATAACCATGTCTTCCTTTTCAATATATGTGCAAAAGTAGTTACACTTAATACAAAAAATGTTCTGATCCATTTAATCCTGAGAGTGCTAGCCTTCATTTTACATTATATTGCATGACAATTTGCATGCATGGTAAAGAACTAGAGTGATCATTTTTTTTCATTTTGTTGGATATAGTAGTCGAAATAAATTCCCAACTTCCTCAGATTATCATGAAATTTCTCAAAAACTGTGCAAATGCATCTCTTATCACTGCAATCATTAATACAAGCAAAGGACAGAGTTCTTGTTTCCATCCCGGATATTGAGACAGACACCAGCAAATTTGAAAAAATATACAAGCAAAATGCATCTTTTAGTTAACTTTTGAAAATTCACATTAGGAAATTTTGAAAGAATTAGCACATACCTTATGATAGATAACAGTCATGATACTAGATCGTAACTTTAGCTTCAGCTTTGAAAGATGGAAAGTATACTGTGTATCAGAAAAGGATCTGCATGATTGGGGTAAGCATTTATTAATTATTACATTTAAACAACAAAAAATTAGTCAGGCATCATTCTTTAAGACAAAAGAATTGATCAAAGGGGCCAAAGGGGAAAAAAAGCTGTTATAAGAAATGAATCTTAAGAGAGATAAGAGGAAAAGAAAGCATTTCTAGATTTATATATTTCACATATTCTCAATTCAAGGATTTCACAAGAATTCTGAACAACATTATAAACACATACATTAAACTATATGGTATTTTACTACATTTCAAGTACTAATCTGGATATTATCTTTCATGCCTAAACCCTGTTCCATATTAGCATGCCAGTGTAGTAAGTCGGCAACCCATTAATAGTTTGCTGTAAACTTTCCATTTCCTGATGAATGATGTAATTATTGTGTTTCTAATAAGTAGATAAAAGATAACTTAAAGGCTTAAGAGAAATTAAAATATGGTGAAAACAAAATTAATCCTCTTGTTGTCTGTTTACAAGTGGTCCAGAATGAATAGAAAAACAAGAATCCAGCACATATAACAGATATAGTTTTACTTGAATCGATCCAAACTAAATATATACCCAAGGGCCCAAAACATGCTAAACATATTTTTCCTACTTTAGGACACATTTTAGTTGCAAAATCTAAGCAGACCAATACAAGGAAACACAAACATAGAGAGAAAATAAGTACAAAAATGTATAAAATCATCATTGATTATTTAGCAAAAGCTCACTTGACAACTGATACTAGGCCTAACGATATTGCAAGAACATAGCCATCCAAATTTCCAGAACCTGACCAAAGAAAAACAAGTCGCATAAGCAAGGTCAACATAAGTATATTTCCAATTAAAACTTCATTATAATTTAATTATCATGAAGCCCTAGTTAGTTACAAACGGTTTGCAAGAAAAAGTCATGTTGTCTTCTTGGAAAAACTATAAACTTAACAGAAAGAGAGAAACTTAGCTCAACTGAATTCATAAATTCGGCAAGAGATATTTCAAATTACAGAATATGCATATAACAAAAATACTGACTTGTGATCTAAAGCAACATGACATATCATTATGGTTGCAATAGAAAGATAGAGATAACACCAGATATCCAAGAGATCAACAGAACATGGTCTCATTGATGTACGAACAATGACCCTTATGTCAAATCATACGTTAGAATAAAGGCTAACTTTTCATACAGACAAAAAAAGTTAACTAGAAAGTATTATCCCCCCTCCTTTACTTACCCTTCATTCCCCACAATCCAATCAAACCCTGGGTAATGACAAAGATGGTTTTCCTTGAGAGGTGATCAGGAACAGTTCTTTAAAACAGCAGAAACTGGTAGAAACCTCAATCCTAGTATCCTAAGAATCCTTTTATGGAGCTCTCTTTATCATCTCATGTGGGACAGATGCGGGAACTAACAAAAAGCAGAACAGTAATATGACCCAACTCATTGAAGGCTTGAACTTATACACAAAACTATGAATCTTATTAAGTAGAACCAAAAACAGTACCAAGCACTCAGTTACAGATTATAGAATAAGTTGCATAAGATAATAACAGTTGCAATTTAGATGTTTTATCACATTCACTAATATAGTATTTGGTTTAATTGTATCATACTGGAATACAGAAAAAGTAATTAATCATTCCAAAGTATAGAGAAATATTAAAAATGAAATAAGTGATGCAACAAAACTAGGGAGGTGGTGACCTCTGACATCTTTCCAGGATTAGTACTATGCAAACCTTGTTGAAGAAACCGAATTAGCTTATTCAGAAGCAGTGGTCCAGCAAAACCAATGAAATCATTAAAAACCTGCAAAAAGCAATATTATACATGTGGTAGGAAAAACTTAAAATTCATATAAAGCAACTTGAAAACTTCAGCCAGGGATCTTTTATTTTCTACAAGTTGAACCCCAGAATTCCACATAAGCAAGTAGACCTCAATTTCTAAAAATGTTTTATATGCATTATGGAACACAAAGTTTCATCAACATACAAGCTTCTATTTTCATTCTTTTATTGAACCATAAAGAACTTCAAGATGTCCTCTCAAGCACTGCATAGAGTAAGAATACCTTTAATAAACCTAGACGAAATATGGCCATCCATATGCAGAGAAGATTGCTCTAAATAATGATGCATTTGAGGAAGAATATGTGCTGGTGTTGCCAGCAGCTTAATAGTTTTGTGACATAGAAGGATCCATATCAGTCGGCAGCAAAAGTAAATCATCAAAGCCAAGCTGCTTTCCCAAACCAGAATTCATTACAGAAATGATAGATCTGAACACAATATGATCCAACAGCCCTGCATTCTTCTCTTTGACAACCAAGTGACATGCAAAATATTAATATAGTTTACTACTTAGACAAAAAAAAGGAAAACAAGACACATTTTGTACTGAAATACAAAAAAATAAAAAAACACAATAAGATTGCATGCTATTCTTGGATAGATACAATGGACAGTAATTATAGCACCAAGCAAGCCCTAAAAGTATGATATACAGGAAATACAAGGAATACACATTATAAAGACACAAGTCATTGATCCAAAAAGACTTACACATATGACTGAGTACATATATCATCAAAATTTTTAATG